>NW_023425573.1:78321704-78646704 GCF_014108245.1 Pipistrellus kuhlii
ACATGAGCACTCAACAAATATGAATTATTCAGAATCCAGATACCTAGGTCAGAGGAGGGGCTGAATGCCTTGCCAGGATTTGGTTTTATTGTGGCACCCTCATTAGTAACAGACCACGTTTTCTGAAGTGAATCTTAATGTGACCACCCCAGAGGATGCTCAAACGCAGAGGATGCTCAAATCTCTGCCTTCTAGAAGCTCGGCTAGAGTTGCCATGTAAGACCATCTACAACAACCCTTGCATGTTGGCAATGGTATATCTATGGTGTTAAAAATGTGTATACATGCAGATCTAGCAATTCCACATCTAGGAATCATCCAGGGCAACAATTAAAGCCCCAAACACATAGTTATAAATAATTTATCATAGATTTAAAAAATAAAAACAGAAAAAGATTAAAAATCAACAAGTACACAATAATTGAGGAATGTAAAATAAATTATATAATCTAATATAATTTACCTGTTAATATATAACAATATGGAAAAATTCCAGAACAGAATATGAAACTAAATAATTCTAAAACAGTATGAATAGTCGGTTTACATTGTGTCTAAAGAGCAATAGGTAGATAGATAAAAGACTCCATTAATTATTCTTTCTTGTCCTGGCGCTGTGTTAAATGCTTTATCTGTGCCACCTTATGGCACCTCTCAATCAACCTCAGACTAGGTATTGGTTGTAAGTCATTATAAAGATTTTTTAAAAACAAATCTGGTAAAGCCATCAATAAGATATTGTTCCCTTTGAGAGAGGCCTGGGGTCCTGAAATGAGGTTCACTGTCCAGATGGCTGAGTCTCTTCCAGAAATATGATGGAGAAGGTCTGGGTTACTGTAGGCTATCCTGGGGGTTTACAAGGCCTCACAACCTTCACATCATGATACACAAAGTGATGCTGCAGTGTACAACTTGGCCTCTCAAAAATGCCCAGTCCAGGGATGTCAACCATGCAGGCGTGCCTGGACACTGTGAGGGTTGAGAGGCCTTGGTGCTGAGAACCTGTGTGGCTCATTGATAGCTCACTGGGTGTCAGGGGACATGGTAGGGACATTGGCCATCCATGCAGTTTTCTGATAAGAATCCCATTAGATACAATTAACATTCCTGGAGCCTTATCACAACCCCACTTAGTCAAAATCTTCATGATTTTGAAAAATTGAGAAGACAGATGATTAACCAACTTCCCAGGTGAATCCTATTGCAAGGAAGTTTTCAAGATGTTGTCTGGTTAAGTTAGTGATTCTCAAACTGGAGCCTGTGTCACAATTGTCTGGAGGCTTTTTAAAGCATAGACCATTGTGCCCCACCCCAAGTTTTCCAATTCAGAAGGTCTATATTGGGGCATCTGATGTTTGTTTATAATAAATGGCCAGAAACCACACTTTGGGAACCTTTGGTTCTGGAACAAATCAGGGGAGGGGACATAAGGGTGTCCAGTTGCCTCTCAGAAAGGGTCTAGGGGGAGCTGGGAGTTGAACCTGGAGGCCTCCCTCACCACCTAGTCTCCCCACCGTCTCTGTTTTTCTCCCACTTCCACATCTCCTGGTTTCCTGCTCCAAATCCTAAGCCTAGTTCATCAGTATCTGACCATCCATGGGGCCAAGACTGACTGACAAAGGCCATGCAACTAAGTTAAGATATTTAGCTTCATGAGTAACTCAGGAGATGGGGGTTAGCAAGAGTAAATATTTTGATAAGATTTTTAAAAAGGGCAGGCAAATGTTTATAAAGTTTCTTAAACTAAGGTACCTCTTTCAGTTTTAAAATCTAATGCAGTCATAAATCTCAAATTCCAATTATTCAGATTTAAAAAAATACATTTGCGAATAAAATATTAATTAAATTGACAGACTATACAAGTATTTTGGTTATATAAAAATAACAATGCACACTAAAATACAAAAATACCCAAAATAGATATTTAAATACTTAAATTTGTTCTCCTTTATTAAGTAAAATAACGTGATAGAAAGACGCCTGAGCCTTCATGCTTTTCTCTAGTTAAACACAGTTTTGAAGTTCTAGAGAAAGCTCTGTATCCTGTCCACAGAATCATCCCACATGTCACACACAGAATATCCAGATGATCCCTGGGCTGCTGGAGGGTTGTTATTATGGTCCCATTGTGAAAGCGCCTAGTGCAGACAGGACAGCAGGTCTTTGGCAGAAAGCATAATTCCCCCTCAGTTTTCAGAAGAAAAGATGACTAATCAGGAATCATTCCCAGGCCCTAAATTATGTCAACAAAGTGTTTGTCTCAAAAACCATTCTGATTGGGGAGGGCTACATATTAGAGCAAGAAAGAGCCTTTACGACATTCATTTCTTTCCTAAGGCTCTGCTTCCCTTCTTGTAGTGTCCTCATTCTCTCTGTTCTATCTACAGAGCAGGGGCCAGCTCTGCAGTCAGTATGGAATGTCCTGATTCTCATGGCTTTGCCTTATCACCTGGAAAGGCTTTTCCTGAGGGAGTGGAGGCTCAAGTGGAATTTTAGATCAACAATGATATGAAACCATTTCCAAGGCTGACATAGCCACCTCTGGATACAAACCAGTGTTTGCTGGAGAGGAAAACCGCATGGTCAATAACTCTACTGCAGGCAAATAAATCCATTTTCTGGGTATTTTAAGACTATAGGTGAATCCCAAATAGATTATGGGTAGACCTTATCAGAACATAATATTTTTATAAAAACTCTAAATATACAATATACTGTATTTATTTATCTAATAATTATTAACTTTTGCCATTGTTTTATTGTATTTCTTGGCCATTCTCCCATTTTTAAAATGGCTTATAATATATGAGTAGCCATAACATTTGCATGAATAGAATTTATTGTTTGCAAGAAAAATCAGTGGGGTGGGTGGGAAGAACAGCATTCATGTAAATTAATCTTTCATTTATCTTGCAGATTTTGTAAAATTGTATTAGATACAGACCATTGTGCCCCACCCAAGTTTTGGACAATGGGTAAATTAATTAACAGAGTATAAAATTGTTTGCTTGCACGATAGTTCTGTGGGCAGGCAACCACTTCAGGGACTTCGATCGGTACGCCCATAGCAAACATATTTGCACTTGCTCCTTCCATCTGGGCACTGATCAGTCACATCCTGCTGTTAACCAGGACCACGGACCTGCCCAGCTCTTCCCGGCAGCCACTACTAACCAGTGGGAGTTACCATGAGATTCACCATCTTTGGACAAGACAACGTTTTAAATAATTGACAAGACACAGGTTTTCTTATGCCATCATCCACCGGTGCCAATCCTGAGTGGTACTCCCCTGGCTGCTCTGCTCCGAGCATCTTCAGAGCCAGCTGGCAGCTAACAATCCCTTCTCTGCATAGGGTGGGTAAACCATTCTCCCAAACTGTCACCACAGCTTTTTGTTTCTTCCTTCCATCAAAAAGCCAACACCTGCCAGCAAGCATGCTACTTCCTGTTTGGGAATGCAGCAGGGGAATGAGCAGCAAGCTGTTTCTGGCATTTTATCAAGAAAATTGAAAATAACACATAAGATGGAAAAAAGGAATAATGACTCCCAGATGGTCCCGGGAAAGGGCACGGTCCATTGTCTAAGAACAGGAGCTGCTGCTCATGCCAGCCTGTGGCGCAGCAGCAGCCACCTTGGTCTCAGAGAGGACAGCAGCTCCTCACAGGCCGCTGGTGCCTCACCTGTGGCAGACGCCATGCGAGGCACCTCAGTACTGTCCTCGTAACCACTGCCAGGCTCATCCCGGCCCCTGGTTCTGCAGTTCCTGCAAACAGAGAGCCTCTGGCTCAGGGACATATCCAAGGTCACTGGCTAGCAGGTGCCAGAGCTGAAGCCCATCACTAAGTCGGTTTCTATCTCCTATTCCACACTTCAGTCTGAGGCGGGCACCGAACAACAATGTGAGCAGGGGTGTGCTTTCCTTCTTGAGGTCAGAGAAGTTCTCCCATTTGCAAAGTTTTTTTGTTTAGTTTGCAATAAGGTCAGGGTTAAAACGCAAATGCTTGTAAACCTTTGTCTCTAAACCTTTCTGCATTGAGACTATAGGGCATAGAGCGGTGTGGTGAGGGTCCTTTGCCAAAGTGGCCTGTGTAAGGAGGTGAGGGGCATTACGGGGACAGGGGCTGCTGGCGCTCGGGGAGACAACACATCTGACAATGGCCAGCTACAGAGGCCGATTCCCATGCCCAGCACAACAGCACAGGAGTGCAAATGAGTGTCCTCCAGCGAGTAATGTGACAATGACACTCCCGGGCCTCAGCACTGTCTCTGCTGGCTTCCCCAGCATCCCCCCCCCCCACGCTGTGCTGTGGTACGGGTGAGCCCAATCACTTTGAAGGTAAAATCATAATAATCGTTAGGAGTTTTTCTTCACTGGTAATAAGTTACCATAACACTTATGACAAACATGACTATTTTGGTGTTACTTTATTTTGTGAGCTCATGAGCTCCTCGAGAACAAGCGGAGTCCCCACCTCTCCCCCATACACTCAGCACACAGGGCACAGTGGGGCTCAGGAACCCTCTAAGCACCATCTCCCTGTGTCTTCACTAACACGCACATACCTCCATTTCTGCCAGATAGTTAGGGCTTTGTTTGTTTGTTTGTTTGTTTGTTTGTTTAAAACTTCTCTCAACAGACAAACCATGCAGAGCTAACAGGCTTCCTGCAAAAGTCTTCCACACCAGCTCACCCAGCAGTTCTCCAGGGTGAGTGACAGGTCATTGCACTTGCTGAAAACACACCTGACACAGGATGAAATATGACTCAGTTTGCCAAGATGATATTTGAAATGCTGATCGGTTTCCTTGATTTTATTGTCTGAGGACTTGTTTTCTTTTCCTTTTTTTAAAGTTTTATTTAAAGAAACAACTAAATAATTTGTAGATACAGAAACACTTTTCAAAAATGACAATAACCTATGTAGTTGGGGAGATGCTGGCATTGCATAATGTTTTCCCATAAAAAATTCATGCAGAGGCATTCGTGTTGGTCCTTTAGATGATTTGTGCTCCATAAGCACACAATAGTATGACAATGTATTTATTTAATACACTGGGTAAAACTGTCCACAATGTTAGTCTCAAAGGAGAGAAAAAGACTTAAGTAGGTAATGTGATGCAGGAGAGTGAAGACTTGTGATGGAAAAGAACAAGCCAGGAGAGTCTGTGCTCTTACCCAGAACACCCTGCCTACTCCTCCCCACACCAGCCTGTCATCCAGGGCTCTGAGAACCTGTATTAGACGGAGGATGGGAAGTGGTGAACTCCGAGGGGACAGAGCATGGGACCAGGTCATCCAAGGGTGGAATCATAACTGAAAGCCCAGCAGATGTACAATGTACACAGCTGTGCTGCTCTGAGGCCGTAGGTGATGGGCAGTGCACCCCAGGCTAACATTCATGGATAGAGTGGCCTGACAAGTAAGCAGGGCCTCTATGGGAAAGGAGGGGACGCAGGGAGAGAGTTTCAATATAAGAGCACCTGGACGGTGAGCAGCTGTGGGAGGCCAGTCCTGACAGGACATCCTGTGAAGTAGGACATCCCTGTTCTAGCTTCCTTTACTTCCTTATTCCCTTCTCCTAATGCATTGTCTAATCTGGTTCTTGGATTGAGCCTGAAACTGAAGGAAGGAAAATTAAAGAACCCCAGCTTTCCAGGCCCATAGCCCATTGTTACTTGAGAGATAATTTAATCCCACGAGGGGCTGAGTGCTGCTTTAATAGACAGGCTCTGTGAACAGCACCTCCAATTGCTTGCTTTTTTGTAAATAAAAATGTGTTGAAACTCTGGTGTTTAACAAACCTCATGTCACATCATGGGTTCTAACAGACCCATATTGACATCGGATTAGCTAGAAAAAATTACCAGTAGGAAACAGGGGCCAGTGATGATGGTGGGGATCTAATATTATAAGTGCAGCAGCTAAACAGAACTTTCAGTCATTCAATCAGGTAATCATTTAAGGAATGTTTACAATGTGCTGGGCTCCATCTTAGGTCTGGAGATAATAAAAGTCAAAGTCTGTGCCCTCAGAGCTTACATTCTAATTTTGATGTCAGGTGACAAATAAATAATATATGTAGAATATAGGGTGGGGCAAAAGCAGGTTTATGGCTGTGAGTACACAAAACAGAATCTGTTCTTATGTTATTTTTAATAACCATTGTATTATTTTCCACACAAAAACCTTAAACCTACATCAGCCCCGCCCTGTATAATGGCAGGTGATACACCGGTGAAGAAACCAAGCAGAGTAGAAAGCAGAGAGAGAAGGGTTGGGCCTGACTCAGACAGTGTGGCCTGCATACACCCCGGGCTTTGGGGTCCTCATCTGTAGCCTGTGGTTGGGGAAGGGCTCAGACAAGATGAGGCTCACAGGGACTGAGGTGAAAAGGAACCACATGGCATCTGGAGAGAGGGCTGCAGGCAGAGAGAGGTAGTACAGGGCCCAGCACAGGTCTGCTGCCCTGGTGCAGCAGCGGTGAGAAGGCAGGAGCCAGGCGTACTATAGGAAGTGGGGAAGGCTGAGGATGACAGCAGAGGTGACATCATGTGTGACCTGTAGGATCCTGGCTTTCCTTTTGAGTGACAACAAAAATCATTGCACAGTTTTGAGCTGAGTAGGACCCAATGGACCTCCTGCTGAGAAGGAATGCCTCTGGGTGCTGTGTGCTAAAAGGACACCCATGGGGCAAGAGCTCAGGGAGAGGCTGAGCAGGAGGGGGCGGGACAGCCTTGGGCAGTGAAGGTGTCCTCCGTGCAGGGTGCAGGTTCTCCTCTGAGTCATGGTGAGAGATTACCGGAGAACTGTTAAACTGAAGACTTATTTCATGAGTTCACTGCCAATTTTAATCTAGACAAGTGTCTCTGGGAGCCACTGACCTCATAGTTCAGGAAGCCATGACTGAACATTGGGGTTTGGAAGAGGAAGCTATGAAAAAATGAGTCTACAACATTTTAATTGTCCTACATTGTTGGAAAATCTAGGCCCTGCTGTGAAACGGGTCTGTTTGTTTTTTTGTTTGTTTGTTTATTTATTTATTTCTCAACTGAGGATATTGTCATTCATTTTAGAGAGAGCAGAATGTAGAGAGGGAGGGAGAGAGAGAATATCATTGAGAAATGATATTCAAGAAAATCATCAATCAGTTGCCTCCTGCGCATTTTTTGGTGTACTGGATGATGCTCAACCAACTGAGCTGAGCCACCCAGCCAGGCAAGGGAAGGGGGTCTTTAGAATATACATTATTTAGCTGGTGCACATCCATCTCCTCAATTCTGTGTCCAGCACTATCCAGCATAGCTTAACTATTTCTGCAGCTCAGTGCTTAACATGCTTAACACAATTCCTGGCAATGGCATCCCAAATTAAAGTTAGTGGTGGAGCCATTGGGTGGACATGAGTGTTAAATCAGTGGTGTCACCTTGAGTGGCAGGCACAAGAGATAATTAAAGAAGAACATTTTTAAAAATTTGATTATTGTTTTAAATTATCTGTAATGCATTCTATTTTTGACTACCCCTAGATCAGAACTTGCCTATTGCTATACCACTGGTGCCTGGTCAGATGAAATTGCCAAATCAACAGGTCATAGATATTTTCTGAGATGAAAGAGACTTTTAAAAAACATGCATTCATTGAGATTAATTGGTTTTTCCAAGGCCAATATTTTGTAAGTGGAAGTGTGTATAGACTTAATGGTATTCTCCTTGGAGACAAAGCAAATTCTGGGCACTTCACAGTCATCCAATGAGGGTTATAGCTCCTTCAATATTTCATACAATTCTAACCACATTGTGTTAGAAGGGCCTCAAAAAGTATCAAGGCCAACCTCATGTTAATGATGAAAAAACTGAGAACCATAGAAATAAAGTTACTAGTCTAAGTTTATCTAGGATTTTTATTTAGTTTTAATTTTATTTTTAATCCTCATCAGAGTATATGATTTAGAGAGAGAAGGAAAGTGGAGTGAAAAATATTAATGTGAGAGAGAAACGTTTATTGTTTGATTTCTCTACACTCCCAGACCTGGGATTCAACCTGAAACCCAAGCATGTGTCCTGAACAGAAATGAATGTGTGTGTGTGTGTGTGTGTGTGTGTGTGTGTGTGTGTGTGTGTATTGGATAACACTCCAGCCAAGGGAGTACCTGACCAGGGCTGTTTAGTTTTTGTTTGTTTGTTTGTTTGTTTGTTTTTGTTTATTTGTTTTGTTTTGTTTTTAATAGATTTTTATTGATTTTAGAGAGAGAGGAAAGAAGGGGGATAGAGAGATGGAAGCATCCATCAGAGAGAAACATTGACTGGCTTTTGCCTGGGGACCTCTTGGTTCATGGGTCAAGGCCCAACCACTGAGCAACATGGCCTAAAAGGAGCTGTTTAGTTTTGTTTTAATTTTTATTGAAGTATAATGTATAATTATACTATGTTTAGGAAAGGGCATATGACTCTCCAATGGAAATGACACAGAGTTCAGGGGACAACAGTCCTGCACCCAGAGGATCCTCATATCTCCTTAGTGTTGCTATTGCCCAAGGTTAGCTACTAATATGATTTTTAGTAGCATAGATTAATTTTGCATTTTTTGAAATTTATAAAAACATTGGAATCATAAAGAATGAGCATTTTTATGTCTGGTTTCTTTTAACATTAAGTTTGTGAAATTATCATTTTTGTTTTATGCATATATAAATCAATCATGCTTATTGCTTTGAGGGAATATAAAAGAACATCAAGTTTTAATGAGCAAGAAGCAACAGAAAGGTGGTAGATAGACTCTAAAGTAGGCTATATAAAGTTTGCATCCTATATAAAACTCCACTCATGAGTGGAAGTGAGATTTGTGACCTGCTCCTAACATGCAGGAGGTTAGCAAAGGCTCTCCTGTGACAACACTTCAAGGTTTGTCTATCCATGCAGATGCTGATGTTCCCTTGCTGGCTTAATAAAGTAAGCTGGGAGGGCCAGGGACTGTGGGTTGAGAGCAATGTCTTACCAACAGCCAGCAAGGGACGAGGACCCTGATTCTGAAATCCCTAAGTTTTGCCAACAACCTGAGGAAGCTTAGAAGCAGATCGTTCCCCAATGGAGTCTCTGATGAGACCACACCCCACCTGATACCATGACTGCAGCCCATGATCCCCTGAGCTGAAGACCCAGATAAACTGCTTGGACTCTGAGGCAAGGCACCTGGGAGATAAGGCATAGGCCTCTTTTCAGCCACTTAGTATTTAGAAAGGTGTTACTTAGCAATGGAAAACTAATGCAAGAACTCATCTCCCTGGCTTTCTAGCATACTGTTTTTCATTACTAAAACAAAACCCTGTAACACCTCAACATTCTTTTCTTGTAATCCATTTTCAGCAACCAATTTAGTAAATATAAATCATGGACTATATTAGTCCTGGTTTAATACTTTTAAATTTATAGTGGCCCCATACCTCACAAAGTCAGACACAAATGAAAAACAATAACAACAACAACAACAACAAACAACAAACAACAAAAATCAAGCAGAAAAAGCTAAGTTTGGACATCTCAGCACAATTTCCTGGGAAGAATAATCTTAGAGAAGGAGAAAAATGGGGTTGTATATTTTCAGCATGTATTTCCCATAGATGCATCTTAAGCACTTTGGAGCAATGCCAACCAGGGTGAGTTGTAGATATAAGTCAATATCATTACAACAGAGGCACTTAACGCGACGACATGACTGATGTCCGGCACCTGCTTTCAGGAGGAGAAAGCTCACTCGCCTGCTCTAGGGAACACGTTTCTGATCGCCCATTTCTAGTCCTTTTCACTTTATTCCGGATTTATTGCCCTTTTCCAGCTCCAGCCCGACAAAGACTTCAGCTTTCAGCACAAAATGATATTTCAGACTCCACTAAATATATTTGTAAGACAAGGGCAGCCAACAAAATTAAACTGCTGGTACAAAGGCTGGCTGTTATTTAAAGCTGGAGAGAGATTACAGGGGATTATTACTTTATAAAAAAATATTTCAGCTAAAAAAAGCAGTGCTAGTTTCTCCAGCACTTTTGGCTGTGTGCTAATTTATCTCCCATCCTGCATGGATTTAGCCTTTCATTGCCATTTTATTGAAAAAGTCTGACAAATGTCAGTGGCCTAAGTTACAGGACACCCAGGCTTACTCGCTTATTGCTGCCGAGAGCTAGAATCAGGACCGTCAACGGGATTTATGTGTGCTGTTTTCTTTGATTTTTATTGCTGTGCTTTCATTTGAACCATCAGAAATTTTATCTTTAAATCTCATTTATCTTTCTGAAAGTCCCGCCTATAGATGGCAATACAAACAAGTGAAACCCAACAGTGTTACCACAGGGACATGGTCACATTTATTCCTCTGTCTTTTTAAAATGCAACATTTCATCTGTTTCAAGTTGCTCTTTTTGTATATATTTTTTCTCACACCCTTAACATGCTTTGGAAGGAAAAACACTTGCCAAAATTAGAAATAAGAGGATAAGAATAAACTATTTTTAGATTCTTCTAATGTTTTCTTCTCATTTTAGCTTCATGCTTTTAAGTAAAGTTGTTATCTATTTTATTTTTTCTCTCTTTGATTCTTAGTCATAAAGATATGACAGTGACATTTTTAAAATAATAATATGCTTCTAAAAAGGTTCTTTTGTGCATATGTGAGCACACACACACACACACACACACACACACACACTGTGCTCTCTTGTCATTAAAAGCTCTTAAGCAATTTCACTGGGAAATATATCTAATGGCAGCATGAGTATTGTGTATAGACACTGGGTGCTTGAATGGTGCTAGACCAGTGCTGGTTCCTTCAATGAGTGTTATAGTGATGGATCCAACAAGTTCCCCGAGATTGGGACCATTTCTATAACAGGCCACTACAGAAGTCATTGGAGGGGTGCTTGCCACCACATTTGGTTGGAAACTTTGAATGCTGCCTAGAAGTTAGATATGACAATATAAGAGTTTGCCCTCAGAGAATGGATGAAGGTGGGAAAGGAAAAGGTGTTCCAGCAAAGGTAAAAAAATATGCAATGACCTAAGGGGAAACAGACTTGTTGCCCATGGGGATCTGAACATAATTCAATGTGGAGAGAGGAGGCAACAGGGTGTGAGAATGATGAGAAGGAAAACTTCACAGGAAAGTAAAAATCTAGGATAAAAGGGAGTTTGGAATTAACTCAAGGGCAATGGGGAGTTATCAAAAAATGAATGGCATGAATATATTTGAATTTTTAAAAGATCACCTTAGTCAGAAGAGAGAATTAAAAGGGCACAGGCCTAGAGGCTAGGAGAGGTATATGAACACTGTTGCAATAATTTGATTCAGATATTAAGGTGGCCAGAATGAAGATAATCATAGTGGGAACATAAAAATTGGTTGTCCTGTTCAATAAAGAGGGAATATTGCTAATTGACCCTCACACCATTACAAAGATGGCAGCACCCACAGCCAATAAGGAGGTAATATGCTAATTGATTGTTACACCCTCAAAGATGGCAGCAACCACTCCCACAAGAGAGCAGCCCCCCAAGTTGCAGGCAAGCCTTGGATGGCAGCTGTCAAGTCTCCCAGGCTGCCCGAGGCTCAGGTAACTAGTGCTGGCTGAGGCTTGCACTGCCGGCAGTGGCAGCAGCAGAGGTGTGATGGGTGTTGCCTTTCCCTGATTGCTGGGTCACCTTCCACCCCTAAGGGCCCCCTCATGCACTGGGCCTCTAGTATATAAATAAGACTGAAGAAATAAATACAATGTAATGCAAAAAGATTGAATAAAATGTTGATTGATGGATTCTGGAGAGGCAAGAAAGAGGAAGACATGGATGAAGCAGGTTTCTGACTTGGGCATTTGAGTTGAATGTAAAGAACTTTTCTGAGAAAGGGAAACACAAGCAAAAAAAGGTCTAACTGTGTGTGTGTGTGTGTGTGTGTGTGTGAGAGAGAGAGAGAGAGAGGCAGGATTAAACTTGAGGTCAGTTTAGAACATACAGACTTTGAGAATTCTATGCGACAATCAAATAAAGTTGCTCCCAATTATTTTAAAGCCACTAAGATCTGCATCTCACTAACTGAAATCATGGGAATGGATGATATATCTCAGTGAGGGTGCATTCTTTCTTTAGAAAAGCTAGAACTGCCATAATAAAGCCGACATTTAAAGGAAACTGACACTTCCAGGGCCTCTGGTTGGATGCAGTACCCACACACACAGAAGGCTGAGAAGAAGCATTCATGCCTTAGAGCTTGTGGGGGAGGGTAAGGTCTGAAATAGATTTGGCAACGGGGCACTTCTTAGTAGTCTTGCAATGGGCTATTTAAATAGGAAGTGGAATCATTTGTTATATGGAGTGCTTCCAAATGAACTATGTCATTAATTTATTCTTTCATTCCTTCATGGAACAACTCAACTCACTAAGAGAAAACTTGGAAACCAGGTCTGCATGCAATTGTGCAAACAGTCTTTAAAGCTGCTTTTATTCAATATCACTCACATAGTTTTATGCATCTGTTGCTGGGGGAAAGAACTAGTTTTCTACTAACTATACCATATACTTCTATCTTCATATTTGAGCAACAAATTTGTATGCATTTAAGTACTGTTTATAGAAATACTGCATTTTAAAAGCTACATAGTATAGAAACACTTAACATGAGGAAACAATCCCTGCCTCACTTCTTCATACTCCCAGGCTATCCTCCTCATATGCAGGTACCGTTAGTTCTATCAGTTTTTATGTTATTTTTCTTCAATTACATTGAATATATAGCTATTTCTTGATTTTATCCATTTTAGATGTTATCTTTTGTCTTTCCATTATGGTAGATGAGAAATTACCTTTCTTGGACCCAGTCACATCTGGGCCCACTCTCAACCCTCACCTTCCGGGCCTCCAGGAAGAGGTTTGCCACTTTTTGATTATGCTGGATTTCAAAGTTCATGTTGTTTGTCTGATGTAAATATCACATGTTGCTGATAGCTAAGGCCTGCATATTGTCCCTAGCGCCTCCCTCCAAAATTCCTCCATTGCATGCCTCATCCTAGGCCAGGTTTTCTCAGACTCACAGCTATTCTGGACCAGATAATTATTTGTGTGTGTGTGTGTGTGTGTAGTCGGGGAAGAGTTTACTGTCCTGGGTCATTAAGATGTTCAGCAGTGCCCTAGCCAGTTTGGCTCAGTGGATAGAGTATAGGGTTCTGGGTTCAACTCTAGTCAGGGGCATGTACCTTGGTTTCAGGCTTGATCTTTGGTCCTGGTTGGGGCCAATGCAGGAGGCAATCAATAGATGTGTCTCTCTCACATCAGTGTTTCTCTGTGTGTGTTTCTCCCCTCTCTTCCACTCTCTCTCTAAAAAAAAAACAAAAACAAAAACAAAAAAACAAAAAAAAAAACCTCAATGGAAAAATATTCTTGATGAGAATTAACAATGAAAAAAAAGAGGTTTAGCAGCATCCCTAGCTTCTACCCAGTATATATCAGTGCTGCTTCTCATCTTAATGTTTAGTTATTAAGATGTTACCTGTGAGACAAAATTATGCCCAGTGGAGAACCATTGACCTAGACTTGCTTCTTGCTAGGACTTCTGCAAGGCAGTTACCCTGAAATCACCTTGCCTGTTCTGAGGTGGGTAACCTGGGACTTTTCAATCTGCAGGCAGACTCTCCATCCACTGAGCCCAACCGGTCAGGGCCATATTTCCTTTTTACACACTTCTTTCTTCAGGAAACGCACCTTGTGCCTGCCCCCTACTATTCATACCTTTATGTAACCTCCTTCCACAACCTTACATAGTACCAGGGGGCACTGTTGAATTTAGATTCTAAAAGTTCTGTCTTAGGTAGTATTCTCTCCCTCTCTCTCTCTTTCCCTCTCTCCCTTCACCACTCTCTCTGGAGGTGGGGGAGGCTAATCGACATGTCCTCTGTTCAGCCCTATTTAAAAATCAAAGAACCAGCATCTGAAAGCTCCAGTCAAGAGCCACAGGATGAATCTTGGAAGCAGATTGTCCCATCCCTTCAGGTTACTGAGGTCAGACATGAGTGTGAGCTCATGAGAGACATGAACCAGAATCATCCAGCTAAGCCAACCCCACATTCCTGGTCTCTCACAACACTGTCACATCCATGTTACTGTGAATACAGAATGGGGCTGCCCACAGGACTTGGTATTTCCCAGGAACAGATTATCTGAAAGCCCAGAAATATAGGAAATACACAAACCTAAAAGAGTCCAGGAGACAGCGATTGACTTATGGGATATTTATATTCAAAAGTATCAACATTTGCTTGACACAAGCCCAGAGAATGAAGTAGTCAGGGAGTAGCAAGGCCAAAGAAATGGGCCTTCTGAGGCAGGCTCTTCTCAGGCTGAGCATCCAAACTCCTGGTGCTCCGAGGAAGCCCAGAACATGCCCTACTGCTGGTGCCAGTGAGGGGCTGGCAGGGGGCACAGTTCAACACTGAAAGTCTTCCCTGCAGAAGAAGCAATGGGGGACTGTCTGAGTACCCTCTGCTGTGGCTGTGAGGTGGACACTTGAGAGAGGACCCTCCCTGGAGTTCTCATCACTGTCTCCCTGGACTCAGGCTTTTGGAAATGTAAGGTGTCTGGATTTATCATCATTCTCTCCAAGGTGTGTGCAATCACAAACAGACAGTGCCCCTTATGACTGTACCGGTTAAAAAGAGGAAATGATGCAGCAAAGTGAAAAAGAATATTCGGTGCTGGAGGGCACTAGGCAGCCACCAGGGGAGGGTGATGGAGCTTTGTTTATACTTTGAACTCAAATGATCTGACCACAGATGGATGGCCTTAGAATTAACACATATTTTATACTATACACATGTATATTTTTAATCTTCACTTGGCTCTATGTTTAGAGAGAGGGAAGAGAGAGAGAGAGAGAGAGAGAGAGAGAGAGACATTGATGTGAAGCATATATTGGTTGCCTACCCTATGCGCCTTGATTGGGAATTAAACCCACATCCTCAGTATGTTCTCTGACCAGGAATGGAATCAGAAATCTTTTGGTGTATGGGATGATGTTCCAACAAACTGGAGCCATTGGGCCACGGCCATATTTTATATATATTATTTAAATAATATATATATTATTTAAAGGGGCCAAGAAGAACTGATGGTAAAAAGTAGAATAGGGAGTTGAAATAGAGAAAATTAAGAACAAAAAAGCATCTTATTCTATTTCATGGCACAATACAAGGGGCACTGAACCCCTCTCAGGAAGCATTGGTCACTCCCTTCTCCGCCTTACTGGACCACTAATAGACTCTGTCCCAGCACTTACATCACAGGGTCACCCTCAGTATGTGTTATGCATCTATTCCCAGAATAGACCATTAAAGGCAGGCCAGAACACTATCTATCACAGTCTCTCTGGTACATGAAACAGTGCCGGCCACATGGTAGAACCTGGTGAATATTTGTTAAATGTAATTATTTAGGGAGAGAGTCCATGAACTGTGGGGAGGCAGAGCCATCACTCAATAAAATTCTGCAAAAGTTTAATGTGTTTTCCTCCAGCCCCTTTTTCTCCACCAATGCCCCTTCTCCTCCAACCAGGAGGTCTCTGAGAAGTTGCCTGAGGCCCAAAGCCCTGGCTATGAAACCACAATGGCCTTGCCTTCTTTTTCCCAAGGACCCTCTGACACAGAAATGCCTCCTTTGCCATCTATTCTTTCATCCCATGAATTAAAATGATTTCCTTTCTTTAAGAAGAAGAACTTGTTTTCATTTGAAAAGATAAGAGGACAGCTTAACCTGAGTAAGTCTCTAGTGGGAGAAATTTCAAGAAAAAAAGATAAAGGTCAAATAATTCTGAACCTGCCAAATCCAGTCCCTGCCAGGGAGAGGCCTGCAAACATGACTTTAAGTCTCACTGCTCCTCTTCCCCTGGCCTTGGCATCTTATTAAATGAATGTGCAAGCCAAGAATCTTGTTCAGTATTTACACAGGTCACCCGCTATGTTCACCCCTGGCTTCTTAACCCCGAGAGTGCTGAGACTGACAATGGCTGAGGGCATTTTCTTTGTCCCAGGAGAACAAAGAGAACTCCTTTTAAGAGTGACAGTCTCATCCGCATTTCCACCACATTCCCAAAGGCA
The DNA here is from genome assembly GCF_014108245.1 of Pipistrellus kuhlii. NCBI lineage: Eukaryota > Metazoa > Chordata > Mammalia > Chiroptera > Vespertilionidae > Pipistrellus > Pipistrellus kuhlii. Next base: position 78,337,832 of record NW_023425573.1, read on the forward strand.
CCTTACATCAAAGAAACCTGTTCTAACAGAAGACTCTTAATCCATCTCAGAAAGGTGAGAATCAATCTTATAAAACCTTTAAAGAATGACTTTCCCAATTAACCCTTTTCCATATTTGATCTCCTAATCTTTTGTTCCTACCTGTAAATATTCTTAACTTCCATCAGTATTTTCACAGGTATGTTTTTGACCAAAATGTATCCAAGTCACATTGAAATATATCTACTTCTTTATAATACAGTGTCACCAATATTATTCACTGGCATTTATATCAGTGGCCTGTGAATATAATTCCAACCAATACCACCAACATACTAAAAACAAGCTATAAGGATACCAGTTCTTAATTCCACACTGAAGCATTTCAAAGTCTGCAAGTGAAACTCTAGCAGAAAAAAATACAAATGCATGGCTACACTAGAAAGTATACAAAATCACAAAATCTCAGACTTGGAAACACACTCAGAGTTTATTATTCTGCGTCATTCACTGCTGGAATTATTATCATGGTATCCCTAACACATTGTCATTTATTTATTATTTGATGACTTCCAAAGCAAGGAATCCACTGTAACTTAAGGTATTTTACTTTATTACAATCCCGAGTTCCTAGGAGATTCATCCCTAAAGTTAGGCAAATTCTGACTTCTAGTCCGACTGCTTGGGACATATGAGCAATTTGGATTTTTCATGTATTAGGTTGTTTTCCAGGAAATTTAAGGCATTTTCTCTCTCTCTCTCTCTCTCTCTCTCTCTCTCTCTCTCTCTCTCTCTCTCTCTCTCTCTCTCTCTCTCCCTCTCGCCCTAATTATGTTTAGAAAGAACCCTACCTTGATTATCTTTGTTGATCTTCATAGTCCCTGATACTGTGTGTTGACTCCAGAGAGTCAATGAAAGGATGAGTGAATGAGCACGTCTTAGTTGTGCTTCTGCAGTGAAGAGAGATGGAAGGAAATACTCAGTATCCTAAATCTCTGAGCCATCCATCACTATCTACTGCAATAGGAGTTCCCTAGAGCAATGGTGGGGAGTGGGTTTGGGACATTTGGGTAGTGATTCTCTATCTGAGGATGAGTGAAGAGAGGGGGGCACTTCATTACTAACAATGACTTGGACACCTATTTCCCATGAGTTAGATGGAGCTGCCAGGCCTGCACTTTTTTACCTTTGCACTGAGATCTAAACTTAAAACAAACAAGCAAGACACATGTTTCTCTTTGCTTCCTTCATTTAGCTAGGGTTTTAAAAACGTGGGTGTCCAGCCTGGTAGCTCAATTGGTAAGAGCATCCCTATATGCCAACATTGGGGGTTTGATTCCCTATCAGGAAACATACAAGAATCAACCAATGAATGAATAAATAAGTAGAACAACAAATTAATACTTCTCTCTATTTCTCTCTCTTCCTCCCTTTCCCTTCCTCTACCTCTAAAATTAATAAATAAATTTAAAAAATAAATTAAAATGCAGGTGTCAATTAAGTCAAGTACATTTTTTAATTACATGGGGCTTTGGAAAATTACATGGGGTTTTAAAAAACAGGGAATAAAGTAAAATTCAATAATGCCATACAAATTAAATAAGTTCAAATTTTTAAAAACATGATATTTTTCAAAAAATATAACACTCTTAGTTTAGCTGTTGTTATGGAGTATACAGAATAAGCTGCCAGTCTTGGGAAGGAGGATTGAGTTCCAGCTCTTCTCTTTATTTGCTGTAGAATTTTAACCAAGATATTAAACATTTATGTCTTAGTTTCTACAACTATACAATATTGGGTATATTAACACCATCAACCACACAGGGTTATTGTGAGAATTAATGTGTACATTAATTAGAATAGTGCTCAATATAGTGTATTCTATAATAATAAAAGCATAATATGCTAATTACACTGGACTGCTGAATGACCTTCTGGATGTAATTCTGGACGTCCTTCCAGGTGAAGCCATAGCAGCAGGGCAGAGGCAGTTAGGGGCGATCAGACAGCAGGCAGAGTGGTTAGGGGCAATTAGAAAGGTAGGCTAGTGGTTAGGGTGGTCAGGCCAGGCAGGCAGGCCAGCAATTAGGAGCCAGTGGTCCTGGATTGTGAGAAGGTGCAGGCTAGGCTGAGGGACCTTCCATCCCCATGCACGAATTGCATGCACTGGGCCTCTAATATATTATAGCAGAGTAATGGAGTAAGACATATTCAGTCTGATATAGTGATTTCTGTTATGCATTGTCTATATCCATAGGAATGGCCTGACAGATACAGATGTGCCTGAGGGACCACACAATAGGTGCATTGGGGGAATCTTGCATCTCAGTGCTCTGGAACTATTTTCCTTAGAGATCAACCACACCATAGTAAGGTCATTCAGTTTAGAGAAAAGGTTGTTGGGCTGATTATTAGGAGATCTGGCTTCCAGACTCAGCTATGCTGTGAATTAGCTGGCTGACCCATGTTAACCAGCTAATCCAGGCCCCGGTGTCTCAGTCAGCCTTATCAACTTCACAGACATATTAGGAAACAAAGACTGAGAACTAAGGGTTCTAATCATACAAATTGATGATAATTAACAGGTCTAAAACCAGTATTGTCTCTTTTCTCTCCCAAATAGTTCTGGAAATATTAGTTATCCTTCCTGTCTTTCTCTCCTTCTCTTGCTCCCATCATGTTGTTCTGAGAATGAGTGATCCTTTTAGTTCTAGTTGGACATTGTTAACTGGAAGTAAGATAGTTCCAGAGCACTGAGATGCAAGATTCCCTCCAAAGCATCTTTTGTGTGGTCCCACAGGCACATCTGTACCTGTCAGGATATTCCTATGGACACAGACAACGCATCACAGAAATCACTATGTCAGACTAAATATGTGTTACTCCATTACACCCCAGTCAGGCCTGATTCAACTCAGAGGCTCGCCAGTTTTGATACACCATTCTTTATGTTCAATGCTATAAATAGTTAAAGCAAGATCAAACAAAGAAAACACACACACAAACACATAAGACAAAGTGCAAGAGAAATAGCAATAGTCTGTGTCTGAGGTCTAGAGAGAGCACGGTGTGAGCTACATATCTGTCTTCTTTCCCCCACCCCCATCACAGACAGATGATCTCTGTGGAGATGGCTCTAAAGCCCAGACACATCTCATTATAACAGAAAGTCACAAGAAGAGAAAATACATATTCTTGATCACAGAAAAGGGTCTTTGAGACCATGCTACAGGGATGTCCACATCCTTGCCTTCTTTTCCCAATCCTAATAATTGTTTGTTCCCCTAGGATTTGGATCACATAGTGTCCTTGCCATGACCATATCAATAGTCCTCATTCTGACAATGTGAGGGCAGAAAACCTGACTTTTCCTAACAGCTATAAGACTAGTATCCTTCACCATCCCTCATATAAAGTGGACTCTAGCTCTTTTATCCCTCTAAGCTTCACAGATTCCATTTTGTTCACATTCTTTTCAGAATCTGATTCTCAGAACTCAGATCTGTATCCTACAAGGTTATGATCCACATATACCACTTCTGTCTAAGAGCGAGGCAATCCACTTCTATTAATATAGCCTGCATTTATGCTAGTTGCTTTAAAATCCCTCAGTAAAAGAGACTCAGTAAAGATGGCAAGCTATATGTGACAAGTGTCCTTCTGAAATTCAGATATACTTATAATCTTCTTTTTACACTTAATTGATTCCAGCACAGAATAAAAATAAAGAAATACCACTGCACAGTCGAGGCAAATTAAAGTAGGTGCATTTGACTTCAGTGATGAACTGACACTGGCCTGGAATATCAATTGCAACTCATAAAGGTCAAGTTCAATCATGGGTTTGCCTGGAGGTCTGAAAATAAGCTGCTTAGATGACACCAAATTTAGGTTGAAATTTTGCAGATTTGGTGGGCATATACTTTCTCTCTAGCCCAATATGACACTCCATCAGGCTCCCTGACATCAGTACTCACCATTCTTGCAGAGCAAGACAGCCAGGAAGTCCTGAGAGGAAGAATTGATATAAAGCAAGAGGCTGGGTGCCTGGGCTGTCACAAAGCTCAGTGCGATGTTTTCCTTAGACGGAGCCGACTCTGCATAAATCGCTGAGGAAGACTGGCTTAGATTCTTGGTCACTGGGTAGGGTTCTTGAAACATGTAAGTAACTGAAGTGCCAGCCTCAAAAACAGCAGAAACCTCTGCAAAATATAAGAGGGGGAAGCACACATTAAGGTCTGAATTGAGTATTCAGGATATAATCATAGCTTGTTTATTGTTCCTATGCATTAGGCACTGCGTGAGGGTTTGTACATTAATTATATAATATGCTTTCCACAATAATTCTCAAATGGCAGAAATCATCAACTTCATTTCCTAATGAGAATCATGAGGCTTACAGAGGCTAAGAACCCTGAACAGGTTGCATAGCTAAAAGAGAGCTGGGATCTGCTTAGTGAAATTCAGGTCCAGTTTAATATATATTTGCAGAATAACTACCATGAGACAGGTTCATTTTTCAAGAAGCAAAGATAAAATGTCCCTGCCTTCAACATAGTATAGAGGAATTTCACTGGGACCATCTTACTTTTAAAACCGAGAGGCTAAGAATTCTAGTTTGTCTTTTTCTCATGTATCAGGAAGATTTTAAGTGGGTTCTAATTTACTGAGAGCAGGATGTGAGGTAAATAGGCCTCATGTGATGCACAACATAGAGCTCTGCCACCACTATGAGGAAAGGAGGCATCCCCATGCTGATGACATTCAATCAGCAGGAACATGCCAGCCCCGGATCTTACTGGGGCTGTGTCCTTGTCCCACTGCCAGGTTAGTGGGGCCAGCACGAGACTTGGCTCAGTCCCAGGGAAGCAGGGGGACCCTGTGAGGACTGTTTTCTCCTTGGGCAAATGGGAAGCATGAATCCTTCCTCAATGATCTAGAAGTGGTGCAAGGGAAATGGCAAGAGATTGATTTCTTTGTGGAGAAGAAAATGATTTGCGCGAAGCACTTAAGACAGTTGCCCACCACAGTTTGAACTCATAGGCTCCCAAACCAGAAGGCAGTTTAACCAGAACCCATTCCAACTTTCTTCATTTAAATATCTGTTTATTGACTGTACATTCATCCAAATGCTGAGATATGCTCTTCTCTCATTCAAGGCCACTCTGAAATTCCCTTTCAACTTTGTCACTGTCCAGCAGAGGTTCCCTCTTAGAGCTTCATAGTTTAGGTCTGGCAGCACGCCTGCCATAAAATTAGTAAGCAGGAAGCTGCACTGTCATAATTTCTCTTTCCAACTGACATGCGCAATGTTGCTAGTTCCCATGAAATGATCTCATTGAATTAATGGCACCTAGAACATAATCAAACCTGGCTTTTGTTTTCTAATTTGATTGCAAATTTGTTCTACTTTTGTGAAAAGTCTATAACTGCCTGCAACTGTACCAACAAAAAAATGAAGGTTGTATATTTATATATATATTGTTAGCAGATTAGGAATACTATTTTATTTTTACTAAAGATTCACATTAACAAGAAAGTCCTCCTGATTACAAAGATATGCAGTGGAGACTTGTGACCATGATGATGTGGGTTAATTATTAGTTTGATTCAAGCACTTTTCTTGAGTGAACTAACTTCCTTGGGGACATTTTGCCTGCTTTTTGAGCTGCTATCTCCTAGTTAACAGAAAAAATGGTTTTCATTTAATGTTTGGTTTGTGTGTGTGTGCGAGTGTATGTATAGAGCATTCTGTTATGTAGCATTAGAGGCCCAGTGCACGAACTTACCTAGAAATCAGTTAGGTTGTAATTATTTCAGGAAAATATAAAACACATTGAAAATAAATTTATTTCTTTTTTTAAATAAATTTCAATGATTTTTTACAGAGAGGAAGAGAAAGGAATAGAGAGCTAGAAACATTGATGAGAGAGAATCATAGATGAGCTGCCTCCTGCACACCCCCCCCACAGGGGATGTGCCCGCAACCAAGGTACATGCCCTTGACCGGAATCGAACCCAGGACCTTTCAGTCTTCAGGCCGATGCTCTATCCACTGAGCCAAACCAGTTTCAGCAAACACACTGAAAATAAATTTAAAAATTGGCATGATATTAAAAATTTGTTCTTAAAATTTTTATAATAATTATCCTGTTGATATGTACTATTATGAGTCATTATTTAGCAATACATATTGCAGTATTTCAGATAAAGTGATGTTATCTAGCATTTGCTTCAAAATAATAAAGAAAGGTAAGTGGGTGTGAGCATTTAGGTTAATTAAAAATGGCCATTATTTGATAATTACTGAACATAAATAATAGGTGCATTGCATTGCAAAATTCTTCTCTTGATCATTGTACAAATAATTTTCTTTTGTAGTAAAAAGTGTAAAAAAAATAAGTCCTTAGAAATGTAAATATTAGACAATTTTATCATGTTGTTTTTTTTACAACTAGTAAACTGTAAGCTAAATATACATATTATTTTTCACTGAAATTCTATTACTAAGGAAATAATTTATTAATATTTTTATCACAGAGCTAGAGGCCCGGTGCATGAAAGTCATGCGCTAGGGTGGGGGTGGGGGGGTGGAAAGGTGTTCCATAGCCCATTTGGGCCAAATCCCGGGGATCAAGCCTAAATGATCAGTTGGACATCCTTCTCACAATCCAGGACTGCTGGCTCTCAATGGCTCACCTGCCTGCCTGCCTGATTGCCCCTTACCACTTCTGCCTGCCAGCCTGAATACCCCCTAACCACTCTCCTGCCAGCCTGGTCACCCCTAACTGCCCTCCCCTGCAGGCCCAGTCACCTCAAACTGCCCTCCCTTGCAGGCCTGGTCCCTCCCAACTGCCCTCCCCTGCTGGCCTGATGGCTCACAACTTTCCTCCCTGCTGGCCACCTTGTGGTGGCCATCTTATGTCCACATGAGGACAGCCATCTTTTACCACATGTGAACAGCCATCTTATGTGTAGGAGTGATGGTCAATTTGCATATTACCTTTTTATTATATAGGATTATCTATGTGCAAACACTGGAATAATCTAAAATTCCAAAATATAAGAGCAACTATTTAGTGATACTCTGTAGGTCAGCAATCATCTCAAGTGCTTTGTGAAGTGCTTACTGCATATGTACCACAAACATTTGTGAAGAATTCCTGAATTGTCCACACTTTTCACATTTATAGTTGTGAAAACCAGGAATCATAAGGTTGAGCTACACAACCATTGTCCTACCTGTAGATTGTGGATTCTTAATGACTACTAATATTGAACATCTTAATTGAACATACTGAATCTGTATATCAGCAGATCTGGAGGTAGAGTCCCACTATTGATAAGGTGAGCTCTGGTGGCAGGATTACAAGCAAGAACCATTCCACCAGATGGGATATTCTGCAACATTAAGACTTATAAATTATATAAGAATGTCTACTAAATTAATAACAAAATTCAGTATATAAAATGTAATGGACAGACATCTTAGCTACATTGAATGCAAAGAAAAGAGCTAGAACGAAATTGGATTTTCTTTTTAATTGTTGTCTTTGAGTAGATTGGCTTTTTATTTTCCTAGATTTCCAAATGTGTTACCAATTAGAATTCAAAATATCTTATCTAATGTTTTTAATTTAAAATAACTTGAATGATAATATGACAGTTATGCCCAGATTGTTCAAATAATGGTGGGGATAGAGGTGGGCTAAAGACAAGCACACATCAAAAATGGTGTTGGAACATCTGGACATACACATGCAAAACAATGAAGCTGGAACCCTGCCTCACACCATATTAAAAATTAATTCAAAATGGATCCAAGGATGAATGTAATATCTAAAATTATAAAACACTTAGACGAAACTAGAGGCATAACTCTTCATGGCCATAGGTTGACAATAATTTCTTAGATATAACTCCCAAAGCACAAGCTACAAAAGAAAAATGATAGATAAATTATTCATCAAAATGGAAAAAAAAATACACCAAACTTTTGTTCTTAAAAGATACTACCAAGAAACTGAGAAATGGAGAAAACATTTGCAAATCATATATCTAATAGGAAAATTATATTCAGAATATAAAAAGAATTCCTACAACTGCACAATAAAAATAAATAAATAAAAATTGACAAAATATTTGAATAGATATTTCACCAAAGAGGATATACACATGGGTAATAAGTACATAAAGAGATGTTAAATAGTAGTAGTCATTAAGAAGATGCAAATCATCCCTAGCCGGTTTGGCTCAATGGATAGAGTGTCAGCCTGCAGACTGAAGGGTCCCGGATTCAATTCCAGTCAGGGGCATGTACCTTGGTTGTAGGCACATCCCCGGTTAAAGGTGTGCAGAAGGCAGCTGATATATGTTTCTCTCTCATTGATGTTTCTAATTCTCTATCCCTCTCCCTTCCTTTCTGTAAAAAGTCAATAAAATATATGTTAAGAAATGCAAATCAAAAACCACAGTGAAATCTCATTTTACTTTTTTATGACAGTATTATAAAAAAAGGCAGACAATAATGTGTTTGTGAGGATGAGGAGAAGTCAGAATCCTCATATTTTGCTGGTGAGAATATAAAATAGAGCATCCACTTTGAAAAACAGTTTGCAAGTTTCTCAAAAAGTTAAACATATGGTTACAATATGACCCTGCAATTCCACTTCTAGGTTCATATGCAAAGAACTAGACAACATAAGTTCATACAAAATCATGTACAAGAATATTACTAGAATTATTATTCATAATAATACACACACAAAGAGAAACACCCCAAATTATCAACTGATAAACAAATGAATGAAATGTGGTGCTTCCAGAGTCTGAAACAGTCATTGGAAAATAAAAAATAATAAAGTACTGAAAAATTTTACAACATAGATGAACTTTGAAATCATGCTAAGTGAGAGGAAGTGACTCCAAAAAGCTATATATTGCATGATTCTATTTATATGAAATATTCAGAATAGACAAATCCTTAGTGATAGAAAGTAGATTAGTAATTTCCAAGAACTGGAGAGAGTGGTTGGTGGGGGATTTCTATTATACTAATGGGTATGAGATTCTTTGCAGATAATGATAAAAATAGTCTGAAATTAAATAGTGGTGATGGTTACACAACTTCATGAATATGCTAAAATCCCATGAATTGTACATATTAAAAAGTTCATTGTCATGCTATGCAAATTAAATAACATTTTTTTTCCAAAAAAACACAAAAAACCCCTACATATTTTAATCTTATTGCTACATTATTGTATAGAATTAAATTAAGATCATATATGGGGAAAAGGAGTCTAAAAGATAGTTGGACCTCCATCTCTGATATTTATTAGCAAGTCACTACACCTCTGTGAATATCAGTTAAATGCAGATATTACCATCCTCCTTACTATGTTGGGGAATAAGAATAAATGATTTGTTCAATAATTAAGACATATGGATAAATCTCCCTAATTCTACCCCAGATCTTTCCAGTATTTGCACACCCTGAAATACACATGCCATAGTAAGTTTGCACAGAAGACTGCTCCAATAGAAAGTCACTTTGTTCGGGACCACTGGTAGCTAATGGCACCATTTCAGTCCCACACCGTGGTTCCCAAAGGCAATTGGCATGGCTGATAGATTTGGTACATGGGGACTGCTGAATATAAAGAGAATTATTTCCTTTATTTAAAGGATGGACAGGGGAGTTTGGAAACAGTGAAATATGAAACAAGCTGAAAGGCTAAACACATGTTTGTGTATTTTGCTTGTAGATCAAAATAACAAGTGGGGAGCAAGCACAGAGGAAAATCCAACAAATTAAATCAAATGATACAGTGACTGGACAGTAGATAATTCATAGGAGCTTCTTTGGAGAAAGGAGCCAATGAAAAATTGGGCCACATTCAGAACAATATGATTTATGAGGTATTTGAACAATGTCCCTGGAAAAATGCAGAGCTCTACATTTTTTCCCCCCAAATAAAAGCTTGGCTATAGATCCCGTAAAACAAAGCCAGGACACTGAGTGCTGTCACCTGGTGGTGTCCATTCTGCATTTGCTTCTTCTAGCATGCGGAACCAGTGTAAGGTTGGCATTCACAGTTTTCAGGGATGGTGCTCAGAGACCTCCTCCAGCAGCACTTTGCATCCTTTGCTACAATGGGAGCCTATCTGATGGGCCCTGTTTTATTCCAAGCTGTAATGTAGGGCACTCTGTTGGCCCTACAATTTGTACAATTACTTTTCTCCCAAAGAGCACAGTGCCCTCCAGCACTGACAAGCAAGTAATTTACACTAACTGGACAGTGCAGTTGGATGAAGAGTATGAATTATAGATTCTTTGAACACAATCAGGGGTGCTTCTGTCCATAATGTTTTAAAATTCCAACAGGAAGTTGGATCAAATAAAGCATTGTTTGGCATAGGGATATATAACTGTTGTCATCATAACTATCATTATTGTTTGAATATAAGTGGTGTTTAAAATGGTGCTCTTTGGGAGAAAAGTAATTGTACAAATTGTAGGGCCAACATAGTGCCCTACTTTATTTTGATAATTTAAATACTTTTTCAAAATTATTATTTTTAAAGTAAATGATTATTTGCATTCAACATTAGTTTTTATTAGTTTCATACAGCATAATGGTTAGCCAATCATACACTTCAAAAAGTGTTCCCCCTAATATTCCTGTACCCAATGGGTGCCATACATAGTTATTAAAGTAGTATTGATGCCGAAACCGGTTTGGCTCAGTGCATAGAGCCTTGGCCTGTGGACTGATAGGTCCCAGGTTTGATTCTGGTCAAAGGCATGTACCTTGGTTGAGGGGACATCTCCAGTAGGGAGTGTGCAAGAGGCAGCTGATCAATGATTCTCTCATCGATATTTCTAACTATCTCTCTCTCTTCATCTCTGTAAAAAATCAATAAAATATATTTTTTTAAAATCCCCCTATAAAAAAAATAAAATAAAGTAGTATTGACTACACTAGAGGCCCTATTCACAAAATTCATGCAAGGGTAGACCTTCCTTCCCTTCTTGTATATGATGTAAAAGAGTCATCTAATTTCTTTAGTTGTTTTGTTGTGGTTTTTTGTTGTTGTTGTTGTTGTTTGTTTGTTTGTTTTTTGCATATACCTCTCCAATTTTTCTAATACCTTTTATTGAATAGAATGTCTTTACCCCATTATATTCTTCTTTCCTTTGTCAAATACCAATTGATCATAGAAGCATGGGCTTATTTCTAGGTTCTCTATTCTGTTCAATTGGTCGACAGGCCTATTTTTGTGCCTATGCAATGCTGTTTTAATTACTATTGTCTTGTGTTATGATTCCTCTACTTATGTACTTCTTTCTTAAGACTGCTATGGCTATTTTGCAGTTCCATATATGTATTTTTTGAATTATTTGTTCTAGTTCTGTGAAACACACCATTGATATTTTGTTGGGAATTGCATCAAATCTGTAGATTGCTTTGGGTAGTATGGATATTTTAACAGTACTAGTTCTGTTATTTTTTTTCATGAGCATTATATATGCTTCCATTTATTTGTATCTTCTTCAACTTCTTTCTTCAATGTCTTATAATATTCCGAGTAGAGATACTTTATATTCTTGATCAAATTTATCCCTAGGTATTATTTTTAATGCAACTAAAAATGGGATTATCTTCTTTGTTTCTTTTTGATAGTTCATAATGGATGTATAAAAATATTTCTGGAGATTTATTTTGTATCTGCTAATTTACTAAATGTATTTATCAGTTCCATATAGTTTTGTTGTTGTTAATCTTCACATGAGGATATTTCTTCCATTGCTTTTCAGAGAGAGTGGGAGGGAATCGGGGAGGGGAGGGGAACATTAATGTGAAAGAGACACATCAATCAGTTGTCTTCTGCATGCTCCCAGCCAGGGGGCAGGGAGTGAAACCACAACCCATGTCCCTGACCTGGAATGAACCCAGGACCCATTCATGCTCAGGCTGACGCTACAACCACTGAGCAACACCAGCCAGGAATCCACATTTTTAAAGTGAAATATTTAATGTTCTCTTTTATAGTATCCTGACATCTGCAAATAATTAGAGGATACTAATTCCTTTCCAATTTGCCTTCATTTTATTTCTTCTTGTTGTTTTATTGCCGTGACTAGGACTTCTAATACTATGTCGACTAACAGTGGTAAGTGACAACCCTGTCTTGTTCCCAATTTTAAGGGAAATGTTTCTGTTTTTTTGCCATTGAGTATGATGTTGACTGTGTGTTTGTTATATATGATTTTATTATGTGGAGGTATAGTAACTCTATTCCCAGTTTGCTGAGAGTTTTTATTGTAAATAAAAGGAGGCAAACTTTTATCAAATTCTTCATTTGCACTTATTCATACAATCAGGTGATTTTTAGCTTTCATTTTGTTTACTTAGTGTATCATGTTAACTGATTTGCAGATATTGTACCAATGTTGTATCTCAGGCATAAATGCCACTTGGTTATGGTATATGAAATTTTAATGTATTAGCTGGTTTATTAATATTTTGTTGAGGATTTTAGCATCTGTGTTCAACAAGAATACTGGCCTATAGTTTTCTTTCTTTGTAGTGACATCTAGTTTTGGGATTAGGGTGATGCTTGGAAGTATTCCCTCCTCTTGAATAGTTTGGAATGGTTTGAGAAGAATAGGTATTAGTTCTTCTTTGAATGTTTGGTAAAATTTTCCTGTGAAGCTATTTGTTCAGGACTTTTTTTTTTTTTCCTACTTCAATTTCATTAATTACTAGGGGCCCGGTACATGAATTTGTGCACCTTGAAAGGATCTGTGGACTGATTGCTTGCAGTGGGCATAGGGTGAGTCTTGGCCCATCTTTAAGGCCCCCAGGTCCCTCTCTGCTGGCAGCCCTGCTCCCACTGCCGCTTCCATGCACTGATGGCCGTGGCCCCACTTGCACCCACTGATGGTGTGGAGCCATTGGGACCAGCGCTAGCAGTGGGTGTGAGCAGTGGCTGCTGACACAATCATCCTTTAGGAGCAATGGGAGGTGGAGAAGGCCTGAGGATTAATTGGGGCCAGCAGCCATCGCTTGCACCCACCGATGGTGCTGAGTAATCAGAACCAATGCTGGTTGCCAGTGGCCAGCAGCAGATGCGAGCAAAGGCTCTGGGACTGGCAGCAGGTGTGAGTGGGGTAGGTGCCAGCCGCAAGTGTGAGCCTCGGCCAGGAGAATGAAGAGCAGGAGCAAAGACTTTTTAGTAACCACCAGAGGTTTGCCCCGATACGAGCAACCCATGCTCCACCTTGGTCTGGAACCCCTACTCACCTGCTCCACCATCCTGCCATGGCCAACACTCACCTTGTTCCATGTTCTGCCACCTGCTGCCAAAGCATGCCATGTTCTGCATGTGCCCCTGGTGGTCAGCACACTTCGTAACAACAAGTTGTTTGTTTTTTTGGTTGTTCCCCCTTTCTGTCTATTTGCATATCCGATAATAGATAGATAGATAGATAGATAGATAGATAGATAGATAGATAGATAATCAGTCTGTTCAGATTTCCTGATTCTTCTTGATTCAATTTTAGAAAATTGCATATTTCTAGAAATTTACCCATTAGCCCAGTGGTTGGCAAACACGGCTTGAAAGCCACGTGCAGCTCTGCAGCTCTTTGGCCCCTTGAGTGTGGCTCTTCCACAAAATACCATGCCTGGGTGAGTCTATTTTGAAGAAGTGGTGTTAGAAGAAGTTTAAGTTTAAAAAATTTGGCTCTCAAATGAACTTTTAATTGTTGTGCTGTTGATATTTGGCTCTGTTATCTAATGAGTTTGCCAACCACTGCATTAGTCCAATTTCTTCACATATAGCTATTTGTAATATTTTCTTACTATTCTTTATTGCTATGTTGTCAGTTGTAACTTCTCTTTCATTCCTGATTTTATTTATATGGATCAACTGTCCTTTCATCTTGTAAAGTCTCACTAAAGGTTTATCAATCTTGTTTATCTTTTCAAAGCACCAGCTCTTGTTTTTATTGATCATTTGTATTGCTTTTTGGACTCTTTTTTTGCTTATCTATGATCTGGTATTTAACTTTTTTGTGCTCTCTTGGGGCTTGGTTTATTTTTGTTTTATTAGTTCTGTTAAGGGTAAAGTTGAACACCTTACTTGAGATTTTTCTTATTTCTTGAGGTAGGTCTGAAATGCAGTTAATTTTCTTCTTAGGACTGCTTTTGCCATATTCCATTTTGAGTTGTGCTTTAATTTTCATTTGTTTCCGGGTATCTTTTAATTTCTTCCTTGATTTCTCTGTAAACCTATCCATTGTTTATTAACATATTATTTAGCCTCCTTTTCATTGTGGGTTTTTAGGTTTTTGATTTGTTTTTTCTTCTGATTAATTTCAAGTTTCAAACCATTATGGTCAGAGAAGATGCTTAATATGATTTCAGTCTTCTTAAATTCATTGAGATTTGTTTTTGTATCCCAACATGTGGCCTACCTTAGACAATGCTCTATGTGCAATTGAAAAGAATGTATATTCTGCTGTTTTGGGGTAAAATGGTCTGGAGATATAAATAAAAATAATCTAATCTAGTGTGTACTTTAAAGTCATTATTTTCTTGTTGATTTTCGGTTTCTAAGAACTATTTATTGATGTTAGTGTAGTGTTAAATTTCTTGTTATTATTGTATTACTGCTGCTGTGTCTCTTTATCTCCATCAAAATTTGCTTTATATAGCCGAAACTGGTTTGGCTCAGTGGATAGAGTGTTGGCCTGCGGACTGAAAGGTCCCCGGTTCGATTCCGGTCAGGGGCATGTACCTTGGTTGCAGGCATATCCCTAGTGGGGGGTGTGCAAGAGGCAACTGATTGATGGTTCTCTCTCATCGATGTTTATAACTCTCTATTCCTCTTTCTTCCTCTCTGTGAAAAATCAATAAAATATATTTTAAAAAATTTTTGCTTTATATATTTAGGTGTTCCTATGTTGGGCATATACTAATATATGTTTACAAGGGGTATATCCTCTTCTTGAATTACTCTCTTTATCATTATTTAGTTTCTTCTTTGTCTTTTACTAAAACCTTTGTTTTAAAGTATATTTTGTGTAATATAAATGTTGCTACCCCAGCTTTATATTTTCATTTAGATTTGTATGAAATATGTGTTTACTAGAGGCCTGATGCATGAAATTTGTACATGGGGGTGTGTCCCTCAGCCCAGCCTGCACCTTTTCTAATCTGGGACAACTCCAGGGATGTCCAACTTCCCCTTTAGCGGTATTGGGCCTTAACAGGAAGTTGGACAACCCTCTCACAATCCAGGACTGCTGGCTCCCAACTGCTCATTTGCCTGCCTTCATGATTGCCCCTAACAGCTTCTTCCTGCCATCCTGATCACATCCTAGCCACTCTCCTGCCATCCGGATTGATGCCTAACCACTCCACTGCCAGCCTGTTTGCCCCTAACTACTCTCCCCTGTAAGCCTGATCACCCTTAACTGAGCTCCCCTACAGGCCTAGTCACCCCTAACTGAGCTCCCCTGCAGGCCTGGTCACCCCCAACTTCTCTCCCCTGATGGCCTGGTCACCCCAAAATGCCCTCCCCTATAGGCTTGATCACACCCAACTGACCTCCCTTGCAGGCCTGGTTCTTCTCAACTACCCTCCCCTGCTGGCCATCTTGTGGTGGTCATCTTGTGTCCACCTGGTGGCAGCCAATTTGTGTGTATGGAGTAATGGTCCATCTGCTTATTACTCCTTTATTAGATAGGATAGAGGCCTGGTGCATGGGTGGGGCCTGCTGGTTTGCCCTGAATGGTGTCCCAGATAAGGTTGGGGGTACCCTTGGGACGAGGGGCCCATGGTGGTTAGCAGGCTGGACATGACCCCTGGCGACTCAAGTGTTGGCCCTGGTGTCTTATATTTATTTATCTTCTATAATTGAGACTTTGTAACCTTGAGTAGAGACTTTATCCAGCCAAGTTGTGTAGAAAGCTTGGCTTCCTCCATTTCTGGGAAAACCCAAGCCTCCTGCTCACTCTGGGACCATAGCAATCTTGGTTAGGTTACTTTGCATATTCACTCCTGATTGGCTGCCACCAAGTGGACACAAGATGGCTTGTGGGTATAGCAGTGTAATGGTTAATTTGCATATCACTCTCTTATTAGATAGGCTGTCCTTTAATTTTAGTCTGTGTGTGTCTTTCATCCTGAGTTTCCTGAGTTGGGTCTCTTGCAGATAACATTATATATAGGTCTTATTTTCTTATTTATTTAGTTTCCAATGTCTTTTGATTGGAGCATTTAAACTGATTACATTTAATGTGATTATTGATATGTACATATTTATTTCCATTTCATTCTCTATAACTATATTCCTCTTTTTTATTTTTTCTTAAAGAGGATTTTTTAACATTTCTTGTAATATTGGTTTGGTGGTAATAAACTCTTTTAGCTTCTTCTTGTCTGGGAATCTCTTTAATTCTCCTTCCATCTTAGTGATAGCCTCACTGGATAAAAACCCCAATTATTTCAACTGTAGAATAGGGAGATTTTTATTAAATACAAGATACTGATTTTACTAACTTATCTATACTAACCCTGTTGTAGAAATTACTTAGAATTGCATAAGGGTCTATAAGGTTCCTCCAGGGCTAGATTCTATGAGTCTTTATTTAAAAAAAAATATGTTTTTATTGATTTCAGAGAGGAGAAGAGAGGGAGAAAGAGAAAGAAACAAAAATGGTGAGAGGGAATCATTGATCAGTACACCCCACACTGGGGATTGAGCCCACAACCCAAGTATGTACCTGGCTAGGAATCATACTGTGACCTCCTGGTTCATAGATCAATGCTCAACCACTGAGCCGTGCTGGCTATGCTATGAGTCTTTAATTTTATTATGGATGGGATAATCTGAACTGGTAAGTTCAGTGCACCCTTCATGATTCAGGTGACCCAACATAAGTGAGAGTCAACCTTTCCCAATGCTCACTAACTCTTGGCCATGGCGAGCCTATTTGCCTTATTGCTATCCATATAGTACAATTTCACTGTCAGGGTCTATACACAATGATAATGATTCTATGTAATTATGTTGAGGAGATATGTGGAGTCTCTTAAAAGAGAAAAAATGAGGAAGACTAAATGATGGATTGAGGATTCTGCATGGTGAAGGAATAATATGACTTGGCCATAGGCTATTACATGGTATATTGGAAAACAAACATGACCAGTGTACCTTTTTTGCAAAAGGGCCCTTCATATGGTGAACTGGTGCAATCGCAGAAGTATCCACTGCGCTTCTCCACACACTTGCCCCCATTGTGGCAAATGCTGCCATAACTACTGCAATGGCCTGGGCATCCTGGTCGGACTCCAGAGGTGACCTTGGCCCGTTCCTCCAGGTCCAGTTTCTGCCCATTCAAGTGCAAGGAACGTATGCATCCTAGAAAGCCTTTCTGTTTTGATGATGTTCCTCCTAAGTGATGAAAAACAAATGAAAAAAAATTAGGAATCACAGGGTTCAGATTTTTTTAATTTAATTTTGGCATTCATAACAGTCAACTATTATTCTGTTGTGATGCTGTGGAGAAATTTTTCATTAAAGTTTACATGGAGAATTAGAAATTTAAAGAGTCTAGGGGAAATGCATGTTTTTTGTTTTTTTTTCAGGCTGAGAGAAACACTCCTCCTACCCTCCCACTCCCATGCGCACACACACACACACACACACACACACACACACACACACAAATTGCTTTTTAAATGTTATAGTTCATGTGGAATCCTGTACTGTACATATTTAAGGTAGAGCTTTCAAGATAAAAAAAAATCATGATCCTTGCAAATGAAATAAAGTGTATTTGTTGTCTACTGCAGACATTTCTCTGAAGTGGAACACACAGAGAAATTGTGCCTCTGGCAAAGTTAGAAGCGAGTTGTTAGGCTCCTGGAGTTAGAAATTGCAGTGCTTATGGGTGCAGTATGGTGGACTACAAAGAGGGTGGACTTTAGGACAAGACAGACATGGAATCCAACTCCATCTTACTAGGTGATCCACCACTGACTCACATGAACCCCCCATTGGCCTATAAAATAAGACTTAGTCTATTCCATATGTATATAGTAAAGCTTAGTGAAAATATAGTACATCCTCAATCACTGCTCTTTGTTACCCCTTCACTTAAATCCTCACAATGGTATATACATATTGATCTCAGAAATTACACTCAAATTGTTATTTGGATGACACATTTCTTCTGCTGGAATGCAGAAAATGATTGCAAGCCAACTTTCAGCTGAGGGCATATTTTGAAGGTTTCAGAGACAACCACAATGCTCATTGCAAATTATCTATCAACAGAGTGAATCAAAGATACAGAATATTTTGTTACTATTTGAAACCCAGGATTCTATTAGCCTAAACACGTACTATCAGAAATATGTCATTTGAGAAACAAAAAGCAAAAAAAAAAAAAAAAAAAAGCTAAAGCCCATCAGCATATATTTATTTTGTGTTGAGAGTTCTGGAAAGTCCCAGAGAAAATGTATACATGGCATTAAAGAACCTAAATTCCATTCTAAATGCAATGCTTTCAGCTCAAATCCATGCATAGAGGTAGCTGGAGGGCACTCAGGTCTTCCAGGTGTACATGGAGTACTACAGGAGAGGAGAAGGTGTGTTGGAGAACAAAGCCTGCCTGCCATTTGTTTCTGTGTAAGTCATCTATGCTTTCTGAACCTCATTTATTTCCAGTTCTTCATATTGCAACCTCATTAAATCTTGGACTAGCAAATGATAAAAATATATTCCCATTAGGTAGGCACAGATATGAATTCCAAATGTTCAACAAGAAACAAAGCTGGGTATGTTAAAGGAATTAACATGTAATGTAAAATTTTCTGGCATCAGTTAGCTTGGCAGAGTGGACAAGCAAATAATTGCAAATGGGGATGGTGGCAATATAAGGTAGAAGCAGGGAGAATTTGCCCTTCCCTGAACCACACCAGGTCATCAGACATGCAAATATATGTATGTCAGCCACTATCTGCACCTAAAGACAGAATGTTCCTAGAGGATTAATCTAGTCTCTTATCCTAAAGGAATAATAAAACTCCACTGTATTTTCTGTTCTGGTAAGTGATACTCAGGTTGGCCAGGAGGTCAAACCTAAATTGCATCCTCCCATCTGTCTCAATTTTAGTGAGTAAATCTCCTTTAACCACAAGATAAATCAATTGTAAACACAGCAGATCATAGAGGAAGGTTCATTCTTTCCTGGAGATTGTGTAGAATAGAGGACAACACTTAGACAATCCAATGTTTTGTTCTATTTTTCCTCATTTTGTAGTCACTCCCTGGATTTAAATAACTCTTCATATGTCTTGTTAGTGCTATTTTTCTTTAGCAGAGGTGGAGAATGCAGGATCTGTTGCCCATTTTTTTTTGGGTGTGACTCAGCCTACAAGTTTATAAATGGAAAAGATGGCTGTGGTGGTTTCTCTGGCAGACATGCACCCCTTGAATTTGAGACAGAGGATGGCCCAAGACAAGAGGATCAGCTCCATCCCACATGCTGACAAAACACAGTGACACAAAGGACTATGAACTAAATGGCAATACCTGACTGCTTTTATTCTCTATGAGGGAAGAAAAACTAGAGAATATGAGATTCCCTCCTCTTCCCACACACACACCCAGGCCCTGTCAGGTTGTCAACACTCTGCACTTTTGACAATACCTACTGTGTGTACAGTTGTGCTGGAGGCGTGACTCTGTGAAATTTGAATACTGTGCAGAAATGCAGCCAGTCTTCCCTCCTCCTCTCTCACAGCCCTTCCCCCCACCCAGCTGTGGATCTGCTCTCCCAGGTTCTTCTGGACCCATCAGATTCTTCCCACACCCAGAGCACACACACTCCGATTGAATCCCAGCAACAACTGTCTTCCCAAGGTCAACCCTGACTCTTTTGATCCACTCGCCGTTTTGCAATAAGAGAGATCAACCACATGTAAAAATTCCATTCTGCCAGTTCAAAGAGCAGTTATTGCAGAAAATCACACTCAAATCCTTAGCACAGTTGATATACATGAAAGATCTAGTCTGCACTCATTGATCCATCTTCCTGTTGTGACTTCAGGGCAGCTGGCATCTGAGCTGCTTGCTAATGGCTCCCCAGGGATTCATGGTCCACCTTGACTTTGGACCTCCTCATGTACTTTGAATTTATGTTGTGTGGCATCTTCCCCCATGCACTCCATGGCTCTCTTCCTTCATCCCGACCATCACAACACACACACCTACCCTCATATACATGCATTCCTTAGTTCACATACTTATTTTCCTCTCTATTTATTTTAATTTTCCCATTTTTAAAAAACAAAACTATTTTAAACATTTTATATCTGTTGACAATTAACTTGCTCTCCTGCACACCAAGACTCTGCTGCACTGAGAGGGCACACGTGCACTCACCACTTGGCCATATCCCAACCAGGGGCACTTCAGTCACTCACAAGGCCTTCCTGGCCCCTGTACTCATTTTATTTTTCACATGTTCCTGTATACTCTTATCTCTACTTGGCTGCATGTTGTCTAGAGTTTACAGAGGTTGAAAGTTAAACAATAAGAAAAATGTAACATTATCCTTAAAGCTACTGAAAATCATTTAATTGGGTCATATCTAATCTGCAAGACCTTTGAAAATCAGAACAATGCCTGTGATTCTAAAAAAAACACACAACATATTTGCTGTATGTCAGAAACTTTATAATGAACTCATCAATACTCAATGTGGGAAAAAGGTATTATCTATATTATTCACATTTACATAATTGAGAAAACTTAACGTCTAAGACATTTCTTTGGCCAGAGTCAAGATGAAAACAGATTTAACATAGCATAGCCAGGAGTCAGACTGAGACCTCTTAATCTTCAAAGCCTATATACCTTCACATCCTTAAAATCCTAAATGGAACTATTGGGGTATTTGATTAGACAATTTGGGTCAACACTGCCATTAAGTGATTTTTCCCTTCCTTTCCCTGGTGTCCTTCATGGTCCCTTCTACCAAGTAACGTACACATGTGTATTTATCCTCTTGCTTTTATATCCCTCCTCCTGACAACGTACTCCATCAGCTGGCCTCACTGGAAGCACTTTTGTATGAAACTTGTCAGTTGGCTGTTGGTATTGAGACTGTTCATTGTGATGCTGCTTCCTTCGACTAAGTATGAATAAACTCTTCAAAACGTGACTCTCATCACTTCCGCCTTTCAGAAACCCTCTATGTGGCATCTGGTCAAATGCTCACTGCTTCCAGAGACACAGCTTGATCCCATGCCCTCCTGAGTACAGGTACAGGGGCCTCCATTTATTTCTCTTGTTTGCCCTCACCACATTAGACACAGTTCACCTGAAAACAGAAATTTTAATTCCCTGCCAGTGGGGAAGCAAGAGTAGCATTTTGGGAATCTCTGCAACTTTATGATTTATCAAGTCAGTATAGAATTTTCCCCAGGAGTTATATGTTGGAACAGATATAGTTTGTTTTGGCACAGATAAAAAGCCAAGACAAAAAAGAAAAAAAAAAAAAGAAAAAAAAAAGGTGGGTGGGGAGTCCCATGAAGCAAGAGGAAGTAAAGACACACAAAAATGAAACTCACAGGCCAACACCTTTATGAAAAGCCGGCTCTCTGATTTCAGCACATTTGGAACAGGGTGTTAGGTTTGTGCAGAGTGAGACTTTTCCTTGCTGCCGTATACACAGAGCACAGGGATAAAGGTGCCATTCCCATAGGTGTGTGGTAACAGCAGATCCTCAAACTGAAAAATAATCAGTTCCCAGCCTGCTCGTTCTCATTCTAAGGGTGAGGACAACCAGCATACTTAGGCTGTTGTTTTCCTACCAAGGCCCCATAGCAGTTCATCCAGATCCACACCCAGATCTCCTGGCTTCGCTGCTTGCCGTGGTGCCTGTTCTTGGGCTTCTCCTGCCTTATTTCATAGTGAGTGGCCATTAGCAGAAAACAGCCACGCGGATGGATGAGACCTCCCAGAGGGCTAAGGATGGAGGTCCAGGCATGCAGCAGCCATTCCGGAGGCCACCTGTTATACAGTTCCCCCGACTCTGCCAAAGTGAGGTGACCAGAAAAATCGCATGGCTGTAAATACAACTATCATGGAGATAAAAGCCTGAACGGAAAACATAACTTATGGGAACCCAGAATGCCTGCCACATTCCAAGAGTAGTGGTGTCCAACATTATAAAATGCAACCAGCCTCTCCTGCTCAGGAAGACTCAGGAGCAAGCAGTGAGACCAGTGATGTGATGCTGAACCATGCTCTGTTTTGACTGAAAATTGCTCATTGTCTAAAGGAATCTGGTCAGACACAACGGAATTAATATTTAAGCAGTGCCACGCTCAATCTATCCCAGGAAGGAGGACACACTAATGCATCTTTTCCTGCCTAAGAAATAACAATATCCAGTGTCTCCACATTTCCCAATGATAGGGAATGCGATTCTGCATTTTGGCTGCTCTAACTAAATAGAGCTTGCTTTTTGTTTGTTTTGTTTTAGTTTTTGCTCTTTTTATGAACCACTCAATTATAAAAAATAGAAATATTGCAACTTCAGCATTTTCAGCCTCCAGATATTTCTATTGTAAATGGATGTATCACTGAACACGAAACAACAGAATTCAAACCGACAAACTAAAATGGCTTTCCACAGCATTATTCTTCAAGTGCATTAAGACAAATTCAATAAAGCCGAGTAACACTTGAGATGGAATTTATTGGAGAGAAACACAGAAGCAGGTGCTCTCACCACAGCTGACCTTGGTTCCACCTCACGCCAGAACTCTCCTCCAGACCCAACCGCCCACAGCTCATTGTCTCTGAGATCAATTCGATGGGAACCTCTGGGGAAAGCTGCCTGGAAGCACTGCTGCCTCCTTTTCCCTGTTGGCTGGCAGACAGTGATCACACATTCAGGACATATGATAATTTCATAGCGACATGAAATTTTCATGAAAGCATCAAAAAATTATTCAATCTTTATATGCACATTTTAGCTTGAAAGATTCATAAATACTGCCTGAAGATAAATTAAACTTTGGCATGAATATAATTTATGAAAATTGCAAACTACTTGAATTGATTTCAAAAAGAAACACATTAAATCTTAATGACTAACAGACTTCTTCAGAGAAATAAAATGTGATGTTTAAGATGTATAAATTTTAAAAATATTTTAATAGTAAATTATATAATTTAAGTGGGGTATTAATTAAGTAAATTCTTTATAATCATACAATCTTAATCATTTATATTTTAGCTCCTGTCAGAAACGAAAAACATAACAGATGAGAAAATAAAATATTTTGTTGAGAAAATAAAATATTACATATTTTGTTACTTTTCTTTCATCTTATGTGCTTTTAGTGACTGCTTCCCTCAGAGTTAAAAATTGTACAGACCCAAATTTAAAGGAAGCAAATAAAAACACCCTTCGATTTCTGATGGGATCCTGTTACTAACAAGAAGGCGATGTATTGTGATAGCTGTTTAAATAAGAAAAATGAAAGAAAATGAAATCCTGTCGAGTGGCCACATTTGGAACCTATTTATATAATTGTTCTAAGACCTAAACTTCAAGTTTTATGGAAGAGCAGTTTCTTGGCTTTGATAATATTATAATATCCCCAACATTTTACAGGTCTGTTTTGTACTTTAAAGCGTTATGTACCCTGCTCAACATTCTTATATAAAGTCATTTCTAAATTATAGCTCTAAGTCCGACCTGACCTTTCCTACCTGAACTAACGTAGCTAAAATTTCTCTCTTACTTCCCCTCATTCTCTCTCTTCCTTTCTATTTCTCTCTACCCTCTCCCCCCTGCCCTCTCTCTCACACACACAACCGAGTGCTCTGAAAGTAGTGTCATTACACCATTTGCCTGGCCAATCTTCACCATCCAACAATGTCCTGACATATTTAATGTGCTCGGTGACTGGAATGAATGAATGAATGAATGAGTCAATGAATAATGTCTAAGCCTTTCCAGCCCTGTGACCAGCAGTGACAGCCAGTTCAGATTCTGAGTCTCATGGAGGGAATGAGCAGCGGAGTCCATTGCTGGAGACCAGGACTGTTTTTCTGTGCGAGAGTAAGGCCGCCACCCAAGGGTGTGATTTCAGGAGGATCAAAGAAGCCCCCTTTTAAAAAAACTAACAGTTTCTTCTCCATGCCACTAATAATGGAAATCCATTTCAGAGGGTCAGTATATTTTATTACACTGCTAGTGATTATTCTTAGGAATTAGATATCAGCCAAAAGGGGGAGTGTGGCCCACTGATTTGGAGCTAGCACCACTAAGGGGCAAGCAGCTGATCTATTCTTTTTCTAAGGGCAAAATAGGATCATAAATGAAAACTAATAGGGGTCCCTGGATAGCTGAAGGTCATATCTGCAAAGAGAAAAGGTACAAAAAGAGTCTGAGATCACCTTAAAATTTGCTATGGGGTGGCATAATCTTTTATTGTTGTGTCTAATGAAGCAAGCAAGAAAGAATTTGTATAATAAGATTTACCATTATAAATGTTTTATGACACATTTTAATCATTTCTCAGGTCCAGATAAAAGCAGTTTCCTTTGGGCCTGGTCACAAAGTAGTTTTGTAGGGTTTTTAGCATGAAGGGTGCCTTAAGATGTCCCCTACCTACAAACAGCTGGCTGTTCAGCTGCAGTCGGAAGTGGCCCTCCTCCGAAGTCTCCCTGCTCATCCTCGGGAGGCTGTCCACCTGCAGTGAGGTCACCTTGAGGTTCCTCTCGGCCCGAACGTAATGCCATTGGTTGTCATTCAGAGGAGAAGGAGACTGGACTACGAGCTCTATGGGGCCGTTCCCAACATCAATTGCAAAAGTGATCTCAGAAGGAGCTGAAACCAGAAAGGGAAACAGGTAGAAATGAAGGGAGTTGTCAGTGTGTTTAGGGCACAATAATGTCATGAATGAATGGCATACAGGGTCGTATGTCAATAGCCAGGCAAAGAGGACTTCATTGAAACCCTGCACTATTAAAATTACCATTAGTAGTAATATCTACCAAGCACTAAGCATCAAACTCTCACTTTTGTCAAGTTGGTCTTGAATGTGAGAATTCAAGTAATAGCATAGGGACTTGGAACACCAATGTTTATCTGAAAAATATGCATTTGTGCCAAGGTTCTGGGTTTCCTGTATATTCTAGCTCCAACTGTGTTCTCCCAGAAATCCATCAATACTGATTAGCAAGGCAGCTCTGCTCCTGCAAGGAGAAGACCCACCACCTGATATATCTAGTGTTCTTTCCATGTTATATTATAAATACATGTGATATGAGCATTCACCCTATTGCTAGGATTAGAGAGAGAGAGAGAGAGAGAGAGAGAGAGAGAGAGAGAGAGGGACTCAGAAAGTCAAAGTGTTTTCTCCAAGAAGACATAGTTGCAAATGCTGGTTTTTGGGGTGACACACAAGCCCCCCAACACCCCCACCCTAGGCCCCTTCCCTGACTCTGCCCTTCTGTATCAATCTGCATTCAAGTCAGGGTATGAAGATGATGGTGGTTCTGGGGTGGCAGTGATGATTATAGATCCATGAACAGAAAGACAGAAGGAGAGTAGCCACAGCATAGTGGAAACAGTGAGCTCTGCCAGGCTCTGTACTAAGCACTGACCACAGCATCTATCATTTCATCCTCAAAACAACCCTTTAAAAAAGGCATCATTTTGATTTCCTTTGGATGGGTTAAAAAATAAATGTGAATAATTTTCTCTAAGTTTCCTAAATAGCAAGTAGAATCTGACTCCAAAATTAAAAGCAATCACTATATTTTTCTCAATTGAGTGTACACTATCATATTTTCTACTAGTGCTCCAGTGCACAAATTCATGCACACTGAAAGGAAATTAATTAGAAGGTGGCTGGCTGGGTGGGACTGGGCAAGATGGGTCAGACACACCCTGGAGCCAACCTCCCATGGTCCCTCTCCATCAACCGCTTCTGGGGTGGTGCTGCAGCACAAAGGGCGTCTGTGGAGTGAGCAGAGTCCTTTGGGCAGGTGAGGTCCCTCAGCCTGGCTGTGCAGGTTGGGCCAAAACCAGCTCTCTGACATCCCCCAAGGGGTCTCAGATTGTGAGATGGAGGTTCTTGGGTGATACACCCCAGAATCGGGCTCCCTTCTCTCTGGTTCTGGGGTGCATCACCCAAGAATTGCCACTTCCAAGTCACTTCAGCTCAGCAGCTTCTGCGTTGAGCATCTGTCCCCTGGTGGTTAGTGCACATGAGCTATGATGTGCACATAGCTATGGGTCAAACAGTTGGATGGTCCCTTAGCCTTTTATATATATTACATAAACTTTTTCTGAGTCTGAAGGAAGTGGAGAAGTAAATAATACACTGAGGCTGAGGAGAAGACAGCCCCTTGCCGTGGCTGGAATGGCCCCTTCTTTCCCAGCACCCTGAGATGGCCCCTCTCCTTTACCCCTAAAACAGAAGATGGGTATTTATTTCACAAAGTCATCAACTGCAAGACCTGAACTATCAAAGGTCAAGTACCACCCTGGAACTCTCTCTCCTTAGCTTTAAACCCTAACAGAAAGCCAGTTCTGGTGAAAGAAACCCCAATCTATAACATTTTATGTAACTGGGAGTTTGAATTGTTTTGCAAATGTGAGCCCTGACCTAAAGGGAAGTAATAAGTTAAAGGCCTTAAAGTCAAACTTGAGAGAAGACTCGGGAGCCACCATGACCAGAGGTGTTTTCTGTCTTGTGCAAGCTCAGTGTTCTCATTTGTAAAACAGAAATAAAAACAGTACCTAATTGTAAAGTTGTTTATAACTTAATTCTCATGGATTTTACATTTTCATCAAATGTAAGATTACTTGCATTTAAAGCATTTTTGTACAACACAAAAGTCAAAATACAGCACCGGAAAGTACAAATTGGACATTGCAACATAATTAACTCCAAATCATTGTTCATTACCCTGTGATGATAAGCCATGACATTAGCTGCTGCTGGAATGAATCGAGTGGCCTTGGGGCCTAATTTTTATTAAATTTATGTTGTGGTTATTATATTCACATTATGAAATAGTTGGCACTCAACTCCATGTTCTCAGTTCCAGGCCGTTAGGTATCAGGGATCTTATTTCACACGAAAGACAGGGGTTTCCTCCCATTGATAGTTCAGTTGTTGGAAGGAAAGGAGGTCAAAACTGCCAATAAAAGAATCCCTTCCCTTGCATGCCTCCTGTGCATTTGCAAAAAGAATACTCAGCCACGAGAGAAGCACACACACGCAGCCGCTACCACCTCTGGCCAGGGTTCTTTGCCTCTTTTCTGGAGCTCTTAAATACCAGGTTTCTGTCGATAAGACATTACTTGTGCTTTCAAGGGAATATGATGAGGTCACATTATTGCAATATGGTCAATTGCCTCAATCAAGCTACAGAACACATCCATTTAGACACAGATAAATGAGCCTCCTAATGACATGTGTGAGTCTCCATGGTTATGGGTACTATAAGGGCAAGACCCTGCGAGCAGTCCACCTACACATGAGAAATCAGGGCTGCCCTGAGGGCAGCGATCGGAAAATGAGCGCATGCAGCTGAGAGTAGAGATTTTCCTCACTGCAGGCACCAGTGATTCTAACCATCAATGACAACACAGTTCTCTAAAGAACAACACGCTTTTTTTTGTTGAAGTTCTATCCAATGCTAACATTAGTTTGATTTTTTTAATCATGTGCATGCAATTCTCCAAGAGCACGTTTTATTACTTACTATTCAAAAATATTATGTGCGAGAGGGAAATTAATACAGAGAGCTCCCGATCCACTGGTGACCCCTGAACACACAGGCTCACATACACAGGGTGAAGCAAAAGTGAGTTTACAGTTGTCGGTATGAAAAAGTAATACAATAGTTAATAAATAATAATTCAGGAGTAAATTGTTTCACAATCTCACAGCTGTGAACCTTCTTTTGTTACACCCTGTATGTATTTATTTTTAAGGGTAAGAACTCCAGTTCTGAGTTTTTGCTTTTATAATTACTGTGCTATTCTGTTTAACTAAAATCTGTTGAAACACATATGTAGCATGTGCAGACACAAACTGCACACAGAGAGCTCAAGCAGTTTCAAATCCTCAGCAACTCTGCTAGATTTTTACCAAATAGAATAGCAGTCTACGATGAAGTTTTTGATAAGTTATTTTAGTGGATTATTTTTTTATTGCAGAGATATTTGACATTTTAGATTTAATTTTGAAAAATTTACATGGAATGTATTGCAATTTTTAATTTTTTTTTTATAAAATGGAATTTTTTTGAATCTGTACCAACCTTATCCTTATGTCTAAAACAGTTCCTGACATTTATACTTCTATTACCAATGTGAAAAACAATTAATTCAAAATTTATAAAATGTACCTTTTGATAAATTTGAGAGACAATAGGTGGATAAAACTGATTATAGTTTTTAAAATAATTTTATGAAGTCATTCATAAATTTGTAGAATTAGGTCTAAGGAACAGAAATTTTAATGTTATTATTGTTACTAGACAAACTAATAAGTAAGTTTACAGTTGTCCATGTAAAAATATATAAAAAGTAATTATAATAATGTAAGTGGAAAGTATTTATCTACTATCTACTATATTGTCTTTTTTTCTGTACTGAATTATTTTTATTTACAAGATTATATATTGAATTTCCATAATAGGACATTTTACCATCTGAATTTCTATTGATTTTTATTTAACTTTATTATTATTTCCAAATATAACTTGCATAAAGGAGATAGGATGTTAAAAATGACTCATCCTGTCATCAAATGCACGTGATAAACCCAAGTTCATGGTGCAATGGGAAAGGAACAGTGGGGATTCTCCCGGGGTAGTGACACACTGCTAGTGGTGGGACTTAAGTGAGGAAATTACTTTCAGAGCAAAAGTACAGAAAACGTGGAGCTCACTTAAGAATAGAATGCAGGAAAATAACACTTTAGCTTTCCATGGAAATTGTAATGAACACATCTGGAGCTTGGAAGCTTAAGTTTTACATAGGAAATACCCACGGATCAGATAGAGAACATTGCCATAGGTAGCCATGGACATTTGGGTAATGCAGTGACTTCATGAGAGAGCGACTGATTAAATACTGAGAAGTAAGAATAATGCAAAAAGCTTTAGAAGGAACCAGACATTGCCATTGCTAATTTTACAGACAACCAGTGAGATTAATTTTGTGGTACAAACAGGAAAAGGTAAGACTGAAATTTCTCCTGCTGACCGGTTACATTAGTGATTCATAAAGGAAGGACTTACAGCTTATTTCAAGGCGGATGAAGTCTGTAATGCCAAGGTTTTCTAGGAAAACGCCAGAGAGAGCCGTGGTTTTAAAATAGAAGGAAATATCAGCACTGAATTCCGCATGGAAGGTGGGGAAGTGGAGGTAGGAGGCTTCTGTGTTAAAGGAGACTGCATTCCAGAAGTGTCCTGCAAGTAAGAAAACCCTTGAGCATGGTTGACTGTTGTGAAGTGGGACACAGAGAGCTAGGCATGTGGATGATAACCCTCAAGCCTGGGGGACTGCAGGGAGAGGGAGGGGAAGGGGAACATTTTGAACATCCTGTGCTTACGTAGTGCAGAAAGAAGGCTTTTTCATTACTACTCACGGTCGCCATAGCAACGCAAGGGACCAATTCTCCAAGCAGCTTCTGAGTTTGATCTGTTGGTATCAGTGATAACTATCTGAGTGACAGGCAAGTGGTCTTTGAAGGAAAGAAAGCCAGTATCATTTGTCCTGCAAAACATAAATGTAAGACAAAAGAGGAGAAAATGTGGATAATCTAGGGACTCTTTCCCAAGACTCTTCTTTTAAAAAGTGATTTGGGTACTTGCAGCAGGATGGGGCAGGGAGGAGGATAACACAGGGCCTTTCATCTCCAAAATGTGTGTGAGAGACTAGAATGCCAATCGCAGAACCCATGGCCAGCTTCTCCAAACAAGCAAATTTACATTTTCCCTAAGTCCTTCCAGAGCTTGCTTCCGCTTACTGTGGCTGAGAGCACACACCTGCCTGTGCAATGCTGAAATATGATGAAATGTTGCTCTCTCCCCAAAGAGACTGGCTGTCTCAGGAGCTCACTTGAAATGGGCATCACAAATCCCACAGGAACCACCCAAGCCCTTTTCAGCCACCTGCCAACAGTTTCAAACAGCTGAGGAGGCTTCTGTCACCTTTCAACTCTAGGAACAGACAAGTCTTTACAGTTACTCTTCATTTTGCTCCATGTTTTAAAGATCTTTGTTGTTAGAGACTCTGGCTTTATCTTTGTTAACTATGCAAGTAGGAAACTACTAGTCACCCAGTGACAAAAAATTTTAAAATAGGGTTAAGCTATTGATTTTTTTTCTCTTTGCAAGTTGTGTTTCTGGACTACTAAAAAGAACATATCATTTAACTGAAAATAAAAACAAAATGTAGGTAAGAAACTGATACTGGATTAATAAATATTTTGAGCCAGCAATTTACTAAGGAATAAGTTTATTTTTCCCGCACAACACTTTTATGGCAGTTGGTACAATTTTTCTTATTTAGCAATGAGAAAACTAAGGCCCGGACATATTAGGAAATGCCTAAGGTCACATGACAGTAGGGGCAGGGGCATAGCATATAATTGGTATATATCCTAAGTATAATTTGACAAGTATGTCATAAATATATGTTAATCTGAGTGGAACTGAATCATATGAGGCAGTCTGAGAACCACACACACATGGGTGGACATGCCATGTGTTAAATGCAGGGTTGGTCCTCTTGCTGGTAATAGGCAGAGTGACCTGCTTTGATATTCAGGCTGGAGCATCTGATGCAGCCAGTTGATAACAAGAGCATTAAGGCACAGATTCATATTGGTTCTTTCTCCATATCCACAAAAAAGTCACAAAACACTCAAAACCAGCAGTATATTTCATTGTCACTTTCAGCTTTCAGTTTAGAGACAACAAACTAATATTCCAGATTAATAATTTGGGAAACATGGCAAGAACCAAGTAGTGTGACAAGTGATTTTGAGGATAGAGCTTTAGAAGCAGACGGATTTGTTCTGGAGTCTCAGGCCTTACCTGAGATTATAGCTGTGTTAGCTTGGGCAAACCACTTTATTTCTGAAATTCCCCAGTATCCTCAGCTTTAAAATGGAGATATATTCTATATCACAGGGTATTGAGAGAATTAAATGAGATTATATAGTCACTTAGCATGGTGTCTGATCTATGGGAAATGCTGAACAATGGGAGTACTAACACTAATTTTCATCTGAACTAAGATTTCTGTTTTTATTTGAAAGTACATCTCTGAATGCTACTTGGACACAGGATAAATTTTGAGTCTTACATTCTGATATATTTACAAGAAGAGATTTCAAACAAATTGCAAGTAGTCAAAGTAGACAGACCAAACTCACATCCTCTCTTAAATTATTTTGTATTTCTATAGGATTTGTTTCTCTCCATTTTAGTTTCAAGGGGAAATGGAAAATTCATTGAGGCTAATCACTGCCTCCCTTACATGTTGTCCTCATGTCTACATCCATTTGATTTCCTTGTGCCAAAATATTGGGATATGCAAATAGCACTCTAAGAATAAAAAAATATTTTCCAAATAAAAGAGAAAAGACACTCATATTAAGTTTGATGATGAAATGCACATTACCAAAAACAATATTGATCTCAAAACTAAAATAAACATATAAGTAAATGTAACTGCTCTCCAAAGTTGTTTAATGAGGTAGAAACAGATCCAAAGTCAAATGCCTACAAGGACTAGCCAAGAAATAAAATGACTTTGTGTTAGATGCTAAATGAAGCCTGACACACAGCTTCACTTGTCAGGGGGAAAAGAGAGAGAAAAAGAGAGACAAGAAGACTGGTAGAAAGGAGATGTTCTGTCTAAAGGAAGCATAAATTGTGTTATTCATGAATATAAGTTATATGGCTCACCTGAAATATTAATGCAAACATTCTCAATTTTTAAATCTTTCTTGGAAATTTATTTAAAAAATTTAAAATCATAGTGTGATAGGAACCAACACTGCACTGACCAATAAAATCCACATGAGAAATATGTTCAGCGGCCAGGCAACCTAGGCATAAAAAAAAAACTTTTACTATTTATTCATACTCTTAGGTCAACTTGAAAATAGATTGGATTTAATTCATAAGTGACATATGATTCACACCTTTGAAAGCATCAATAGGTAGAATATCTGGAGGGCGGTAGTGGATTTTAATCACAAGAAAATGATATGAATTATGGTGTTGCCTATTGATAGGCAGGGAGTCCATAGCTGTAGATTCAACTTTCTACACATTAACTGGTGTTTTGAACCAGCTTTATTTGAACAAACAAATAAATAGACTTTGTCTTTTTAGAGACCTTGTCTTTGTTTGGAATAGAGGAGGCTCTCCCTAAGGGGACAGGGCACTTACATACTTTATCAGTACAGAAGTGGCTGTGTTGTAATGGAAAAGCATTGTCATTTGACTCAGACTGGCATGGGCTGAATCAATGTTCCTCAGCACCCTCCTTGTCTGATGTCAACTAACACTCTAACTAGTACATAGTAGGGACTCAAATAGTTGTTGAAATTTCCAGTAAAGTTTGATATTAAAATGTGGAATAAAATATTTAAAGGAAAATAAGAAAAGAAGTCCCCTGTTGCTGAAGGACAAAGGAGCAGGCCAGCTACAGATTCCAGCTGTGGAAGCCTTAAGGGCACAAGGAATGTGTGTCTCAAGAAACACACGTGACCTAATAAAAATATATACATTAAGAAGAGGAATTGGGAAAAATATTCTCAGGAGCAAAAGTATGGCCAGAATTAGTCAATGTGGTCTCTTCTCAGTTTAGTGTCTGAATCTTGAGGGTTTTTTTTTTTTTTTTTACCA
The DNA here is from genome assembly GCF_014108245.1 of Pipistrellus kuhlii. Taxonomy (NCBI): domain Eukaryota; kingdom Metazoa; phylum Chordata; class Mammalia; order Chiroptera; family Vespertilionidae; genus Pipistrellus; species Pipistrellus kuhlii. The sequence continues at coordinate 78,370,808 of NW_023425573.1, forward strand.
AATTCAGAACTGCAGACGCAACAGGGGCCTCTGTTTCTTTAGTGTACAGACATGGTGAGATGTCACATGCTCCCATTTGCTTTTATCAAGCAACTAGTGACCTTATGCACAGATCTGTGTACATTCAAAAAAAATTAATTAGAAGGTGGCCAGTGGGGCGGGACTTGGTGAGATGGGCTGGACAATCCTAGGAGCCAACCTCCTGTGGTCCCACCCCACAGGCTGCACCTGGGGCAGCGCTGTGGCTCAAAGGGCATCTGTGGAGTGAGTGGGGTCCCTCGGCACGTGGGGTCCCTCAGCCTGGCCTGTGAGAATCAGGCCAAAAATGACTCTCCAACATCCCCTGAGAGGTCCCAGAGGGCAGTTCTTGGGTGATGCACCCAGAATTGGGCTTCCTCCTCTCTGGTTTGGGGGTGTGTCACCTGGGAATCCCTGCTGCCAAGTCACTGTAGCTCAGCAGCTCCTACATTTAGTGTCTGCCCCCTGGTGATCAGTGTGTGTCATAGCTTTCAATTGAAGCATCTGCCCTCTGGTGGTCATTGCACATCATAGGATGGTTGTTTAGCCATATATATATATATATATATATATATATATATATATATATATATATTAGAGGCCCTGTGCATGAATTTGTGCCAACCTGCCCTGATCTGGGCCAATCGGGCTGGGCCACTGCAGGGAGAGGAGCCATGGGCAGTTGGCCGGCTGGCCCAGCTCCCTGGTTGAAATTCGGTTGAACTCCCAGTCGAAATCCTGGTTGAGGGGAAAATTTGCATATTATCCTTTTATTATATAGGATGTTAGTGAACTTCTACTCCGTAAGCTTCTTTGAGGAGAGTAATTTGGGTTACTGAGTCTATAAAGAGTTGTTTTTTTCTTTTTATATCTTCTCTTTCAGTCACTGAAAAGTAACAAATAAAACATTATACATAGGATAGAAAAACAGAAATTCAAGCCTTTGTGTGTCTTAGTAGATTAGTCTCAAGACATAATGCCCCTCATTGCCTGTGGCTTCAAAAGCAAAACTAGCAGTAAGATGCCCATAAGCAACTCTGCAAATCTAAAGGACCATGTTATACTTGCCAATAATTCTATCCTAAATTTGCTTAAGGTAAAGATTTCCCTTTTGTCTTCTTGACAAGGATTTTCAAATAAAAGAGAACTAGGGGATTAAATGACAATTTCAAAATGAGCTGAAGTCTCATTTGGCTGTGTTCATATAAAGTCCACACCTGAGAGGGTATCTGTTTAGCCATGTCCCATACAAGCCAAACCAGAGCTGGAATCTTATTTTTAGTTCCTAGCAAAACAAGGTGATTCTGGCAGAAATTTAAAAATCAGAAACTACATATCTTCCATAAATACTTTAGAAACTTGAAACTGTAAAGCTCATCTCAAGTAGTCAAGAGACTGCAAAATTAGGTCTTATATTTATATTTATATATAACCGAAGTTTACCCAATGTTTCTTGATTTTTAAGAAATTAAAATGGCTCTCAAGATTTCATGAGTCTACAGTTGATCATAAAATACTACCACAGATGGAGATTTAGGAGGTGTAATTGATTGAGATGTTTGGAACATGAAAGAAGCATTCAGAGGTGCTGTGGAAGGTCTCCATGGCACTGCCCACATTCTTTCTCCCAGATCAGGGTGCTCCTCTTTTCCTCCCCAAAGAACCATAATCAGTCTTCTATGGCAATTTCTCTCACTGATTTGCTAATTTCCATGAAATATGTAGACCTCTAACTTATTCCACTTTGGTACAGTGTTTCACAGTGTTTCCATCTTTCTTATTAGACACCAATGTTTTCTTTCCATGAATATATATTCTTCAACTGCCTACTAAGCCCTCACTTACATGTCAATGGAAGCCATTTCTACCTATTGTGCCCAAACCTGCTGCACTTGACACTTTTCACAGGGATTGGCTATCAGGCTTGCCTATGTCACTCAGTTCTGTGAATGAACTGGCCCTGTGCTCCCAGTTGCTAATTTTATACCTAGGAGGCTGATCTTTATCTCTTATATTTTCCTCACTTTTTTTTTTTTTTTTTTTTTTTTTTTTTTTTGTCACCCAACAATATATTTTATAGATATTTTTAAGAAAGAAAGGAGGAGATAGAGAGAGCTGAACATTGGTGTGAGAGAGAAACATGGATTGGTTGCTTGCCTGCCCAGGTATTGAACAGGCACCTAGGTATATTAATTGACTGGGAATCAAACCCTCATCCTTTTGTTGAATGGAACAATACTTCAACCAACTGAGTCACCCAGCCAGGCTCTTCACTTATTCTTTTTTTAATATATATTTTATTGATTTTTTTTACAGAGAGGAAGAGAGAGAGATAAACATTGATCAGCTGCCTCTTGCACACCCCCTACTGGGGATGTGTCCGCAACCAAGGTACATGCCTTTGACTGGAATTGAACCTGGGAACTTTCAGTCTGCAGGCCGACACTCTATCCACTGAGCCAAACCGGTTTCTGCTCCTCCCTTATTCTTGATCAACAACTTCTACCCATTTCACCTTCTTTATGTCTCTCAGCTCAACTGCCCTTTCTTCATCCCTTTGGCCTCAGTTCCTTGTTTTAGTTTTTCCTCTCTCTCATTATTATTGAATTTATTTGGGTTACATTGGCTAATAAAATTATATAGGTTAAATAATTATTTTTATTTTTAGCCACTGATTGATTTTAGAAAGAAAGACAGGGGTGGGAGTAGGGGTGGTGGTGGGGAGAGAGATGTTGTTCCACTTATTCATGCATTCATTGGTTGATTCATGTATGTGCCCCAATCTCGGGAACGGGCATCTAACCTACACATTTGGTGTATCAAGACAATGTTTTAACTGAACTACAGAGCCAGTGGTGTACAACTCTATAACACATAATTTGTATATTGCATTGTGTGTTCTCCATCCAAAGTTTAGTATCCTCCCATCACCATTAAACATGTTTACTGTCTCCCACTTCCCCCTAACTTTTTTTTCTTCTGGTATCACCATACTGTGTATCTATGTGAATTAGGTTTTTTGTTTGTTTGCTTGCTTAATCCCTTTGCCAATTTCACCCAGCTTCTCCAGTCCCCTCCCATTTGGCAGCTGTCAGTCTGTTCTCTGTATCTATAAGTCTGTTTCTCTTCTTTGTTTATTTTGTTCATGAGATTCCACATATAAATGAAATCAAATAGTATTTGTCTTTCTCTGGATGGCTTATTTCTCTTAGCTTAATACCTTTTAAGTCCATCCATGCTGCTGCAAAAGATAACATTTCCTTATATTTTATGGCTGACTAGTATTCCCTTGTGCAAACATACCACAGCTTTTTAAGCCACTCACCTGCTGACCTGCTGATGGGCACTTGGCTGTTTCCAGATCTTGGCTATTGTAAATAGAGCTGTGATTAACATAGTGTTTCATGTTTCCTCAAACATATTCTTAAAAATAGCAGTTTATTTTTAATTTTTTGATGAAACTTCACACTATTTTCCACAGCAGCTCCACCCTTTTCTCCACATCCTCATGAGCACTTGTTTGCTAATTTATTGATGATAGCCATCTGACAGGTGTGCGATGATTTCTCATTGTGGTTTTAGTTTGCATCTCTCTGATGACTAGTGACTAGCATCTTTTCATGTCTATTGGCCATCTGTTGGAAACGTGTCTATTCAGATCCTTTGCCCACTTTTTCAATTGGATTGTTTGTTTTTCTAATGTTGAGTTGTTTCAGTTCTTTATACATTTTGGATTTATAAAGAACCCCTGGCCTCAGTTTTCTTTGGAGGCCTCCGAGTCTCATCTTGCGCCTTGGTCTGGTTACCTAACCTGGCTCCCTGCTTTTAATCTCAGTTCTTATTCTTCTCCACCCTGCTTCCAGAAACATGCTTACAGAGGTAAAACTTACAGAATTCATTTTTCATAGCTTAAAGCCTTTGAAGAGGTCTCTATTTTTTTTATATGGTTCAAATTCCAAAATACGTAACATAATAGAGTGAATAAAACATTATTTAAAACCGCAATTGTCTTTTACAAAGAGAAGTTCATTCTAAAGAAAATGATCCATACGTTAGAGGCATTGCAAGAATTGGGGGCCTCTATTTTTAGAATCTGCTGATGGCTTTGGGATTCAGCCAAGGACCTCACATCACTGGAGCTGAGCATAGGAGCTGCCTGTGGACTTTTCCTGCCCCTGTAAACATCAAGGTTGAGTTTTACACCTAATCTTACTTAATCCTCAGAACAACCTACTGAAGACGTTATAGTAATTACCTGCCTGTACAGAAGAGGTTCAGAGAGGTGACCAAACTTCTCAGGTGCATCATTTGCAAGTGGAGAGGCCAGAGTTTGAATGGCAAAGCCTTTGCTGAAACCACCAGGCTCTCCTATCCCCTTGGTTTGGCTCTGCTCCCACAGAGAGCAGCTCACCTGTGAGCTGAGCAAAAGCTGCCTTCTCCCACCTTTAGTCTCCATCTTCCCAGGATAGTTCTGGGGTAAACAACACCAGACCCTGAGCCCGGGAGCTGTTCTCCTGGGTCTCAGGCTGACCAAGCCATTTCCATTCATACAAGTATTCTTCACCCAAAGTGCAATTCAATTGATTAGGCTTCAGGTTATCAATTTGTAATCATTCCCCAGGCCTGTATACTCTAAGATTACACAGGATTGCCTTGACAGGAGTGCTGGGAGTCCACACATGCTTCACAAGCCCTCTCCTGGCTGGTTGCTATTGCAGCTGGCCCATGATTCCCATGATGATTTTACAGGGACTTCGCAGAGAGCAGCCCTGTTTTGGGGAGAGGGGCCTTCAGTGTTCTTTTGTCATTTCACCTATAGTTTATTGGCTGAGTGAAATCTCTGACTGTTCAGGTACATTATTTTGATTATCTTGTGTTAGTGTAGGTATGTTTATATACATTTCATAGGAATTAGTTTAACTTCTGTAAATAAATGTGGCCTTTTACAGTTTATTTAAGATGCTGTAGAAATATAGAAAAGTTAATAGAAATGATGGCTAACACATTTGAGGACCAAATAGATTGTGTAAATTGTTGCCAGTATCTCCAGGGATAACTTATTTTTTTTATAAAATAGGAACCTGAAGCTCAGAGTGGCTAAGTAATTTAGAATATATAGTTAATAAGTGGCAAATCCAGGACATGATCATCCTATTACATGATAAAACATTACTTGGAATAAATTACATCTTACTCACAGACAATGAGACTACTTCCAGCAAAATGCACTATGAATTCTAAATATGAATTCAATTGTGTGAGCTCTAAATTTATTACATGCTTAAATTGGCAGTGTTTTAACTAAAATTTATACAGCATATTTGCAAAGAACATAAAACCATTTCTCATCCTCTTTCTCCTCTTCCTCCTTGTTCTCCTTAGTGATGAAGACTCTGCACTTTGGACGAAGGCAGACACTGGCATTCATGTGCAGTTAGCTGAAAGCTGCTGTGGACCTTGGAAGCAGCGCCAGGCACGGTGCAAATGACAAAGGCAGGAAGATAAAATGAGGAACTAGGCAGCACCGGGGCTCTGTCTGCGCTGACCTCACCTGTTAAGTGTTCCAGCAAGCTCTGAGCAAAAAGAGCTTGTGACTAATGTCATCCTCTGCCTATCTCTGTGGGAGGCGAACTTTTCACCCTGAGTCACAGCAGCCCCTTTGGAACTTATTTCACTGGGGTCTGTATGAAATCCTAAGGCCCTTCAGCAATTTGGACACATCAAAGAACACAAGTGGATAATTTAGCAATTCCAAACAAGGAATCTATGCAATAGAAATAACAATTCTAAAAGTGGAAAAAAGTGTAAATCAAGATTCAAAGATGTTAGTTGGCCATTCTTTTTAATTTAAAAAAAAATCAAACTAAAAGGTTTATTGCAAAGGAATCAATATTAATATAAGAGTAATATGCTCATTAGATCGTGAGACCTTCCTGAGATCTTCTGGACATCCTTCTGAACAAAAGCTGGGGGCTTGGCCAGCCAGCAAACTACCCCCAAATGGCCCTCAGCCCCTCACCCAGGCTGGCCATGCCCCCTGCAGGGACCCTCACCGAAAGGGGGGTGTGGCCAGCCTCAAACAGCCATCAGTTCCTTTGCCCAGGTCAACCATGTCCTCCAGCGGGGACCCACGCCCTGATGGGGGAGTGGCCAGTCTGCACATGGTCCTCAGCCCTAGTTCAAGCTGGCCACCCCTTCCAGCGGGGACTCCCACCCCAATGGGGGCGTGGCTGGCCTTCAAACTGCTCCAACCCCTCACCCAGGCCAGCACTGCCCTCAGTAGGGACCACCTCCCTGATTCAGGACTCCCTTTATGGCAGACCAGCCAGTCCGCACCCATGCACCAGGCCTCTATTCATACTAATAAAAGGGTAATATGCTAATTGGACTGGGAGACCTTCCAGGAGACATTCCTGGTGTCCTTCCTGACAAAGTCATGGTGGCAGGGATGAGGTAGAGGTGATTAAGGGTGATCAGGCCAGGAGAGGAGGGCAGTTAGGAATAATCAGGTTGGTGGGGAGACTAGCTGGGGGCAAGCAGGCAGGGGGGGAGGGGGTGTTGTGGCAACCAGACCGGCAGGGGGGCAGTTGGAGGTGAGTAAGGCCAGTAGGCAGAGTAGTTAGGAACAATCAGGTAGGCAGGCAGGCGAACAATGAGGAGCCAGCAGTCCTGGATTGGGAGAAGAATATCTGTGAGATTTGGCCTAAACCAGCATTTAGTCATCTCTCAAGGGCTCCCAGATTGGAGAGGTTGCAGACCAGGCTGAGGGACACTCCTCGTGCACGAATTTTGTGCACCAGGTCACTAGTGTTAAAATAAGTACCAATACAGCTATGCTATGGGGGTACCCTTTTGCCATTAAAATGGAAAGGATGCACTCATTTTCATGATTATTTAATTACTAGGAGCCCAGCACACAATTCAAAATTGCTCAGCGTCATCCACCCTCAAGTCGTCCATCTGGCCTTGCCTTGCTCCCCGGGCCCCGTAGCAGCTGTGGCAACTGCCGGCCGGCCCTGCCTCAGTCTCAAGCCCTTGAAGCAGCTTGGCATATAGGGATGATGCTCTAGCCAACTGAGCTAAGTGGTCAGGGCAACTTTTTAAAATTAAAAAATCTAAAATATTTAAATTTTATAATCTATAATTATAAAAGCATAATATGCTAATTAGACCAGACTTCCTTCCAGACAACCTTCCAGATGAAGCTGAGGCTGTGAGGGAAGCCGACGTCCCAGTGCCAGAAGTTGGGGTAAGGAAGGCCTATTCTTTCATGAATTTCATGCATCAGACCTTTAGTAAAAATATAATAAATATGTATAATGCATCTCTTTCTTAAAAAAAGACTCTTAAAATAAAACCAGGTAAAAAGTATTCCCCTTATGCACTATTAAATATATATAGATACCTAAACTGATTCCATCAAAATTGACAATTGTAAGCACACTTGTAGAGGTTTGATATTGTCAGGTGACAAATGCCATACATTTAGTATTAAGTAGGAAGATTAAAATATAAGCTAAAGTCATATTTTATTTTAATTATAATATTTTAGTATATGATAACAGTCAAATCCAAAATGTTGAATAACTATACTACATAAATTCACCTTTTAATATTAATATTGACTTTGAGTTCTATTTCTGATGCTCAAAATTTTATAATTATCTAAATAATGTGACTCCGCAGATAACTTAGAGAAAATATGATTTTACTTACAGCTTGACAGATAACTGATGTAATGGCAGCCTCAGTCTACATCTTTAATTATTTCCTATACATATAAAAGGAGTATTTCATAGCTATATTTTGTTTTCTAGAAATAATGTGTTTTAAATTGTTGATATTAGTTATTTTCCTAATAGATTATCAAAAGCTGGCATTTGTATATATATAAGAGCCTAAGTGACCAGCTGATGAGCTGGTAGCTATGACACACACTCATGACCCAGGGGCAGTTGCTCCATGCAGGAGTAGATACCACAGGCATGTAAACATGGAACAGACTAGGAGTGTGGGCCTAGAGGAGAGGAGAGAGGGGGGAGGATGAGAAGAGATTAACCAAAGATCTTATATGCACACTAGAGGCCCACACTGGTAGTATTGGCCAACACTGGCCCTCTTGCAATCCGGGACCCCTTGGGGGATGTCAGAGAGCCCGTTTTAGCCTGATCTCTGCAGGCCAGGCCGAGGGACTCCACTGGTGCATGACTCCATGCACAAAACCTCTAGTAAATAATTAAAAAAAAAAATAATCAAATAATAAACCTCCTTGATGCTATCCTCAGCAAAATATCAACCATCTAATCCATCTAGAATTAAATAAGAAAATGATGTGATATGCTGGTTTTGAATGATCAAACTGATTAAAAATTCCTATTCCTCATTTTTGCATTATTTCTTATTTTCTTAAGTGTGTGATGCCTTTTATTCTCTCTAATCAGATGCACCACAAACATTCTATATAAAAGCAATCTGAAATCCAGTCATGGAATCATTAGTGTAATTAAGTCAATACTACATTGCCTCAGGATATATACTTGAAGTGAAAAAATAATGAATAAAAAGCAGACTACCAAGTCGAGGGTGCATTTGACTAGGAAGAGAGTATGGGGAGAAAGCAAACAACCCTTTTATTATTTTTCTCATTAAATTAATTTAACAGTTAATGCATGAAAGACCTACTCTGAGGAGTCCCAGATTGGAGACGGTACAGGCTGGGCTGAGAGAACCCACCCTCTCCCATGCACTAATTTTGTGCACCGTGCTTATAGTATATAATAAAAACCTAATATGCTATGGGTCTGGTTGGCCATTCAGCTGTTCAACTAATCAAAGTGTAATATGCTCACTAAGATATGCACTGACCACCAGGTCGAATGGTTGACCAGTCTCTATGATGTGCACTAATCACCAGGGAGCAGAAGCTACATCCAGTAGGTTAGCTTGCTGCTGGGGTCTGGCTGATCAGGACTGAACGAGATAGGCTGGACACACCCTGGAATACTCCTGCAGTCTCCTCCAAGCTGGCCAACTTCATGCAGCCCTTCCTGGCCGCAATCATGCACCAGTGGGGTCTCTCAGCCTGGCCAGTGCCCTCTTGCAATCTGGGACCTCTAAAAGAATGTTGGAGAGCTGGTTTTGGCCCAATCCCAAAGGCCAGACCAAGAGATCCTCACTGGCGCACACATTCTTGCACTGAGCCTCTAATATATATATTAAAAAGAGCTTTTGTGATAAAACAGCAAAGCCCTTAACTCTTTGGATATATCCAGCAACAACTTCCTAATTGTACTGTCTCATTAAATCTCATGTGAAGAGACTAAAGGGCCTTTATGGAAGTCAAGGACCTGATTCTGGATTAGACCTGAGTTTTCCAATGATACATGTGGAAGGCAAATGTATAGAAAGAAAACTGTTGGAGGCTAATAATCACTTCTAACCACTATTTGATAGCCAGGATAAAAGTAATCCAAGCAAAACGTTTAAACCCGCTACCAGAATTCAAACCTTACATCATGTTTTAAGCCATATCACTTCATACAAAAGGGAAGAGCAAAAGGCAAATAACTAAGGTACTGAAATTCAAATAAATTTGTCTGTATATTCTTATAAGTAAATAAAAGGCTATTAAGAGAGCTTCACGTTAGTACTACTGCAAGGTTTGGGTGAGAAAACTCCCTATTTGGCCCATCCTGAAGCAGCAAACTTTGGAACATGTACCTGGGCCTTCCAATTTGTCACTCCAAACACCCTCTTTATCCCTGTACAGCCATCCTCTCTATCCCTAGATAACCTCCTTCTGTATCTCTGTACAATCCTCTGTGTTCCTCTGCTATCATCCCTCATATTCAGCTGCAATCACTCTTTGTATCCGTGTGGAACCATCCTCTCTATCCCTGCACTATCATCCTCTGTATCCCTCGTTCATCTACAATCCTCCATTGAATCTCTAGATGGATGTCTGATTTTCTATTTCCCACACAGTCTGAAACTTGCCTGTACTATCTCTAGGCTGAATCTATCAACCGCTTTTTTTCCTACTCCAAGCAGTCCATCACTTTGAATGGGCTGTATCAGAAATCACCCAATATGGAGAATCACTATAGATTGAATCACTAAATTGAACAGCAGTTCTTTTGCAAACAATCATTGATGACGCAATTGTTATTTGTTACAAGTTTTCTCAATGTTTTTTTCTTCCTGCTTAATTCTTTGGCTGGGATATAAACCCCTGGAAAAGTGACTCCATGGTACACTGATTTAGATGTCTAGCTAGGTTTTCTTTTTAGGGAAAAATGTGTGTTTTTGGTGTTCATTGGGCGACGTTTTTTCTCTCTCTTTATCCATCTCCATCCTATGAGCTGCCTTACTTTCACCCTCACAACACATTCATTTTCCTTATTTACTTGGGTGTCATTAAAATATATGCCTTGGCTGGTTTGGCTCAGTGGATAAAGCATTGATTTGCAGACTGAGGGGTCCTGGGTTTGATTTCAGTCAAGGGCATATGCCTGGGTTGTGGGCTCAATCCCCAGTGGGGGTTGTGTAGCAGGCAGCCAATTAATGAGTCTCTCTCAGCATTGATGTTTCTACCTCTCTCTCCCTCCCTTCCTCTCTGAAATCAATAAAAAATATATTAAAAAAATTAAAAATACGTTTGGCAGCAAGTTTTTTATTCAGTTATGGCAGTTTATTAAATCAGAATAAAGTATTATCAATTACCAGAGACTTGGAAGACTGGTGTGGCTCCCTGAACAGCCTGACAGACAAAACGAAACACACAGGCTGCCACGTCCTGACTTGAGAAGCCTGAGAGAGGGCTCCCTGGCATCCTTACTGGCCATGGCTCCTCTGATGCGGTCGGCAAGAGACCCTTGAATTCAGCTAGAACTCATCTCTACCTTTTCAATCATGTGACCTTACCCAAGCCACTTATCTCAGAGCCTCTGTGTCCTTTTCTGGGGAAAAAATAAACTCAAGAATTTGGGGGATTATTATATGAGAAATGAGATATATTATATTAAGTAATAAGAATAATTCAGAATATGATAGGTAACATTTTTAAAAGACAACATTATTTAGGAGTTGTAATATATTAAACTGCTATCTATTATATGGTATAGAAGCCCAAATCAGTTTTCTGATTAACTTTACCTAAAGCAAGAATTTGAAAAAATTTATAAGATAAATATATTTGATGTTTCTTAGGATCATGCAGAATGCCAGTGATATTTATAGGTACATGAAAAAATGTTTGAAAAAATGGAAAAAATGGAAAGCCACCTTGTCCACATGTTATCCAGGAATGAGGTTGAAAAATGTTAAGGAACATGGTTAACTGTTTCACAATTGTATTAGGTTTTGTACTTCCCTTTATGGTCTGAATAACAGAGTTGAATAGAATAAAAAAATAAATACATTTCCAGAAGCCTCTGCTATGTTTCACATCTGAATGTCTCATTGTTATTTCATTGCTTTTTCACATACGAGGAGCTTCATATTTTGGATTCAACTTTCTTTCCTGCATTCATTTTTTTTTCTTTTTAAAATTAATTTATTTATTGATTAAGTATCACATATTTGTCCTCAACCTCCCATTTCAATCCCCCACTCTCCCCTCATGCCCCCACCCCCTATTGCCCTTGACCACTGGTTGGGTTCATTTCTTTTAAGTTCCCCAAATGAAAACTGGAGAAAACAAACAAACAAACAAACAAACAACACTTCAATTTACTTGTGTTTGGAGCAAGTAGTACTTTTCATATTATTTCATGTTTCCCTGTCTGCGTACGTGGAGGTTCCACCAACCTGTACTAAACTAACTTTAGCTAACTCCAGTCCTTCAAAATCTAACTAACCACTTTTCTATGAAACCTAGTTATCCCAGCCCATATCCACCCCAGGTATGAGCACAACTGTGCTTCTTTTTAGCACCGAATCCATCACACTGTTCCATTTATTGCTGTTACTAGCTTTTTATTTTCTACTTTTCCACACTCTCCTCAAGGGCAGAGATGATCATGTGCTTGCTTTCTCTGTGCAGAGAACTGTTTGGCTGGCACAGAGCAGGAACTCAGCAAACATGTGGTAAATGTCAAAGAGAGCAGTGCACATAATTGCTCTGTAACAAATTATTTCATGGAATCGTTTATCACAAACTATGTCTTGTCCAAGGACAATGAATATAAACCAGAGGAGTTAACTCAGAATCTCAGCCTCTGTCCCCTCATGACAATGATAGAAGAAACTTCCGGATCTCAACTAGATTTTTCCCTGAAACGTACAGCATGTCCCCATGAGGGGAGTTTAGATAATTTTTTACTTTACAAAGTTTAGATCACTTCTCTGGATCCTTGGTAGGTTGGTTGTTGACCAAAACTTATACCTAAAATTAAATGGTGATTCTCCCCCAGAGATCTTTCCACAGAAAGTAGCAGATGATGGGGCTGTTTCCTTGACTCTATAAAACATGGAAAGAGTTATGACATATGCCGTAACAGCAATATTGTAGAGGTATTGATGGACCCAGAGTTTAGGGAAAAGACATTTTGAAGAGTTATGAGCAAAGCCTAGATGATGAAGTTAAGTCAACAGGTAAGGGGTCCAAAGGGTATTAAATTAGTGAGCAAGTCCAAGGAGGGCCTGAAACCCGAGTATAAGAGATGATCAGCTGAAAGTTCTGGAGAAGAGAGTGTGGAGGCATTTCCAAAAGATGGTCTAATCTTCCACTTTCAAGTGATGTGGTATCATTTTCCAACACTGCTTCCCAATGCTCAGGAAATTAAGCTCAGCCCTGGTCAGTTGGTCCCATGGAAGGGAAGGCACAAAGGCAGCACAGAAGGACTAACTCTTAGAAAAGGCTATGCCATAGGAAATGAAACAGTGAGCGAAGATCAAGAATTCAAACAAAAACAGAGGGACAGTTGAAGGTAATTAGAGCACTTCTCCTCAATAATTCCTCATATTCTATTTCCCATATCAACTTCTCTGATTATACAAAATGAAGTAAAGCTATTTATATTCAAGATTGCAAATCTGATTATACAAAATGAAGTAAAGCTATTTATATTCAAGATTGCAAATCTGTACTTTTCTAATGTTATCCATGCTTAATGGGAATTAAATAATAAGAAATGAGTGAATTAAAGCTTCTGGTTACAGAGGGTTTTAAACCTGTTTTCCTGACAACACATCCACCCCACCCTTTCACACATAGCTCTCAAGCTTGGAGATGCCATTTATAATACTTTCTCCCCAAAGGTCTCCTAAACCCGTCTATTCAGCTGACTATGCCTGAGTCATACTGCGCAGGAGTAAGTCTTGAGTGACAAAGTATTAGCAGAGTCACCAGTTGATTTGCAGGAATCCATGATAGAAGCCATTGCAGGGGGAAGGATGGCCCAAATGAGATTGCCCATCCTCCCTGCAGTCAGCTTCACCTGAATTAACCCTGTCAGGATTCCAGGTTTGGAGAAGCACGCAGGCCCCTGGGTTCAGTCCTGGCAGCCTGCAGCATTCTGAAGAGGCGGTTCATCTAGCAGGACCTGATGGGACCAAATGTTTGCTCTCTCCTTGAAGAACTGAGGTTTTGATTCAATCTTAAATTTCATTTGAAACAGTGCTTAACAGTGAAAGAAAAGTACTTATATTTTCACTGGATTGAAAGCAGCTTGACATTGCAATAGCTAATTATATTGAGCAGCATTTGATGAAACAAGTGAAATTTAAAGCTAAACCCAAAAAGTGCTTTAAATTCAGTCAAAACAAAAATTAATTCAGAAGTGTTCTGTGTGCTTTTTCATAATTAGTGCATTGAAAAACAGACAGTTCATCTGAAGAACAAAGTAAAAGTAGATATTCTGGACCTGTTATAAACTAAAACTAACCTGTATCTGGCAAAGGTAACTTGTACAATAGGAGAGTCTCTGACTTCAGCTAGCCATACCTAAGTTGCAAATTCTGCATCTGACCCTTAATAGTGTGTGTGTGTGTGTGTGTGTGTGTGTGTGTATGTGTGACTTTGAGAGCATTATTTAACTTCTCTGCAATGCACATTCCTCAACCTTAGGATGAAAAGTGAAAAAATTATAAGGAATTAATATGTTGTTGAGGGATTAAATAGATGCTCAATAAATATCAACTTCCTTTGCTTATTTATATTGGCAGTAATAGACTTAGCTGTTAACTAAGGTAGTGGGCAAAAGGAGAAGAAAAACAGTCTATGTGATTACAATCCATATCTTCTTTCAACCTCCCTCCAAAAATATTATAGAAACTCTGACTAAATCACAAAACTAAATATTACATTTCATTATTTTTTTTTAAACAAAATGGCCAGAATATAAAGAAGAGATGATAGAACAATGTTCTTTTCACAAATCTCAGCAATACCCTTACAAGCACTAGAACTGGCAATTTTCACAGTTAAAAACTATCACAATCATTAGGAAGCCAAGTGTATATTGAATTTCTCATCTATGTCCTTTTCTCCTGGGGAAAATGTTAGGTGTGAATGGCTGTACTTTCCCCACACCTGCAGAAAGGCCACGATCCCATTACCATTCGTCCTTGTCAGCATCACAGTTGCAAAAGTGTCGAATGTCCAGGCAGATCTCATCCAGGCCACAGTCACACTGCTGCACTCCGGGGGGAGCACCTCCCCAGTAAGGGTGCCTTTCCTTTGACCGGCCCGTCCACCAGGTGAAGGGGACTCCATCTGAAACACAAGTATTTCAAAACTCAGGGAGCAAGCCAGAAATAACATAGCAGGTGTCACAACACAGATAAACATGTTATAAAGAATATGCATATCCTCTTCCTTCTTTCTTCCTTCCTTCCTTCCTTCCTTCCTTCCTTCCTTCCTTCCTTCCTTCCTTCCTTCCTTCCTTCGTTCCTTCCTTCTTTCCTTCCTTCCTCTCTCTCTCTCTCTCTCTCTCTCCATATATATATATATATATATATATATATATATATATATATATATGTATGTATATGTGTGTGTGTGATCCTCACATATATATAAGATAGATATCTATATCTATATACATTTGTAGATATAGCCAATACAGAAAACATCTACAGACTGTTAGATGTTTATAGTAGAAAGGGTTAGGTCCTAGGAGCAGCAGGCCTTAGGCTGAGAGAGAGGAGAGGGCGCTGGGCCATGGGAGGATCTGTTCCTTCGGAAGATAGAGACAGGGAACCCAGGCTGGCCTCCATAGCCCAGAGCACCGGAGCCTCGACCCACAGCCCATGTGACAGCCAGCATGGAAAGTGGCAGGGCTGCTGGTGGCAGCAGAGTCTAGAAATGGCAGATAGGAGAAAAAGTTGTGGTTTGCTGTTTTTCTTTTTTCTCTCTAGTCCCAGAACCTAGGAGTTTGCATTTGCAGCTACTCACCTGAAGTTTTGGTGCAGGGAGGAAGACACAGACTTGAGGTACCTAAAGAGAGTCTAGGGTGGGAAGCATTGCAGGGAGAGATGGAAAAGCAATAGCTAAAAGTCCTGCATTTGGTCATTTCTATGTGCCCAAATCAAAACAGCCATTTTTCCTGAGAGGAGCTGACCATTCCCAATAGCCATAGGGCAGGAAAAGAAAAACTCATCCTAGGTGATACTATGGAAGGGCTCTTAAGGGTGTGTCCGGCCATCTTGCTCAGTTTGGATGGTTTGGCCAAACCCCAGCATCTGCCCCCTGGTGGTCAGTGCATATCATAGAGATCAGTTGAGCAGCCTTAGCATATCATTAGCATATTATACTTCGATTGGTTGAACGGTCAACTGGCCTACTGGGAACTTAGCTTATTAGCCTTTTATTATATAGAACTAGAGGGCTAGTGCACAAAATTTGTGCACTGGTATGTGTGTTCCTCAGCCCAGCCTGCACCCTCTCCAATCTGGGACCCCTCAACTGATGCCTGACTGCCCATGTGGGGATGTAATTAATGATGGAAAAACTTGCAGCCTTTCCACAAAATACATATATGTGGATTTAAGTGACAAGAGGTAACTAAGACAATTTCAAGTGGTAGATAATTTCCTATATTTTCTAAAGTAAAAATATATCTATACACAATAATAATATCACAGCAGAATTTAATGTCAACATTGTTCACTAGAACCTTAGAAATCTCCTCACTCCAGGATCCAAGAAGATAACCACAGCATGTTTGGTTTTATTGCAGACAACTTGCAAATTGAGAGGCAAAACATATGCCCTGTAACTGGAATTCATTTTAAATGTTTACTTTCTTTTTATGTCCATCTATTAGGACCTGAATTATTCTTCAAGTTTTAAAATGGCTAAACAAATTAATTTTGTGGACAAACAAATCAAAACAGAAAATTGTGCAGAATCATAATTTAACACACTTGGAATAGCAGACCTCAAGGAGAGTATATATTCAGGTTTGTGCATAGTGACTGTTACCAGAGAACTCCATGGGCCATTTCAGCAGAGCTAGGCTCTCCTTCCTAACCAGTGCAGCGAGGAAGTCAGAAGCTCTGCACCCTTCTCCAGCCCTGGGCTCTGCACAGAGACCTCTGGGTGTGTTTCCCTCCACTTAGCTCCCCAGCCTATGACTATTCTAATTATCCTCAAGAAGATAATGCAACATAAAGGTGGAACAGGGTTCTCAAAGCTGAGGCAAAGAAGGCTGAAACATACTGCATATTCTAGACCAGTGGTCGGCAAATTCATTAGTCAACAGAGCCAAATATCAACAGTACAACGATTGAAATTTCTTTTGAGAGCCAAAACTTTTAAACTTAAACTTCTTCTAATGCCAATTCTTCAAACCAGACTCTCCCAGGCTGTGGTCTTTTGTGGAAGAGCCACACTCAAGGGACCAAAGAGCCCCATGTGGGTCTAGACTATCTTATAAGGGGATTTTGAGTTTGGAGAGGAAGTGTGTGTGTGTGTGTGTGTGTGTGTGTGTGTGTGTGTGTATGTAAAGAGAGAGAGAGAGAGAGAGAGAGAGAGAGAGAGAGAGAGAGAGAGAGAGAGAGGTGAAGGAGAAACAGGAACAATGTGCTCTTTCTCACTTTTGACCTCAGAAATTTAAGTCTATATTAACTCTTATATGAAGAGTTTTAGAAAATAATATAAACATCACAGTGGTCAAATCTAGGAGTGTTGCTAATGAGTGAACAAGCACACCATTTTGTTCTCTTCCAGTGTGACATTTACATAATAGGTATAGTGAAACAGTTCAAGGAGAGAGAAACCACAGTGTCATATAGAACACCTAACAATAAGCCCAAACTGTCTATGCTTAATTCAAGTTATAATTTCCCTAATGTAAGAAAATTTAGGAGACATCATAAAGCAAGCTAGCTATACAGTTTTATGGCTTAATCACTACAAGATGTGAAACAGAATTCAAATTAGAAATCCCTCTATAACCTTGCAATATTCAAAGACTGATAACCTGAGAAACAGGAAGTGCAATGGCTTCCCAGACATAACTATAGCTACAGTCTCTTCCCATTGCTCTCAACATCACATGCATAATTCCAAACAAAATCAGACTGGAGCTGGAAAGGTCTGTAAATTAGTTAGAGATGGTGCCACTATGCTGAAATTTTGATGTCATTAATTTTCTTTATTTTATTTAAAAGTTTAGCCAAAACTGGTTTGGGTGAGTGGATAGAGCATCAACCTGCAGACTGAAGGGTCCTGGGTTCGATTCTGATCAAGGGCATGTACATTGGTTGTGGGCACATCCCTGGTGAGGAGTGTGCAAGAAGCAGCTGGTAGATGTTTTTCTCTCATCGATGTTTCTAGCTTTCTATCCCTCTCCCTTCCTCTCTGTAAAAAAATCAATAAAATATATATTTTAAAAGTTTATAAGATGTGTGATCATAGCCTTAGATTCTGGTAAACAAAAGGTGGTTGTTGGTTTTTTTTTGCCACTTCAAAAATGTCTAGACTAATCCAAAATTATATAGTATAGTGGTTAATGACAGTAGCAAACATCCCTGCCCCATTGGTGTTGGATGTGATCTTACTATTGCTTTGCCTCTTGGAATGAGGACAGAGATGATAGGATGTAAGCTCAAAGTTTAGACAGCAGGGGCATGCGTGTTTCCACTTGCTCCCAGGGAACTTCTCTGACAGACCAGGGAACATGTCCCATATACCCTCAGCTTCTCCTGCCTGGGCTTCAGCGTGTCCCATGAGCAAGTCCTTCCCTTCTGATCAGCAATGTGAGCACAAGAATCTGAAGTATAGGCAGTTTGGGCTTATCCTTAGGTGTTCTATATGACACTGTGGTTTTCCTCTCCTTGAACTGTTTTACTGTATCTATCAGGTGAATATCACACTGGAGAAGAACTTAGGGTCATGATGGTGTGCTTATTTAATCATTAGAAACACTAGATTTGATCACTGTAATGTTTATATTCTTTTTAGCCCTTGCAATTGGTTTATATGCATATGGACTACAGCAGTATTAGCAAGCACCTGCTTGAAAGAATGAGATTTCTGCACAGACCAAAGATTTCCCACTTCATTGACTGAAGTTAAGCATTGGGGGACTAAAACAACAGCAGAGAAAGACACCATAGAAGTTAGAAGGCCAAAGGAATATAGGTAATTGCTGCAAACTGTCTCATTGCAGGATCAAAATATAAACCATCAAACACTGGTTAGTAAAGAAGATTATGGCTGCTAAAGGAAACAT
Source organism: Pipistrellus kuhlii (assembly GCF_014108245.1). Taxonomy (NCBI): domain Eukaryota; kingdom Metazoa; phylum Chordata; class Mammalia; order Chiroptera; family Vespertilionidae; genus Pipistrellus; species Pipistrellus kuhlii. The sequence goes on from NW_023425573.1 coordinate 78,389,506, forward strand.
TTTATATACACTCTTTCTACCTAAATAGAATATCTTTCTAAGGAAATATTTAATCAGAAAGGAAAACCACCTCATCCATATCAGAAATAAAGGTAGATGTTCATCATAGTAATCTTGGTCTCATTGTGTCTGGTCAGGATCATTAAACAAAAACATAAGTATGATAGTGTGATTAAGAGTTCATAAATGACATTAGAAGTTAACATTTTATAATGTTTTTAAAATATTATCTTCTCCCTGCTTGTTTAATTAAAATGAGCCCATAAATGGGGGAGGGCAGAAAAGATTAATGATACATCTTTCAAACCAAATGATAAAAGTCACTTTACTGGGTTAATTTAAAGCTGAACTAGACAAACGTCTTCAGAATGTACCATGCAGACCCTTCATGGTTAGACAAAGAGAAAGACAAAAATTAATTAACTTAAATGATTCTATTTGCATTGTTTAAGTTTTCATGGGAGAATATAACACTAGAGACCTGGTTCATGAAATTCATGCACAGGGGGAGTGTGAATCCCTCAGTTTAGCCTGCACCTTCTCTAATCTGGACCCCTCAAGGGTTGTCCAACTGCCCAGTGGGATCGGGCCTAAACGGGCAATCGGACATCCCTCTCACAATTCAGGACTGCTGGCTCCCAACTGCTTGCCTGTATTCCTGCCTGATTGCCCCTAACCTTTTCCGCCTTCCAGACTGATCACCCCCTACCACTTCCCTGCCAGCCTGATTGATGTCTAACTGCTCCCTTGCTGGCCCAGTTGCCCCTAAATGCCCTCCCTTGCTGGCCTGGTCACCTTTAACTGCCCTCCCCTGCTGGCCTGGTCACCCCTAACTGCCCTCCCTTGCCAGGCTGGTCATCCCCAACTACCCTTCCCTGCAGGCTTGGATCCCCCCCAACAGCTCTCTTCTGCCAGCTTGCTCACCCCTAACTGCCCTTCCTGCAGGCCTTATTGCCTCCAACTGCCCTCCCTTGCAGACCTGGTCCCTCCTAACTGCCCTCCTCTGCTGGCCTGATCATCCACAACTGCCCTCCTCTGCAAGCCATCTTATGGCAGCCATCTTGTGTGTTGGAGTGGTGGTTAATTTGCATATCACCTCTTCATTATATAGTATTTTGCATTTTGGTAGTGTATTTTAATTGAAGAGCTATAATAAAAATCCTACCAATATTAAATGACTTGTTCAAAGTCCAAAGAGAACTGAGGAAAACCGTAGGCCCAAGGATCTCGACCTCTAGGCTACCACTGCATGGCTTCTATCCTCCAAACCCACATCCACAGAAACACACTTTTTTAGCTTTTAATGTGCTAAAAGCATATGGAGGTAATGCTAGGCTTGCAGGTGGAAATAATCAGTTAGGAAAAATGACCAGTTGCTATACATTTGTGGAAGCTGATTGTACTACTTGAACACTACAGCATTGGCATAATATCTTTAGTTTGCCACAAAGTTCCTCTGATGTGGAAAACTTAAAAGCAGTGGTTTCCAGCTTTGGAGCAACAAGAATGGAACGAGATTCTCATAGCCACATCAAATTATAATGGGGAAAACTTGTAATGGAAGAATGAGTTAAAAGACACTGAAACTTGAGGTGGGACACTGCTATTACCATAGCTATACTGAATATAGTGAAAAACAATGAAAAGTAACAGAAAATACCCAATGTATACACACAGTCTTAGAAATAGAGAATTGCAATGTATCTGGGTATGAAAGCTAGTGTGTCTGTTTTCACTGATAACCTTAATTTAAAAAAACAAAACAAAACAAAACAAAAAAAACCAGCATTTAATGAGCATCCAAAATATCCCAGGCAATTTTAAGCACTTTTTATATCCTAGTTCACTCAGTTTCTACCTAAGGAAAATACTTCCACCCCATTTACACATGTGGATAGAAAGGCGTTGGGTAGAGGATAAATTACTGGCCAAAGGTACCTCAACATAATCTAGCCAAAGCCACAGCGATCTCTTTTAGGTGACAGCAACAGCCTCAAAGGTAAAATGTTTGTCTCTATTATTTTTCAGCCCCCAAAGTTATTCTGAATCCTAACAGCAACCTACAGGGATTGTGAAGTCTGGATCAGATATGTTATCTCTCTGATGAAAACCCTCCAGTGTTACCCATCACAGCAATGCAGTCCCAACTCTCCACTATGGCCTCTAAGACCCCTCTCAGCCTCATCCCTGACCCTCCAGCCCATGCCACTGCACTGACCTCCCACAGCCGCTCACATATGCTCTTCTGTGGGTGCCACTTTCTTCCCAAGTCCTTCTCCCCTTGGGATTTTCCAGAGGTTGACTGTATCATTGGTTCCTAAAATTACATCTCATCTCTCCCCCACTGGCCCTATTTAAAAGTATCTGAAGTCACTCCATTATTTTCTTAGCAATATTTACCATTACCTGAAACTGTGCTATATATATATATATATATATATATATATATATATATATATATATATATATATATATATATATAAAACATGTTCCATATATGTTATCCCTCATTAACATGAAAGCAAGGGCTTTTTAAGTCTTGTTCATGACTATGCACTCAGCATGTAGAATGTTCCTGGTTTGGCCTAGGAAGTAAATAGATCTTTGCTAAATAAGCAAAGGACTAAATGCCAAAAAGAAAGAAAGGAAGAGAGAGATGGAAGGAAGGAAGGAAGGAAGGAAGGAAGGAAGGAAGGAAGGAAGGAAGGAAGGAAGGAAGGAAGGAAAGAAGGAAGGAAGGAAGGGTGAAAAGGAGAGAGGGAGGAAGGAAGTTTGGTTTGCACAGAAGCATTTCTCACAGATGACATTAAAGAAAAGAACTGGTTACAGAAATAAATATGATTATAATGCCATTAATCTCTACATAGGTATATTAATATTTGGCATTTTGTGCCATAATTAAAAACATTGTATATTTTGTCACTTTAGAGATCATTGCAGAGGAGTACACATCTGTGTGTGCTTATTATAACTGCGGCATAAAGAAATCACCATACAGATAGGTCTTCACAAACCAGTTCATTCGTGCATTTAACAAAATGACATACAAGATCTACAATGGACAAGATGCTAATCTAGTTTGAGTATAAAAATATAAAATAAGTACGGACCCTGCCATTGGGACCTTTGAAATGTGGCAGATGAGAAGAAATGGTTAAACATGACCTTTAATACAATTTACAATGAAATAACTTTGAAGTAGAATTGTAATGAGCATGTAGAAATTAGAGGAAAGGGTGGCTCATGTAAAGTGAAAAATATAGTTCAAGGGGAAAACTATAAAGTTATTCTTATTTTGAATACATCCACCACCATTTCTGTTTCCCAACCAGTTAAGTGAAATTGGCTATCTACACACTTCATTCAAAACAAATTTCACATAATGTGTTATATTCTACCATTCCAGCAACTCTATGGAAAATTTTGTTCTAATTTTATGGGTAAAGTAAAGCTAATAGAGGATTAATAAGATTCCTAAGATCACACTGGTAGGAAAACTTTAATTTTGATCTCTGAGCTCCAAACCCCAATAATAATTTTAATACATATATGAAACCTATAAAACCCAATCCCATGATAGATAAAAATAAAAGGGTACCATAGGTCTTCAGATCAACTTGTCTTAAGTCAAAATTTTAAGTGTTTACACTAAATAATTATTTTATTGATAAACTGTAGGCATTTACTGAGGATGCACCTCCAACTCTCTTGGAGATATTCCAAATTCCATTGTCCCCATAAATTATATATATGATATATATATATATATATATATATATATATATATATATATATATAATATATATATATATATATATATATATATATATATATATTATATATATATATATATATATATATATATCCAGCAGTCACACAAACACCTGCAAAAATAAATGTTCTAATATTACTTTTTATTTTTAAATTCAAATGTGCCTGAACTCCTCTAACTTTGTTCAACATCTAACTAAGGGAGTGACAGGTTAAACATGTAACCAGAAAGCAATTTAAATTTCTCTCTAGAACCTTATACCAGTGTTTCTGAAAGTGTAATTTCTATCTTACTTCAACCAAAATAATCTGGTGTGCTTATGAAAACAGGTGTTCACAGAGTCTTTTCCTAGACACTCAGGGAGCGGAGCCCAGGGTTTTCCATTTTTATTACACTAAATACATAATGCTGAAATGTTATACACTAAAATTTTGGAATCACTGGCTACAAGGTTTAAACTTTATTCAAAATATTCAAATATCAATATCTTCTTTTATGTTTTTAAGAACTCTTATTTAATGACACAGATTGCCAAGTACTAATGAGCTGCTTAGTTTTAGATTTCATTCCATTATCAAACAACGTGCATTTGGTTATATTAGTTCTGTTTTTTTTAAGCTATAATGATAGAAGCAGATGAATAAAGTAAATAATGAAAATTAAGTTTAAATTGCAACAGAGAAGAAACTAACTAAAATATACATTAATTAATTTCTTCTTTCCTGTCTTTCTGTAATATAAATTCAGTTAGTGTGTGTTTTTTTATACTCACTGAGGATACATTCTTATTAATTTTTTTAAGAGAAAGGCAAAGGGGGAGAGAGAGAGACATCAATGTGAGAGAGAAACAGATAGGTTGCCTTGCATACTTCCCCTGAACTGAGGATCAAAACTGCAACCTGCGTATGTGCCCCAACTGAGAATCAAAACACAACCTTTTCAGTGTATGAGTCAATGCTCCAACCAACTGAGCTACCTGACAGGGGCCAGATAGTGTGCTTTTGATGCTACCAATCATCTCATGAATTTCTAAAAGTTCCTCCAGAAAAGTAGCTCCACAGTTATCCATCCTTCCCTAGTCCCCATTCTCAATCCACTTTAGTTAATTGTGTTAAAAAAATAATAATTTTCAACTACAGTTTACATAATTTTAAATTTGTTTTAAGAGTACAACATAGTGATTAGAAATTTATATATCTTTAACAAAGTCTATGTCATATGCCTTGAAAAGATTAGGGAGGTCCAATTCTCTTAATTTTTTCCTACTCTGACAAAAAAAAAAAAAAAAAAAAAAAAAAAGCCAACAATCAAAAACAGTTGTCATCTCCCACTACCTGTACAAATGGCTCTCCTGTGCTCACTTTTCATTTGTTTTGATGGGAAAGTGATAAAGTTGCTTCTCTATCCATTCTAAGCTTCATCTGTCTTCTTATTTGTCTATCCACTCACCCATCCATTCAGCTGTTTTTGGACACACACACCATACCTCCATGTCTTTTCTTTCCTGAGTGCTCTTTTTAATTCCTCCCACACACAACCCTTCTGTGGCCCTGGCCACTGGAAATATTAAATAGTTCTTTGTTCACCATTGATATTCCATCAGTTACTTACACACAGATGCTGAAAAAGTCTAGACCCAGCCCTACATCCTTTCCTGAGATTTTTGTTGGACATGACTATTCCATCAGTCTTTTCCAGTACTTCTTCAGAAAGTATGGTAAATATTTATTATTCACTAGAGGCCCGGTGCACAAAATCTGTGCACTTGCGGGAAAGGGGGGTCCCTCAACCTGGTCTGTACCCTCTCAGGGCCTAAGTGGCAGTCGGACATCCTTAGTGCTGCCATGGAAGTGAAAGAGGCCCCCTCACCACTGCTTACCAGCTGTGAGCCTGGCTTCTGGCGGAGCAGTGTTCTCCCTGTGGGAGCACACTGACCACCAGGGACAGTTCCTGCATTAAGTATCTGCCCCCTGGTGATCAGTGTGTGCCATAGCAACTGCTTGTTCTGCTGTTTGATCAATTTCCATATTAGCTTTTTATTATATTGAATTATCAAAAAATATACACACACAGGTATTCACACATACATATTCCCCAATAGCTTCTACTTTTATTATAAAAGGCATTCAATAAATCAATAATTGTGTGTTAAATGTGAGAAAGGAGTAAATGTTAAATTATTAATCAAAATGCCATTATGATCAATCTGTTAACAGTTCCAACTCTAAGTCCTCGTTACTATTTATCAAGACAATAACTAACCCACCATGTTTTATAGCATGAGTCTTCAGAAGATGTGAATGCTTATGTAGGGCATTTAATAAAGTGTATTATTTAATAATCCAATAAAGATTCTATGTAAATTGCAGAAAGGTAAACACACACACACACACACACACACACACACACACACACCTCCATGCCTTTTCTTGCCTAAGTGCTCTTTTTAATTTCTTCTCATTTTAGTTCTCTCTCTCTCCCCTTACTTTTTAACTTTCTTTTCATATTCCCCAGTCCTTTCCTTTTGTACTTTATGTCCCTCACTCCTTTCCAAAAAGTGTTTTTATTTTTCTTGTTCATTTTTCTTGTCTCTATCCTTTGTTTTTGATCCACTTACAATAACTCTTAATTTCTTATTTTTAAGCACATAGAGGCAATCACAGATACAAGGATAGATGACCACAATTTTACCTATAATATTCTATCACTGATTGACTTTACCTGTTAATGGTTAATGGAAAATTGCCCTGGGTTGTGGACTCCATCCACAGAAGGGGACATGCAGGAGGAAGCCAATGGATGATTCTCATCATTGATATTTCTGTCTCTCTCTCCCCCTTCTTTTCTTTATGAAATCAATATATATATGGCTAAGTGACCATTACATCTGAAACAACCAAACGAACAACTGAACAGGCTGTGTGGGGTGACCAGGCTGGCAGGAGTGTTAGTGAGGGGCGACCAAATGACTGAGCAGCAGGTTGCATGGGGTGACCAGGTACACGGGGAGGGGGGAATTAGGGGTGACCAGACTGGTAGGAGGGGCAGTTAGGGGCAACCAGGCTGATGGGGAGCAATTGGGGACAACCACATCAGCTGGGGGTGCACTAAGGGCGACCAGGCCAGTGACTGGCAGTTGGGGGTGACTATGCCAGCAGGGGGGTAGTTGGGGTGACCAGGCCAGAAGGAGGGGTGTTAGGGGTGATCAGGCAGGCAGGAAGATGAGCAGTTAGGAGCCAGTGGTCCCAGATTTTGAGAGGGATGTCCGACTGGTGGTTTAAATCAGCAGTTTGGGGAGGGTGCAGGCTTGGCTGAATGGATGCCCCCTCTCATGTACAAATTTCAGGCACTGGGCCTCTAGTAAAAATATATTAAAATACAAATAAATAGAAACAAATAGATCAAATGATCAGTAGAAAAACCCGAGTAACTATGTATGTTAATATAAAGTAACTTTACAAATGAAAGAGTGGAACATTGGCAAGTATCCACTCAGCATTTACAAAGTACTGGTTGTTATGTGTCCACATCTTAATAGGTGGAGAGCAAGAAATGAGGTTATAAGCAGTTGGCAGTGATGTTTCTAAGGGCAGGATTAACTAGTGATCTTAATAGACTCAGCCTATATTAGATACTCAATAATTCTTTAAACAATAATTGAATAGATATATATATTTGTAGATATTATTTGTATGTATACTCAAGTCTAGTGTAGATATTAAATACTTAGAAATTTAAATAATTGAATACAATATTATATGTTTTATATATGTATACATATGTAAGTACACATGTATGTATAAATATACACATAAATGTAATTGTATATACATACACAGTGTTTAGTGCACAACATAAAACACTTTCTTATTTAAAAGCTATAGCATAGCAGTACAAATTTAATGATAATTCTAATATTTGAGTCAAAATCATTATGAAGAAATTTGCAGCTGTATTTTTGACATTCAGGTATGCATTTTATTGGATAACATAATCAGGGCTTCATCCTCCATGTCAGGTTGTTGCTGTCACAAGGAAAAGCTAAGTGGTTGGAATATAACATGATCTACTGCCTCCAGCTCTCAGGCCCAGTGCTAGTAAACCCATTCCTTGTCTCCCACAAGGAGGCACCATTACCGGAGGCCACCCTCTAGGACACGTGTCAAACACAAGGCCCGCGGGCCAAATCCATCCCGCCAGGCCTTGCAATGTGGCCCGCACGGCGCTGTCATCACTGCACTCTGCTGCGTTTCCATCACAATGACAGTTTATGACTGTTCAGTAAACCATTTGGCCCCCGATTTAGGCTGGATTTTAGATTTTGGCCCCTTCTCTGATTGAGTTCGACACCCCTACTAGGATCTCCATCAATGAGAACAAGTCAATTAAGGGGCATTTCCCTTGACAGAGACAGCAGATGCATTGTTGGCTGATCTAAGGAGACTGGAATCACATTATATAAATTTTACATGACCAGAGTGAGGGGGTCGGGAGTCTCTGAGAGTTAAACGGTTTATAGAACAGTGTAATTTAATGAAGATCTAAGACTCATTTCTGGTTATCTTTGGTTATCATGGACCTGTGAATAAAATCTATCACATTCTATTAAATGCTAATTGCCAAAATAGTAAGTTGTGCCAGTACTACTAGTTCAACCTGAATATACCATTGATTGTTAGGTTCCTTCCACACTTAGAAATATAAAATAATGTAAAATAAAAGATTGGTTTTGATTACTTTAACATATACATTCAAGCTTCCCATGATTCACTTCATCTGCAATTAATGCTTTTTTTTAATCTAGTCCGGAAAATGGCTTAGTGTTTGTTTTTGTTATACATATAACAAGGATAAATAATAATGTCAACAACAAAAACAATAGCAGCAAATCCATCAAGATTCTAATAGTTTCTATGCACAATAACCATACATTAGCATAACTTAGATATTTGAGCACGTATTTTGTAAAAATATTAGAAGGCTAGTGTAGCGATTTGAAAGGAGCACCCAAAAATTCTCTGGGACACCTCTTCCTTAAATCTTGATGGACTTGTGACTGCTTCAATTGGGGAAGCAGATGGAGTGACTTTGTAGACAAGCTCTTGCCAGGCCATGTCCATAGTTCCTGGGCTGTGATTCCATGGGAGATGCTTGCTCACTATAACTTTTGAGCCTAAAACACCCCCCTCTTGTACACCGAGAAATGAGAATGCCTGCCCAGTAGCCCTAGCATGCCCTTCTATTTGGAATCTGATACAACATAATAGAAAATGGCTTAGCTCATAAATTTGATTATAAATTTATAATTTATTTTAGTTTAAAAACTGTACTGTAAAGAGCCATTCAACTCTTTCTTTGTGGGGTTACACATTTCTGAAAAGATAAAGTTAGAAAATTCACAAGGACTTGGAGTCATCCTAAAGTTTTTAATCCAAAATTTTTACTTCTCAAATTTTGCTACAAATATTACCTCTCCCATGAAGTTTCTCTGATGAACCCACATACCACTCATTTAAAAGTTTTGTGAAAAAGATTATATATATATATATATATATATAATAAAATTCTGTATTATGAAGATATTTTAAGTTTCTTGAGGGAAAAATACTATTACATGTATCAATTCATTTATTTGATTTCAGATTATTTTCTAAAAAGAAAATGATCAATAAATTCATGGTAAGGTACTTATTAGAATAGTTCTAATAACTGAAAATACAATTGTTGAAATAAATTATGTTTTTAATTTCTAATTTGTAAGCAAAATTATTAAAGAAATATGCATTTCTTACAAAAATAAGAAATCATATTTCTTAATCAAGGTAAAAGATTGTTTAATACTCAATATGGTAAGTAAGTTTTCATGTGAGAAATCTCCTAGGAGGACACATGGTAATCTACTAGAAAATGTCCTCAATATCCACAAAGGGAATGTGATATGAAAGAATTTCTTGGAGGGCTTATAGTAAGGAGGAAGTTTTCTGAGCCCCTTTGGAAAAAGAAGGACTAATGTTGATGAGAAAATTTATTATTGTCAAAGGTTAGTTTTTAAATTGCTGGCTTCTTCCCAAGAGTGAAATTAAGGAAAAGGTTGACTTCATGGCCTTCCTAAGGTCCTCTCCTCCCCTAATACTGCTTCTCTGCGCTGGACTTTGGGCAAGTGCTTGATAAAAGCACTGAGAATATACCCTCAGATCAAGGCCTGTGATACAGGATACTGCTTTAAATTAGAGTCAATGATTCAGAGAACAGATGAGACAATGCAGTCACTGTCCATCCTGTCTATCCAAGATGGAGAAGGGAAAGCAAGAGAAAGTTGGATTCTTCAACTTTATGTCTCTGCTCCACATCATTGTGCTGGTAATTTGAATACATGAGACTCTCAGAAAATAGTATTAGCTAGTTGATAAAATGTATAATCTTTTTTCCCCTGTTAAGGGATAAATTGTGTCCCCCAAAATTCACATATTGAAATACCAAATCAAAGTACCTCAGATTGTCTTGCTATTTGGAGATAAGATATTGGAAGAGGCATATAAGTTGAAATGAGGCTCTTAGGGTGCTATCCTAGTCCAATAGAACTGGTGTCTTTCTAAGGTCTCTTCCTCTGAAGACGCTGGGGATGCAGACACGCTGAGGAAGGACCATGTGAGGACACAGCAAGAAGGTGGACATCTGCAAGCCAACAGCAGATGTCTCAGAATGACAAAAACATTCTAATCTTGGAGTTTTTGTCTTAAGAACTGTGAGAGGAAAAATTCTGTTTTTAAGCCACCCAATCTGTGGTATTTTGTCATAGCAGCCCTAGTAAACTAAATCAGTACCATTTAGGATTTTCCCTAATTTTTGGGTTTTGAACTTTAAAATTCCTAACACAGTCAATGAAAATCCCAATGACCATTATTTATTAAAGGGGGTAAGGTATTCATGAAAGGGAATAGGTCAAGGCAAATTTGTTTGCCTGAGTGTTTTTATAACTGTCCTCTGTTATTTTGCTTTTTGCTTTTGATTGCCTCATGTCTGCTTCTCACATTCTGTTTGATTTTTACAGATAAGCCAAGCAGAAATCTGTCTGCCAATACTGAGCACAGAGGCCTGCCTGGGCCAGCCTGAGGAGGGAGTGGCAGAGGCAGATTGGCTGTAGGAACACGCCTTCCCTCTGTCTGGGCAGTGACAGTGGTGTTGTGGGAAGATGGCAATGGAAGCACACAAATGTTCACAGCATGTGCGACAGCATCACAGTATGTAGGTTGTTCGTGAAGAAAACACCATTTGCCACCTTAAATATATATCAAAGGAGAAAAAAGGATGATTCAGAAATTACATTTTCAGTGTAATTCTGTAGAATGTAAACTTACCATTAGCCTTCAAGAATTTAGCATTCTAATTTCATTGGCACAAAAATCATATACTTTGTCATGGGAAAAGGAAAAGCACAACAACATATTGCAAATGTCTGTATCACATTAAAGTTAACATTTTAATTTCTGGATATTGCTGTGTTTGTATTTTAAGGCTCCCGCAGGCATACTCTGGGGATGTAAAATTCCTGGCTCTACCTTTTTCTCTTCATGTCTCATGATCTGGTCTCTACTAAAAGTAGCTCTAAAAGTTGTATTCATCTGAAAACTTAAAATATATCACCCAAATAAATACAATAAAAAGTAAAATAAATAAAATTTTAAAATTCATTTTATAATTCATTTATAAATTTGTGACTAAAATTTAATTTTTCTTGAAATACCATCAGCTGCTAAGTTATTTATGGTTTCATCAATTATACACTGTAGACTCATCAAAGCAGGATGAGAATTGGGAGAAACAACCAGATGTGACTTCAGCTTTGACTGGGGAAATGGGAACACATGTTTTCAAAAATATTCAAAAGAGGAAACTGGGTCTTTCAACAGCTTCAATGACAATATTTAGCAGCTAAAATGCTTCAGATACACACTCTGAAAATAAGTAATAACTTACTCAATGCAAGACTGGCAGCACAAACCCTCCTCAAAGGAGGAGGAACAGAAGTCCCACTTTGGTGCTTGGCTTCAAAGTGTTGGGTCAACACACAGACTCAGACATCTTGGGATCATTGGATCACAAATGTTTCAAAACTGTCTGAGCTAAGCGCTTCATTGACATCTCATACTCACTGCTAATTTGGCTACCCTATACATAATTTTTAATTAATTTCTGAAAGAATCTCACTTGTTTCAGAATTCATCCTTTCCTTCTTTATCCATGACTCTTCCCAAAGAAATCTACTGTTCCAGGCAAAGAAAGCTACAAACAGTCCCCCACCATTATTCCAATCACTAGGCCTTTGCTTCAAAGACCTACCTCATTTTATTTTTTGTTTTCATGTAGAAATATTAGCCATACACTCACCTAAATTCTTGGCAGAATTATCCAGTAAGCCATACTTTGTAGAACACCATTGGAAATATTTTTTAAAATTTATTTTTATTTGGTTGAGAGAGGAAAGGAGAGAGATAGAAACATCAATGATGAGAGAGAATCATTGATTGGCTGCCCCCTGCATGCCCCACACTGAGGATCAAGCCCACAACCTGGGCATGAGCCTAACCAGGAATCGAACAGGACTTCATGATTTCTAAGTCAATGTTCAACCATTAAGCTACACCAGCTGACAGTCAATATATTTTAAGGCTTTACAAATCCACTTCTAACAATCTTTAAAAAAATTTTTTTCTTGTTAAGAATATGTATCATGGTATGATTCAGAGAAAAAAAAAGATATAATCTAAGGTCCTTCAACAGAGAAACAATTAAATAGATTGTCACACAATCCCATGGGGAACTATTATGCAGACACTTAAAATAGTCTTATGCAAAAGTGTTCCAAATTTCTATCTTGAGATTGCAATGTAGAAATAAACTTAAAGTAAAAGTCATTTAAAAGTACCTTTTAATAACCAGATATCATAACACTTGCTTTCCCCTCTATTTCCAATCCCATAATGAGTTTACTACTTGATCAGTCACTCTTTATGGGGCACTTGTTATTTTTATAGATCATATGCACTCAGGAGACAGGAACTTAATCTCATCACCTGTCAAACATTCTTTTGTGTCAAGCACAGTATCAAAAAGCTGTGTATTCCCCATGGTGCATGCACAACACAGGAGACAATGACAAATTAAACACTTCTTAAACATGTATTATTTTCTAGTAATTGTAGGAGGTGATTCAGATATGCCATTCTATTTAGTACTTTTAATATTCTAGAAGGGGAGTTTTATTATACCCAGGTAGCTGGAGAGATTGAAACTCAGGGAGGTTAAACAATTTACCCAAAGTATACTTAGGAGACTCTGAATGTAAAGTTGGCCTTCACAATCCACCTACGCTCTCACCCACAACAGGGCTCTGTCCTTTCCGGGGAAATCTACTGTTCCAGGCAAAGAAAGCTACAAACAGTCCCCCACCATTATTCCAATCACTAGGCCTTTGATGAGATGGATGGATTTGGCCCGCGGGCCTTGTGTTTGACACGTGTCCCGGGGTAACCTGTGTTCAGCAATATCACTGACTTGACCTTGAATGACCCGTGCATTCCTTTAAGTCACTGACCTCATAACAGTTCCTTAATGTTTCTAGAGTCCAGAAAGCCTAAATATTTGGTCCCTAAGGAAACTGAGTATGAAAACCCATCACATCCAATATGATTGAGTTCAGCTCACATAACCACCAGCATTGTTCAGTAGCAGCAGCCTATTTAAAAGCAGTAGTGGGTTTTGTTTGTTTGTGTTCCAGCAAATGGGCAGTTTGAACTCTTTCCTTTTCCCTTCCATAGTTTATACTCAAACACATAATGACATAACTGGAAAATGTCACAAAACACAAACAAGAGAAATAAGGGTCAAGGAAATTAATTGACTGTAACTTCTACTGAAAAATGAAGAGTTTGCTGGATCGGTTTTTATACTCCTCCCCTGACCCTGCTGGGTAGAATGGTGGGCTTATGTAGTAAAAGTAGAGAGGTCACCTTTCCCTAAGGACGGATCCAGATGGGATAGCTTTCTTAGCATTAAGGAGGAGCCTAGTAAGTAATAATATTGTTATATTTTTGTATCTTTCTCATTTAAAGTTTTTATGTTTCACTTCATTTGGGCAGAGTGAAGTAGAACTGAAAATGTAGGCATTTAGGTGAGATCAATCAAACCATTGTTCTCTTTGCATCTGTTAATCTTATACTTGATTTGGTACAAAGATGTGAAACAACCTTTAGCGATAAACTTTAAATACAACATGTGACATACATATAAATAAATCTGCATCCAAACTTCAAGGAGTTCACAAGATTTTTGAAACTTTGGGCATTCCAAACCATAAAGCATTTCTAAATATTACTATGGAACATTATTGATACCTGTAAAACCTTCTATTAACATTGTGAACAATCAATCAAATAAGATTTTAAAAAGAAACAAATCAATCCCCCTGCTGAAGATGAGTGATCTGCAAACATTGTATCCTCATCCCCTTAGATTCACAGTTAATTTAACTAGCATGGCTCACACTGCTGCCATTACATTTCCCAACACTCTTCTAAGGTTGACATCTCAGTATGAGCTGAAACAGAATGCAGCACAGTGTGTCTTTCTATTACTTGAACTACAGATTTCAGGGCCTTACACCACACTGGCTGAGTTCGAATTTTGGGAACAGGACTAGAAGTCAGCATTGTAGCAGGTTGGTCTTCAGAAGACTCTATGCACACCAGGTTTGTGAAACACCATATCAAGACAATGTTTTATTTCACCCTTGTCTATATTGTTAGCAATTAAAACCAATAGTTATTGAGTGCCTCTAGTCAAATGCAACTATTCTATGCACTAACCTGTGACATTCAACACTACTATGTGTCCCCTAAATGTTAAAATGGTACAAAGTCCACAATTCCTCCCTCCCTCTCTCCCTCCTTCCTTTCTTCCCTCCCTCCCTCCCTCCTTCCTTTCTTCCTTCCCTCCTTCCCTCCTTCCTTCCTTCCCTCCTTCCCTCCTTCCCTCCTTCCCTCCTTCCCTCCTTCCCTCCTTCCTTCCTTCCTCCCTCCCTCCCTCCCTCCCTCCCTTCCTTTCTTCCTTCCTTCCTTCCTTCCTTCCTTCCTTCCTTCCTTCCTTCCTTCCTTCCTTTCTTCCTTTTTTCCCTCCTTCTTTCCTTCCTTCCTTCCTTCCTTCCTTCCTTCCTTCCTTCCTTCCTTCCTTCCTTCCTTCCTTCCTTCTTTTTTTTAAGAAACTTACTGGGATGGTATCCTATATAATGAAAGGCTAATATGCAAATTGACCAAATGGAGGACCAACTGGTCGCTATGATGAGCACTCACCATCAGGGGACAGATGCTCAATGCAGGGGCTGCCTTCTGGTAGTCAGTGTACTCCCACAGTGGTGCACTGCTAAGCCAGAAGCCAGCTCGAGGCTGGCAAGCTTAGTGACAGTGGCAGGAGCCTTTCCCGCCTTGGCAGCAGCACTCAGGATGTCCAACTGCAAGCTTAGGCCCGCTCCCTGATGGCTCCTAGACTGTGAAAGGGCAGAGGCCAGGCTAAGGGACCCCTCCTCCCGAATACACGATTGTTGTGCACTGGGCCTCTAGTTGGTTAATAAAACTATATAGGTTTCAAGTAAATAATTATATCGCATTGTGTGCCCAACACCCACAGTCAAATTGTTTGTCTCCATTTATCTCCCTTTACCCTTTTCTACTCCCTCCCCTCACTTCTTTTTCCTCTGGCAACCACTATATTATTGTCTGTCTTTGAGTTTTTGTTTTCCTTGGTTCTTCATTTATTGCTTTCACTTTTATGCTCCATATATGAGGGAAATTATATAGTTCTTGACATTTTGTGTCTGACCTGGCTCTTGAGAATAACATTCCAAGTAAACATAAGTCACACAATTTCTTTCTAAAAATCAAAACTTCATAAGACATGATGCCAATGCAACAGCCTTTGAGCCTCACTATGGCAGAACAGAACCCACCTTCCCCTCTCTATTCTCTCTGAATATCCATTTCACAGCAAATAAAATTGGAATCTAACCATTTTAATTTTTCTCCCTGCTTTGTAAATGGCACCGTTTGCTAGCATGGTTATAGAAGATAGTGCTCCTGATTAAAATAATTACATAGCAGGAGCTTGGCCAAATGAAAATAAAGTGTGGGGGTGCTCATCTAGTGATTTGGAACCTTGTTGAAGAGGATAAGTACCCAGGATGCACAGACAGGGGGTGGATATGAGTAAAAGGAAGAAATCAGGCAGAGAACATTTACACTGGATACCCTAGATGTTTTGCCAGCCCAGCCCTATTTCAGAGCAGGATAATTTCCCAAGAGATGAATATTTATCCACAGGTTGTTGGAAATTTCAAAGAGCCCAACATCCTAATTTTATTTCCTTTCATTCTAACTAGGTACCATGCCAGAAAAATCTATCAGGTAATCAATACTTATTTACTCTTTGTCTAGTAATTGCCCATTTAAAAAAGTGATTATGTTTTTCTCCTATTTGCTAGCCATCCCCATATCTAGCATGGGTCCTTACACATAGATGTCCAATTGCTATTGAAGTATGGAAGCAGTATGGAGAAATAGAAGATTTTTCACTTTTTAAAATCAATTTCTTTTTGGTGGTGGTCATGTATGCAACTTGGCAGGAATATGAGGAGAATTTAAACATAAAAAATGTCAATAGGCAAAGGAAGCAAGAGTACAGTGGTGTCAAGACAGTCTCTTCAATAAATGGTTTTTGGAAAATTGAACAGGTACATGCAAAAAAAAAAAAAATGAAACTAGACCACCAACTTACACCATACACAAAAATAAACTCAAAATGGACAAAACCACAGGCAGCAAAATCTCAGACATATGCCTAAGTAATATCTTCACTGATAAAGCTCTTAGAGAAATAGAAACTAAGGAGAAAATAAGAAAATGGGACTACATCAAAATAAAAAACTTCTGCACAGCAAAATAAACCATCAATAAAACAACAAGAAAGCTCACTGCATGGGAGAACATATTTGCCAATGATATCACCGCTAAGTGTTTAATCTCCTACATTTACATAAAACTCATACAACTTATCAAAAGGAAGATAAACAAGCCAATAAAAATAGACGCTTTTCGAAAGAGGACATAAGGAAGGTCAAGAGACATATGAAAACATGCTGAGTCACTAATCATCTGAGAGATGCAAATTAAAACAACAACGAGGTCCCATCTCACACCTGTCAGAATGGCTACCATCAACAAATCAACAAATGACAAGTGCTGGTGACGATGTGGAGTAAAAGGAACCCTCATTCACTGCTGGGGTTAATGCAGATTGGTGCAGTCACTGTGGAGAACAGTATGGAGTTTTCTCAAAAAACTAAAATGGAACTCCCATTTGATGCAGTAATCTCACTTCTAGGAATATACTCCAAGAAACCAGAAACATCAATCAGAAAGGATATATGCACCCAATGTTCATAGCACCACAATTTATAATAGCTAAGATTTGGAAACAGCCTAAGTGTCAATAATCAGATGAGTGGATTTAAAAATGTGGTATATATACATGATGGAATACTATGCTGTTGTAAAGAGGAAGAAACTCCTACCATTTGCAACAGCATGGATGGACCTGGAGAGCATTATGCTAAGTAAAATAAGTCAATCAGAGAAAGAAATATATCACATCATCTCATTCATTTGTGGAATATAATAAACAACATAAACCAATGAACAAAAACAGATCCAGAGACAGAGAAGCATAGGTCATAAGTCAAACCTCAGAAGGAAGGGAGGGCAGGTTCAGAGTAAGGAGGAGAGATCAACCAAAAGACTTGTATGCATGGATATATGCCTAACCAAAGGACATGGAGACCAGGGGGTGAGGACATGATTGAGGGGGATGGACAATGGGGTTATAAAGACACATATGTGATACCTTAATCAGTAAAGAAACAACAACAACAAAGAATTGTCAATAGAGGTGGGAGGAAAAATTTATGAGTGAAGAAGATTTTATTTTTCAGAAAAAAACAAGAAATTTGAGAAATAAAATAGGAACAAAATCAAAGTACATATGAGCATTAAACTGTGATTTCTCGCAAGACTTAGAAGGATTGGTTTTAGATGAGACATTAACTTGCATTTTTAATAGGTTCTTATATGTTTCAATTAGAGGCCCAGTGCACAAAATTCATGCACATGGAGGGGGGGCCGTATTCCTCAGCCCAGCCTGCACCCTGTCCAATCTGGAACTCCTCGAGGGATGTCTGACTACCTGGTGGGATCGGGCCCAAGCTGGCAGTCAGACTTCCCTTTCATAATCCAGAACTGCTGGCTACCAACTACTTGCCTGCCTGCTTTCCTGATTATCTCTAACTGCTTCTGCCTGCCAGCCTAATCACCCCTTAACTACTCCCATGCCAGCCTGATTGATGTCTAACTGCTCCCTGCAAGCCTGGTTACCTCTAACTGCCCTCCCCTGCAGGCCTGGTCCCCCCAACATCTTTGATCACATGGGGGCAGCCATCTTGTGTATTGGAGTGATAGTCAATTTGCATATTACACTTTTATTACATAGGATAGAGGCCTGGTGCATGGGTAGGGGCCAGTTGGTTTGCCGTGAAGGATGTCCCAGATCATAGTGGGGTTCCCTTGCGGGGTGGGGAGTCTGAACAAGGGGCCTCTGGTGGTTTGCAGGGCAGCCATGCCACCCGGCAACCCAAGTGGAGGCCCTGGTATCTGGGGTTTATTAATATTCTACAATTGAAACTCTGCTGTCTGGAGGGGAGCGAAGCCTTCTGCTTGCTCCTTGGTGGCAGCCATTTATTTTAGGAGTTATGTATCTTTTATAATTGAAACTTTGTAGCCTTAAGCAGAGGCCTGGGCTGGCCAGGGTTTGTGGAATGCTTGGCTTCCTTCATTGCCCTTTCTTTCTCCCCCAGTTGCTTAGAGATGCTTCCTCTGGCTCCTGCACCATCTGTATTCATGTTTCTGACAGAATGGATTACACCTTTTACTACTTAGTTGTTTATTTCTCTGCACCTGGACAGAGTAAATCACAAGAGTAATCAGCATCTCATTGAGTTTTTGTTTTGTTTTGTTTTGCTTTGCTTTTTAATTTCCATGTCGCAGGTGCCTTGCCCATGATCTATGGTCAGTGCAAGTCATAGAATAAAAGGGGGATACCTCTACCTGTATCTTCTCTCATTCCATGAGGAGCTCTTACATTTTACTAACTGCAGCAACAACTCACTGAGAAATGCACATGGATTATGAGAGATGAGTGAAATTAAGTGGTTCTATTCAAATTGGTGGGGTTCTGTTTTTGAGCAAATGATCTATTATAACATTTTTCCCTATGACATAAATAACTTGAAATATAAATAAATACTTGCCTTATCTCACCAATGATGTGAGAAAATGTGTTGTGATGTTAAACTGTAATTAACAGTTTAACATCCCAAATACTGGTCCCAAATACTCTGATTAGTCAATAATAAAGCACAGAGTACAAGGAGAGTTTTTCTGAACTAAGAGTCAGAGAGAGTGGAGACAGTTTTCTTTTCTGTAAAATGGAGGTAATGGTATCTACCAAATATGGTTGTTGTGAGGATTGGACAAGGTAATCGAGCCAATGTCTAGAAGAGCATCTGGCTTGCTCAGGTTTAACTCCCCTTATCATTGTTGTCATTTAGTTCATGTGCCAACCTTACATGAGCTTAAAAGAGGTGTGTCCCAAAAGAAAAATAAAATTTTACTGGCCTAAGCCAATTATTTTTCAGTAATTGTTATATATATATAGACACATTGTACAACTCTGGCCAATAAGATGTAAAAAGATAGCAGGACAGGAGCTTAAACTAAGTCATAAGGAAGGCTTTCTTTGTGCTAATGTCATTTTTTTATATTGAGATACTGCATCTTCTATTTATGTGTATCATGAAGGTAAGGTTGAATTAAACAATTTTAGAAATTGTCCAAATTTAAAACATGTTGTAAACAAGATAGCAAATTCCTTTATTGTACAAACCAATTTTGCACTTGTGCCACAAGCATCTCAACTGTTGCTATTCATTCAAAATAATAAGAGCCTGAACCAAAGCAGATAGAGACTGAGGAAGGAAGTCAGTTTTAAGAATATTAAGAATATGGAATATACAAGACAGTACCCATTTGGATGTTTTGGACAAGGAGAGAGGAGCAGTGTCTATTGGTACCTCTCTGCTAAGACTTTTCAGAGAAAGAGAAACTGCAATGTGAGGAATGACAAGCTCAAAGAATTTGGAAAGGGAAGCAAGAGGGATCCTCTAGCAGACACCTGTGCAGGACAAAGAAAAGCAATGGAGAAATGGAGAAGAAAGGCAGTAGACAAAGCTTCATTGGATTCCAAAAAACAAAGATTTAAAAGAAATTCTAACAGTCTCAGATAACACAGAAAACTCAGATTGAATAATAACAAAAAAAAGGTTGCTCTATTTAACAATGATTTGGTCCCAAATACTCTGAAAAGAATAGGTTCAGAAATGTGCTAACGGAGGAATCATTCTGCCATGGATTAAGGAGGCAGGTCAGGTCAAAAGTTTGAGGCTGGGAAACCTGACTGCCAGCATTCAAGAAAGATGCTGTCATGTTCATCTTCACATGTCCAGCATGTACTTGACTTATCATCTATACACAACAGACATTTGCTGAATGGATAAAGACAGATGGACAGACAATAGGTAGTGAGCCCTTTTGTTGAACTTAGAACACTTAAGCATTCTAGGCTGACAACCTAAATTTACATAGGGCAAATCCCAGTAGTTGTTTTATTAGCACAGCTCATCTACAAACATATCTAATAAACTAAAATGTCCTTACCATAGATTGTTTTTTTTAACTTAAGAAAAATTTGCACAATAGAAAATCCCTGAGCACAGACTGCCTGTAACTGTTGACCCATAGAGCGAGTCTAACTTTTTAAAATTAATTCATCAACAACTAAAAATCAAGATATCCTACCCAATAAAAGAGTAATATGCAAATTGACTATACCTCCACTACAACCACAAGTGACGCTCACAAGCCACACCCAACAGCCAATCAGAACAAGTATGCAAATAGACCCAAGCAAGATGGCTACAGCCACAGAGAGCAGGAGGGAGGTGTTTCCCCACAATAGAGGAAGCCAAGATTTCCGCCTGCCCTTGCCAGCCTAAGCCTCCACTCAAGGCTACAAAGTTTCAATTATAGAAGGTAAACAAATCCAAACAGAAACAGCTGCCATCACAGAGTGAGCAAGAAGTTTGGCTCCATTCTAGGCTACGTTTCAATTGTAGAAGATTCATAAATCCCAGATATCAGGGCCTCCACTTGGGTCCCTGGGGGCATGGCCTGCCTGCAAACCACCACAGGACCCTCACTCAGGCCACCCCACACCCCAAGGGAACCCCCATCCTGATTTGGGACACCCTTCAGGGCAAACCAGTTGGTACCCACCCATGCACCAGGCCTTTATCCTATCTAATAAAAGAGTGATATGCAGATTGATCATCACTCATCACTTCAACACACAATATGGCTGTCCCCATGTGGTCAAAGATCCTGCCCTCATGTGGACACAAGATGGCTACCACAAGATGGCCAGCAGGGAAGGGCAGTTGGGAAGGACCAGGCCTATAAGAAAGGGCAGTTGTGGGTGATCAGGCAAGTAGGGGTGGGCAGTTGGGAGCCACCAAGCCTGCAAAGGAGGGCAGTTGAATTCAATCAACTTTTCAGAAGAGGGCAATTAGGATTGTCCAGGCCGGCAGAGGAAGGAAGTTGGGGGCAAATAGGCTGGCAGGGGAGCAGTTAGACATCAATCAGGCTAGCATGGGAGTGGTTAGGGGGTGATCAGGCTGTTAGGCAGAAGTGGTTAGGGGCAATCAGGAAGGCAGACAGGCAGCAGTTGAGAGCCAGCAGTCCTGGATTGTGAGAGGGATGTCTGATTCCCCCGAACTTAAACTGGAAGTTGGACATCCCTTGAGGGGTCCCAGATTGGAGAGGGTGAAGGCTGGGCATGAATTTTGTGTACTGGGACTCTAGTTTACTGTAAAAAGTGTGGATTTCTGGAGCCACTGGGAAAATCAGAGGATCTGGTAGTACTGAGCGCACATTCCTACAAACCAGTTCCTTCATTAAGGATAGAGCTGGACTTCTAATTCCTGTTTCCATTATCTCCAGCAGCATCTTTAGGCACCAAGGTCGAGCATTAGCTGCCATCTATTCATTCACCATGGCTGGAAAAAAGATGTACCTAAATCCACTTTTTTTTTTTTGCGGGGGGGCAGGTACATATAGAAGAATTAAAAGGAAAATAACTATTTTACTTTTACATCTTGGGAAACCTAACAAAACCAGGTAGTTGTGTGGTTTAAGAAAAATAGAAAGCAGCATAGTTCTTTGTTAAGGAAATATATTTTGCAACTTAGAAACAAGACAAAAGTACAGGCACATTCAAGCATTGTTTAATAGGCCCATCCAATGCTTAATGTAATGCTTTAAAGGATTTTTAAAGTATCTATGGGATTAATTATTTATTGAAAAAATTTATCTTTACTTTCTCTTTATTATTGATTAGAGCCACAAAAATGGTAATTTCTAGAGTTTTGTCCAGTAGAAATAAAAAAACAACATCTAACTCCAAAAATAATGGTTTTGTTGTTCTATATACAGTAACCAGTTTTGACACTAACAAAGCAAACTTATTTTATGCTTTCCTGAATAACTATGTGTACCTCAAGTGGTCTTTGACTTGACTTTATCTCTGCTAGTTCCCTATTAATGATTCATATGCATCTTCAATGTGTTCATTTTATATTTGTATGCAAGTTATGCTTTTAACTTAATGAAATTGTAATTTGACAGAACGTTTTCCAAATGTTTATTGCTTATACAAATTAGGTCTAGAAGTAATATTTTATTTATGTTAGCTGGTGAGCCTCCATAGACATTTTCATTTGTGTTCTCTATTAACATGAGCACACCCACACACACACACACACACTCACACAAAGTTGGCAGTGCTTCTTTAAGCCACTATCTCTACCTACATCTCTGTGTGGGTGATTGCAGCAGGGATTTCCCAAGGAAATGTGCTTCTGCTTTTGCAAAGGCCTGGGGCAGGAGAAATATCAAATAGAAGTGATGTTAGATACTGTCACTTCACAGCTGTGCCAGGAGAGACTCTGCTCTACACTCTGTCGAACTGAACACAATTCACAGTGAGCAAGTTATCATTATAATATAATGTTCAGAGAAGGGTGCCATGAACTGAGGCCTTCCCAGGGTACAGAGCAGAAATAACCCATTTCTGAAGCATGTGTGTAGTCAGGCCAGAAAATGTTAAAGAGAAGCTGTCTTACCTAATACTAGACAAACATTTAAATTGACTGTACTTTCCCTACGTCTATAACCAGAGTGACTATGCAAATTAACCCAAAAAAGATGGCAGTTAATTTGCATACATAAGGGCCCAGGGCCTGTGTCATAGGAACATCCTGGCACCAGGTCACTGTGAGGGAAGGTCGGTATGGGAGTGGACCCCCTGCCATCAATTGCAGAAAGTTGGGGGTCCGCTCCGGCCTGGTGCAGGAGTAAACCCATGAGATCAATGGCAGGGAGCTGGGGGTCACTTTGGCCTGGGCAGGAGTCCCCTGCAATTGATTGCAGGGTTTGGGGGTCCACTCCTGCCCAAGAGGCTTTCAGCCTGGGCAGGCCTGGGCAGGGCCCAGCCTTCAATTGGTGTGAACTATCGAGGAAACCTTTTCTTACTGCACGTTGGCTAAGCTTTCTGTATGCCACTGGTAATATGCTTAGTAACTTGGGTAATAAGAATGCAAAAAGGTGATCTAGGGTTTTCCACCACACTTCTGGAGAAAAAAAACGAAGGTCCACTGCTGGAGGGCTAATAAATGTCATATCCTGTCCTCATCAGTTTGACTTAGTGGGTAATGCTTGACCTGAAGACAGCAGGGTCTGGGTTTGATTGTGATCAAGGGCATGCGCCTAGGTTGCAGGCTCCTACCTGGCAAGGACCCAGATCAGGGCTCCTGCAGGAGGCAACCAATCAAAGTGTTCCTCTCACTGTGATGTTTCTCTCTGCCTTTCCCTTTCTCTTCCACATTCTCTAAAAATCGATGGAAACATATCCTCAAGGTGAGGATAAAAAATAAAAAAAAAATTAAAAAATAAATAAATAAATACATATCCTATGAAAGAAACATCTTGAAAATGCATAAATAAAGTTGTCATTTTTTTCTTGATGAAGGGACTGGAGTCCATGTTGATGAAAACACCTTCGTGGCTGCAGTGACTGGCAGTGGCTGCAGCAGTGGGGTGATGGGCTTGGTGCCTTCCCCTTATCAGCCAGGTTGCTTTCCGCAAAGAGGTCAGACTGTGGCTTAGTCCCACTCCTCATGGGGTGAGGGCCTAAACTGTCTGTAGGGATTTCCCAAGGAAACCTCTGAGGACTCCCAGTATGTGAGACGGGGCAGGCTGGGCTGAGCAACGCATCAACCCCAGTGCACAGATTTCATGCACCAGGCCCCAGAATATAAATAATTATTGATTCACCACAGTTGTAAAATGTTGAGCAATTTCCACTTAGAGAATGCAGCAAACACTAGTGATTAAAGAGCACTGAGAAATGGAGTGGGAACCCACTGCCTCTATAGACAGTCACACTCATTCTGAAGAATGAGGTGGTAGCAGGTGAAGGGAACAAAATGTTTGACACAATAAAGCTGATTTTTTTGGGATATTGATTCCAAATTGTTTATTAGGAAACAAGATTAAGAAAGAACCTTTGATGTTGCCCCGTTTCCTGCCCAATGAGAAACCTGCTTTAGGAAGGGATACTTTTTAAGCATTCAAGACTCCAGGACTGTTAGTGCCATGTACCATTGTTTCTGAACGGCCCAAGAATGTATTCCATGTATGTTTCTGTCTTCCTCAACTACCTGTACACTGCCCATTCTCACTTCTGAAACCTAACACCCAATCTTCCCTTTCTCCTTTGTCCCAAAATGCCACATATGCCCAATGTTGCCTCATTGTCTTTGGAATTTTCATGTTTATTTAAATTCTCTATGCACACATTTAAAAATGTGATTTTCTCCTGTTAAATGGTGTCTGAATTAATTTGATTATTAGCTCAGTTAGGACATAGAAGGTGAAATAAAAAGCATTTTTTAAGTCTCCCACACAAAGAAACCATTTGTGGTTCTCTATTCTTACTCTGTGGAATCCCAGGACGTATTTTGCAAAGGTAGTTCCAGGAAGGACACATAAACATCAGTGTCTGACATCATAAACAGCAAAAAATGTACATCCCTCTTGTGCCAGTTAACCTCCTCTTTGTGCCTCCAGGCCCTAAGGATGCAATCTCTGCCTTTGCTTACTCTTCCATGTCCCTTACAGTGGTTCTCCACCTTCCTAATGCCACAACCCTTTAATACAGTTCCTCATGTTGTGGTGACCCCCACACATAAAACTATTTTCATTGCTACTTCATAACTATAATTTTGCTACTGTTATGAATCATAATGTAAATATCTGTGTTTTCTGATGGTCTTTGGCAACCTCTGTGAAAGGGGTTGAGACCCACAGGTTGAGAACCTCTGGTGTAGAGCCTTAGACCATCAGAAAATATAGATATTTACATTACAATTCATAACAGTAGCAAAACTACAGTTATGAAGTAGCAACGAAAATAGTTTTATGGATGGGGGTCACCACAACATGAGGAGCTGTATTAAAGGGCCTTTGCATTAGGAAGGTTGAGAAACACTGCCTGAGAAGCTGCCCCTCCAGATCGGCCCATGGAAGCACCAGCAGAATGTTGAGAAGAGAGGGAGGTCAGGCTATTTGTTTTGCTTCCTCTCTGTTTGGTAGAAATACCAATAGTTGAACTTCTTAGCTGAATCCAGCTTTCCCCTGGGAGCCCTCTTCCACTGTGCCACCTCTACTTCCACCAGGTTCCGGGGGCACTGATGGTCCCCCATGCCTGCTGGTTTCTGGGTGCCTTCCCTTGGAGTGTTGGTATCCCCAAAGCCTTTTCATTTTAACTCATTTTGAGTTCAAATCTAATTGATACAATGATAAATGTGAGTAAAAAGTCTACTTGATTTTCTAAGTTATTAACTATAAACTCATAAAACACTATAAGCTCAACTGTAAATATTTATGTGATTTAGAAAACAGCAACAATGCCAAAACACATATGGGCCAAACTAATTACTTGACATACAAATTCTCCTTATTCAATGAAGTAGTTTCTATATTCATCATTAGTGATGTAATTTTTATTTTGAATTTTATATTGCCAACATTGGATAATATATTAAAAGTTATTCATCATTACTTATAATGTTTATATTAAAATTTGGATAATAATATGTAATCACATTTGTATGAAAAGAAAATTTAAAATACTTGAAGCTGATGAACTCTTTGTTTCATAAATGAATTTTAAAAATCCAGACTGATAAAGGAAGATATGCTTATTTTATAGAAATGGAAGTGAGACAGAGGTGCGTTAGGAATACTTAGTGCTATTGGATGAGACACTGATGAGAACTGGAATCTAGTTCTCCCATCTCCATTGCCTTCCCCATCTCAGAGTATGCTTGCAAGGCCTGGCCATGGCCTAAATGTGAATGTTATATTTGTACCATCAGTTGTATAAGTGGTTAAGACATATCAATGATGGGGTGCATAAATAAAGTTTAGAGATGTTTTCCAAATTTTATCTACAGTTATTGCACCCTGTGTTGGTTTAAATAATATAGTATGTGATGAACCTCAATAAATTAGCAATATCTCTTAGACATATTTTTATCCCCACTTCTTGAGAAATGGTATTTTCCATATCAAAAATGCAACTCTAGCCTTGGCTGGTATGGCTCAGTTGACTGGAACATTATCTCATACACCAAAAAGTTGCAGGTTCAATTCCTGGTCAGGGCAAATGCTCAGGTTGTGGGTTTGATCCAAGGTCAGGGCATTTATGGGAGACAATGGATTGGTGTTTCTCTCTCACATCAATATTTATCTCTTTTGTTCTCTCTAAAAGCATACACACACACAAAACACTTTATTTCAAATGCTGGTAGAGATTTTTGGAGGGATCAACCTCTGCTCTCTTGCCCAATCACAGGTCACCTGTTGTCATCACAACTGGAGAGAGTTGCCCTCTCTCCTCAGTGTCAGTGAAAAGTTATTCATCATCACTTAAGGGATACTAAAACTGTAACAAGTGAACATTTTTTGGAAGAAAATGCACATATTATTGGGTTTTCATACAAATGTAAATTCTCTCAAAATAAAATTACCCTGAAATTAGTAATACAGCATCATGTTTTAGCTGTGGTTGAAACCTCATAAAACTTCTTTCTAAATGATGGACACCGACCACAAGTCACATAAAACCAATTATATCTACTAGTAACATTTGGAAAGGGGACATTAGCTATATTGGTGATTCTCTTAGCTATCAGTGACAAAAATCTCTGATGATGCCTAACTGCAGCTTAGAATTAGAGCTGCCATTTCACAACTCTCTGATGTCAAGGCCAAAACTACAAAGACTCATTATTCTCTTCTTGGTCTTGTATCTGTTATACAGGTGGGAGAAGCAGACCTGGGCAGAAGGATCTGTTTAATATTTCCTTCCCCTGAGAAAGAGCCATAATAAAAGTCTAAAGTAGTCTCAAACTGAAATACAATATATCTTGAGAGGTGACAGGGTGGTAAAGCATGTTTGCTGGTAGTTACTTCATTAGTTACAAAGCCAGTTTGAGTCTAGGTATTTGAACATATTCAAGTTTTACTCTAATTTTTACAGCACTCATTTTATTAGAAACCTGGAGGCCCAATGCACAAAATTTGTGCATGGGGGGCTGTCCCTCAGCCCAGCCTTCACCCTTTCACCCTTTCACAATCTGTGACCCCTTGAGAGATGCCTGACTGCTGGTTTAGGCCCGTTCCCACAGCATCCCTCTCACAATTCAGGACTGCTGGCTCCTAACTGCTCACCTGCCTGATTGCCTGATTGCTCCTAACCACTCTGCATACTGGCCTGATGCCCCTAACTGCTCACCTGTCTGATAACTCCTAGCTGCTAGCTTGCCTAATAGCCCCTAACTGCTCTACCTGCCTTTTTGATTGCCCCTAACTGCTTGCCTGCCTGCCTGATTGCCCTTAACCACCTCTACCTTGGCCCCTGTGGTTTAGTCTGGAAGGACGTCCAGAATGACGTCTACAAAGTCCTTTGGCTGTCTGGTCTAATTAGCATATTACACTTTTATTATTATACATATTCTCTCCATTTTATCAAATTTGTATTCCTCTATTATTATGATAAATTATTCATATTGCCAACCCCCATTCATCAACCAAATATTTTGAGAGTGCATACTATATGCCAGATACTGTTCTATGCACAGGAGATACAGCACTGGACTTAAGTAGAACAAACATGCCTTGCCAAATGGAATTTACATTGTAGAAAGAGGATTTCACACACACACACACACACACACACACACACACACACACACCTTTAGTGTACACTAAAGGCCTGGTGCATGGAATTCATGCAAGGTGGCGGGGGGTGTCCCTCAGCCCAGCCTGCACCCTCTCCAATCTGGGACCCCTCAAGGGATGTCCGACTGCATGTTTAGGCCCAATCCCATGGGCAGTTGAACAACCCTCTCACAATCCAGGACTGCTGACTCCCAACTGCTCACCTGCCTGCCTTCCTGATTGCCCCTAACTGCTTCTGCCTGCCAGCCTGATCACCCTAACCACTCACATGCCAGCCTAAGTGATGTCTAACTGTTCCTCTGCCAGCCTGCTTGCCCCAACTTCCATCCTCTGCTGGCCTGGTCACCCCTAACTACTCTCCCCTGGAAGGTTGATCACTTCCAACTGCCCTCCCTTGCAGGCCTGGTCCCTCTCAACTGCCATCCCTTGCAGGTCTGGTGCCTCCCAACTGCCCTCCCCTGCTAGCCATCTTGTGGTGGCCATCTTGTGTCCACATAGGGGCAGGATTTTTGACCACATGGGGACAGCCATATTGTGTGTTGGAGTAATGGTCAATCTGCATATCACTCTTTTATTAGGTAGGAGAGAGGCCTGGTGCATGGGTGGGTACCAACTGGTTTGCCCTGAAGGGTGTCCCAGATCAGGGTGGGGGTTCCCTTGGGGTGTGGGGTGGCCTGGGTGAGGGTCCTGTGGTGATTTTCAGGCTGGTCATGCCCCCTGGTGACCCAAGTGGAGGCCCTGGTATCTGGAATTTGTTTACCTTCTACAATTGAAACTTTGTAACCTTAAGCAAAGGCCTGGGCTGGCCAGGGTGTATGGAAAGCTTTGCTTCTTCCATTGCTGGGAGTAACCCTAACCTGCTCTTTCCAGCTCTATGGCCACTGCCATTTCTGTTTGGATTTGTTTACCTTTTATAATTGAAACTTTGTAGCTTTGAGTGGAGGCTTAGGATGGCAAGGGCAGGCAGAAAGCTTGGCTTCCTCCATTGCCTGAGAAACCTAAGCCTCCCTCCTGCTCTCTATGGCTGTAGCCATCTTGGTTGGATTTATTTGCCTACTCATTCTGATTGGCTGGTGGGTGTGACTGGTGGGCATGGCTTGTGGTGTAGTGAAGTGATGGTTAATTTGCATGTTACTCTTTTATTTGATAGGATAACACAATTACATAATACAAACATATTCCTCAAAGTCATGGGGTTGGAAAGTCTAACATCAAGGAGCTGGAGATCTGGTGACTGGCTATACCCTAATACACTGGATATACCCTAATACACCTAATACCCTAATACCCTCATCACTTTGTCTCTTCTCATTCGTTAGTTCCCCACTCTCATGATCCAACCACCTCCAAAAGGCCTTGTCTTCTAACACCATCATATTATAAATTTTCGCTTCAACATAAATTTGGGAGGTGGGCACAAACATTCAGTACATGGCCAAGTGGTGTTTCAGTCAAACTTCAAAGTGATAGAATGTATTAAACAACTAGGTTCTTGGAGAAGGTTTGATGCAGTAGGACCAGCTGGTACAAATATGTCACCTTGAGAGCTGGAGGAATGACATGATTTCGCTTGAACTAGGGAGCAAGCCTGAGTGAAGAGGGGAGCGGCTTCTGGAACAGGGAGAGGAGGGAGGCTGCCAAGCACTTTCAGGCCCCTGCAAGATAGCTGTAAACATTCTGGTATTTTCTCTTCTGCATTTTCTTT
The DNA here is from genome assembly GCF_014108245.1 of Pipistrellus kuhlii. Lineage (NCBI taxonomy): Eukaryota > Metazoa > Chordata > Mammalia > Chiroptera > Vespertilionidae > Pipistrellus > Pipistrellus kuhlii. The sequence goes on from NW_023425573.1 coordinate 78,419,561, forward strand.
TTTGTTTATCCTCAGAGAAACATTTTAAATGGCTTGCTAAAATGTTAAGTATAAAAGAACTTCTCTGAACTATCAATTTGTAATACTTTAAAATTATTTCATGATATAAAAGTATTTTGCATAAACACATTTAAGGGCTGTACGAGTGTCTGTGTACTCTTCCAATGGACAGGCTTAAGAGAACAACTATAACCCCTGGCATATTCCTGTAATAATGACATACTAAGTTTCACACTTTATGTTTAAGCATTCCCTTGTTAGGTTTGCTTAGGGCTTTGAGAAAATCTGGGAAAATGTTACAAATTCTTTACTTGGGCATTAGTGATCTTTTCAAGCAGGCCTATGTTTTCAGGTGAGTCCCAGAGCGTCCCCTGCTGAATACTCACACTTGGAACAGCTGAACTAGAGTTGAGGCTACCACTTCTATACTGGTGAATTGAGATGTATCAGTGCATTATGGGTGGAAAGAGAAATTCTTCATGTTATTATCTGAATAAAGAATACGAAACCGAAAGGACTTAATAGGAGCTCTTCTTGTTTGTATACCACAATCAGAAACAAACAAATAAACAAAAACCTCAAGAGGTAATGCTATTTAGAGGGTGACAGCCATCAGAATTCATTCACAATTGCTTACAGATATATAGCCAGCCTTTCACAGCTATGAAAGCTCAAACCCAAATCTGGGCAAATGACTTCATCTCGATTTTATCCTGCGCAGAAGAGGGTGTGGCATTCACAGATGTGGCTGATGCCCCTCAGCCTGGATCAGCTGTGATGCATCCGGAAATGGAAGAAACCTTTCCAAGAAACCTTCATTTTGTGACATAAAGAAAGAAAAAAAGGAAGGAGGAAAGAAGTGAGAAAAGGGAGAGTCATTTAAACAGATGTTTGAGAGCAAAGAGGTATAAAAGCTTTGTTTCACTTTTAAGTAAAATGCACAGGTGCTCGCCCTGACATAGGAGCAGCTGGCGCATTTAACGCTGTAATGTAAACATCTGTTCATGTTCATGTACCAAAATAAGAGCATCCATGGTAATGTTAAAAAATGCATATTGGTTGTAAAATAGTATTTTTTTATATTCGCTAAAGTTAATGGCACAACCTGGAAGAGATGATGGGGAGAAGGGACAGATCAATCCTTTGTGCACCCAGCTCCCTGTCACGCTGTATCTCATTTCTTTGCCAATCATCTTAAATTAGGTTGCAGCTTACTAATAGCTGCTTTTATATAAGGAGAAATTTCATAGCAATTCTGCCTCTCAGGTGCTGTGCAAAATTGATACAAAGTAGATATTGCTTGATATGCAGCTTTCCAGCCCCTTCTGAAAGTCTGCTGATCTTTCTCTTTAGAGCAAATAAAGCAGGTAAACTCAACAGCCATGGGATTGGCACTATTAAATTCAGGGACATGAAATGAGGCACCAGAGGAGATAACTTTCCGTTCACAGGACTGCAAAAGTCCACATCCTTAAACAATTGCCTTAGCTGCTGGAGTGGAGATCATGAAACATCTTTTCTATCAAGAAGCCCCTACCCATCAAAGGGGGAGGGAGTGCAGCAGTCCTTGGTGGGAAATAATCACCGGAATTCCACGTGCTTCTGAGGACATAAATGCTCATGGTATGTGTGATTTTTATAACAACTGATTGCACCCCCTATAGTCAGATATTCAACATAAAGATCCCCATTTTACACAGAATAATTTGGTTTTCTTGCTGTTGTTTTTCTGCTAAGAAAAAAAATGTATTAAACTTTAGGAAGAAGAAGAAGGATTGCACTAGGAACACCCAGAAAGGCTGAGAAAAAAAAAAAATAACACCAGCAGGTGATAGATATGTGATAAAGCAAAGAACAAAAAAAGCAGCAAATTATTACTGTATAATCAAGATTATAAGTATATGAGTGTTCACTATAGTTATTATATATGTATCAGAAATGTTTCCAATAAAATGTTAAAAAATAGGGTAAAAAAACTCTCCTTGTGTTTATCATACAATTGATTGTATGGATTGAATTGACAACTCATGGCATAGGAGAAAATATTTTCAAATTGTATATCTGGGAAGGGTCTAGTAACTAGAATACATAAATAATTCTTACAACTCAACAATGCAAAGATAAATAACCCAATAAAAATGACAATTCTTTTGTCATTAAAAGTTCAACATTTTTTAATATTACAAAATATTAAAATATTATAATTTTCAAAAATGCAATCCAAAACCACAGAGAGATACCAGTTCACACCCATGAAGATGACTAAAATAGAAAAGATAAATACTGAAGAATGTTTCAGCAATGTGATGAAGTGGGTCCCTTCCAACAAACACTGCTAATAGAAATCTGGAATGGAGCAGAGAACACTGTGGTGATCCTCAAAGAGCTAGACATAGAGTTACCATGTGACCCAGCCATTCTACTTTTAGGTGCACATCCACAAGAACTAAAAATGTACGCTGATGACCAAATTTACACATGGTGTTCATAGCAGTGTTTTTCAATCAGGATAGCTAAAAAGTGTAACTAACCAAAATGTTTGAATGATAAACAGATAAACAAAATGTGGTATGTGCATTAGAATATTATCCTATATTAGAGGCACAGTGCAGGAATTCGTGCACCAATGGGATCCTTCAGCCTGGCCTGAGCCCTCTTATAATCAGGACCCCTCAGGGGATGTCAGACTGCCAGTTTGGCCTGATCCCTGCAGGCTGCTAGGTGGGGATGGAGTGCAGATTCAGCCTGTGGGGATCAGGCTGAAACTGGCAGTCCAACATCCCCTGAGGGATGTAATAGTGCATGAAGCAGCAGGCAGCCAGGAGCCTGCACATTGCTCCACTCATCCCAGCCCCGCTGTGCCTACTGCTGCCACTGCTGCCATTCAGTAAGCTCACTGAGCAGTGCTCCTGCTGTGGGAGCATACTGACCACTAGGGGGCAGCTTCTGCATTAAGTGTCTGCCCCCTGGTTGTCACTGTGCATCATAGAGACCAGTCAACCCATCATTTGGTTGTTCGGTTGTTCAGTTGTTCAGTCACTTTGGCTTTTATATAGATAGAAAATAAAGAAGTAATATGCAAATTAACCTTCAAGCCCTCACATCACAAGATGGCCACCCCCACATTGTCATAAGATGGCAGACAGGGGAGGGCAGTTGGGTGCAACCAGGCCTGCAGGAAAGGGCAGTTGGGGATGATCAGGCTGTCAGGGAGCAGTTAGGTGTCAATCATGCTAGCAGGGGAGTGGTTAGGGGACTATCAGGCTGGCAGGCAGAGTGGTTAGGAGCAATCAGGCAGCCAGGCAAGCAAGTGGTTAAGACCCAGCAGTCCTGGATTGGGAGAGGGATGTCTGACTGCAGGATCAGGTCTAAACCAGCAGTTGGACATCCCCTGTGGGGACCTAGATTGGAGAGGGTGCAAGCTGGCTGAGGGACATCCCTCTCCCCATGCACAAATTTTAGGCACTGGGCCTCTAGTTCAGTTATAAAAGGGAATGAAGTACTGATGATATATGCTACAATGAATGAGTCATGAAAATTATAAGTGAAAGAAGCAAGAAACATTAGGCATTATATTGCATGGTTTTATTTATATGAAATATCCTAATAGGGAAATTTATAGAAAAAGAAAGAATCTTCAATTATTAAGCTGTGGTCCTCCATCCAATGTATAGATAGATACTGCATCTAAACCATATAAGAATGAAAGAGAATATATATGGGTCAGAATGATATATTGTGATTACAATTTGTATATTATTTCTCCTCCTTGTTCTAAGAACTTGATGAAGCTTCTGTGCTTCCAGTCTTTGCGGTGATTTGTCTTTTCTTGTTTTATACTCTCCAATATTGCAGCTAACAGACATGTGAAACTATCTCAACTTAAATTTAAATTAATTAATACGAAATATTTAATTTCTGATTGGCACTAGCCATCCAAGTGATCTAGAGCCCCATGTGGCCAGAGGCTACAGAATTGGAGTGTGGAAGGGACATTTCCATAACCACAGATTGTACCATTGGACACACTGGCTACAGATCCAGATCCTTGGGAGGAACACAGGAAGAAACAGTTACAGAAAGGAAAGAGATGTCTATCCACAGGAAGAGGACAGAGTAAGTCTCTCATGCAGGCTAAATGATGCCCTGGGAAACAGGAAGTCTTCAGAGAGACAGGCTTGTGGACCCATGATGGTTGGACCCTGGGATTCAGCACTTGTGGCAAATGCAAAAATTTTGGTCCACATCACACAAAAATTATCAATGGAATGAGTCACTTGCTTGGACAATAAGACTAGTGATTATCATAAACAAGCGTTTTCAAGACAGTTTTCCTTTATGGAGTACTGTATGAGTGTCTTAATTTCTCATGCCCAGAAAGGATTGCCAAATAATCACAAAAAGTGTGTATTGTACAATCATCTCTGGTAGTTTCAGTTTGCAATAAATAAAATACATTTTTTTCTAATTATGCTTATTAAAGTTTATGAAAAGTTTTATATTTGATACAAATTAAATAGTCTCTAATGAATAAATATATATACATACACACATACATACATATATGCATTCATGCACACATACATATGCATCTCTCTCTCTATATATATATGTATATGTATATACACACACACACACACACACACACACATATATATATATATATATATATATATATATATATATATATATATAAAACATTCTTATGAATATTTAATCTATGAATTTTCTAAGTCCAAGAGTAGCAGTAGAGAATGAGGGTGATGAGGCCTGTTCAAAGCAAAACATCTCAAGAATAGAAATGCTCCCATTGCCCCTGACTTCATCAGACCACCATCCTTTCACCTGAGTTACCTCACAATATCGAATCTGTGATGATGCAGATGAAGAAGTTACCTTAACAATGGATTTGAGTGTGTCACACTTCTGTCTATACCCCTTCCATTATGATCCACTTACATAGGAAAAACCTATGGCCTTAGCATACCAGAATATGGCCCCTGATCACCCTGTTGGCCAATTGTCTACCATTCTCTCCTCTTTAAGCCTCACACATATCAAAATGCTCTCCACTTACTGAGAGTCTTAGTGCATATTGCATCCTAGGGTATGCCTCAGTTTCCTTAATAACATTAGGATGCTAATAGAACCTTTCTCAGGGTTTTTGTTCAATGATCTAACCAAAGTGCATAGAATACAGTAGAGAGGTTAAAAAATTCCAAGTAATTGTGCTTTGTTGTTAACAGATGGCTACTAAGCTGCCTCTGCTTTGAAACAATTGCACATCTGAAAGAACCCCCAGGAAGTACAGGCCATATGCTAACCTTTTGGAAGGAAGCTGCTTTTCTTTCTTCTTTCTCTGTTCTTTTCTTTCCTCCCTCCCTCTCCCCCACCCTTCCTCCCTCCTTCCCTCACTCTTTCCCTCACTCCCTCATCCCCTCCTTTCCTTTTTCCTCTCTTCCTCCCTCCCTCTCTTTCTTTCTCTCTTTTTTCTTTCTTCTTCTTTATTAAATGAGGGATTTTCAGATATATTTATCAAATTACTCACCTAAGATAAGTCTTGTTGTAGTGGCCAGGAAAAAGTCAGTATTAAATAGATAAGAAGATATTATTGGATCCAGAATCAGGGCACCAGCCTACAATGCACCTGACACTACCTTTCAAAATTGTCCTCATTGAAACCAAGAAAGTCTGAGAATCTGTCACAGACAAGAGGGGCCTAAAGACACATGACAAGTGAATGTAATGTGATGTCCTAGATGGGATCCTGGAACAGAAAAAGACATTGGGCAAAAACTAAGAAAATTAAATAAACTATAGGCTTTTGACAATTATAATGTGCTGATAAGAATTTATTAATTATAATACATTTATTGTACTAAAGTAAGTGGAGCAACTGGGTATAGGATATATGGGTACTTTCCTTTTTAATTCCCTCAATTTTTCTGAAAATCTAAAACTATTCTAAAAACATAGACTATTAAAAACTCGGGTATTCATAATTGCTGAAATTTGGAAGCAGTCAAGCTGTCCTTCAGTAAGTGAATGAATAAACAAACTGTGATACATTTATCAAATGTAATATTGCTCAGTACTTAACAGAAAAGTGCTATCAAGCTATGAAGAGATATGAAGGAACCGTAAGTGAATATCACTGAGTAAAATAAGCCAATATGAAAAGGCTATATACTATAGGATTCCAACTGTATGACATTCTGAAAAAGGTAAAACTATGAAGACAGTAAAAAGGTCAGTGTCAGAGGACCCTAATAGACACTTCTCCCAAGAATACAAACAAATGGCCAACAGATATATGAAAATATGCTCAATTTCACTAACTATTAGGGAATGCAAATCAAAACTACAACTACCTAATTGGCTATCAGCAGATGAGTGAATTAAAAAACAATGGTACATCTACACAATGGAATACTATGCTGCTATAAAAAGGAAGGGACTCCTACCATTTGCAACAGCATGGATGGAGCTGGAGAGCATCATGCTAAGTGAAATAAATCAGTCAGAGAAAAATAAATATCACATGAACTCACTCCTTTGTGGAATATAATGAACAACATAAACTGATGAACAAAAACAGATCCAGAGACAGAGAAGCATCAATCAGATGCTCAAACCTCAGAGGGAAGGTGGGGCTGGTGGCAAGAGGGAGAGATCAACCAAAAGACTTGTATGCATGCATATAAGCATAACCTATGGGTGTAGACAACAGGGGGTGAGGGTGAAGGCATGATTGGGGGGCAATGGGAGGATAAAGACACATATTTAATACCTTAATCAATAAAGAAAAAAACTACGAAGAAATACCACCTGACACCTATTAAAATGTCTATTATCAACAATCTATAATAATAAAAACATAATATGCTAATTATATTGTACCAGACATCCTTTTGGACAACCTTCTGGATGAAGCCAGGGCTGCAAGGGAAGCCCGGGTCTCAGGTGCCAGAGGGAAGCCAGTACCAGCAACCAAGGAATCCTGGTTCAATTCTCGCATGAATCCCGTGCATTGAGCCTCTAGTAGAAGTAATAACAAGGGTTGGGGGAGTTGTGGAGAAAAAGGAACCCTCTTTCACTATTGGAAATTTGAATTGGTACAGCCACTATGGAGTACACTATGGAGTCTCCTTAGAATTTAAGAATGGGATTACCATGTGACTCAGCAGCCACTCTTCTGGGTATCTACAAGAAATTTTTAAAAACATATACTCACAAAGATATACGTACTCCTATGTTCATTACAATATTATCCATAGTGACCCAAACATGGAAACAAAGTATCCTTGGATAAAGAATTGGATAAAGAAGATGTGGTACCTATACACAATGGAATAATAGTCATAAGAAAACATGAAATACTGCCATTTGTTATAACATGGATGCCTATTGAGAATATCATGCTAAGCAAAACAAGTCAGACAGAAAAAAAACACATATGATTTCACTTATATGTGGGATATGAAACTGAAAGCAGTAATTGTAAAAACAAAACAAACAAAACACATAGACAAATGTAACAGGATGGTGGTTACCAGAAAGGAAGGTGAGCAGGGTGGTATCACAGAATTTTACAATTGAAACCTGTCCAATTTCATTAACTAATGTCACCCCAATAGATTTAAATTTAAAAAATGGGGCAGAAAAGGCCAGTGTTTTTCAGGATTAGAGTGAATAGTCAAAACACAGAGGCTCTTCAAAGCAGTGAAAATACTCTCTATGATACTAAAATGAGGGATACATGCCATTATATATTTGTTTAATTTTATAGAATGTACAATACCAAGAGTGAAGAACTGTAATGCAAATTATGAACTTTGGGTAGCAATGATATGATAATGTAGGTTCAATTGGAACAAATGTACTACTCTGGTGGAAGGTTAGGAAGTTATGCATTTTAGAGGACAGAATGTATATCCAAAAATGTTGTACCGTCCTCTTAATTTGCTGTGAATCTAAGCTGCTATAACAACCTTTATGAAAATATGAACCTCTGAGTTGTATAAACAAACCCACAACAGAATAGATGAACAACTGTGGCTTGGATTCAGTTAATTAACCTTTTTGAGATCTTATTTCCTTATGCAACGAGATGGTTGAAATTAAAATATTTTACTTTCTCAGAAAATTCTAAAAGCCCGTGAATTTGAATAGGGAAAGAAAACACAATTATAAAATGATGAACTAGTTATTACAAAACATCATTTTGTTGAACCAAATCATAATCTGAAAATTAAAAGAAAAATGTATTTTGCCCTAACTGGTTTGGCTCAGTGAAGAGAGCATTGAGGGTCCCAGGCTGGATTCTAGTCAAGGGCATGTACTTTAGTTGTTGGCATATACCCAATAGGGATTGTGCAGGAGGCAGCTGATTGATGTTTCTCTCTCATCGATGTTTCTAACTTTCTATCCCTCTCCCTTCCTCTCTGTAAAATATCAATAAAATATATTTTAAAAAAATTAAAAATGTACTTTTTTAAGTATGTAAGTATATATTTGTATGTGTTTATGTATATGTGTGTGTTTTATGACATGATGTTATTGAGAATTAAAGAATATAACTTATTCCTTGACTTATTCATTTTAGATGCTTAAAAAAAGAAAGGAAAAATGGACTGCAACTTGGCCTGTCTATGGCTGTCTTCATCAGGTTAATGATGGGTGGATGAAGGGTACACTTCAATGACTTTTAAAATAAGCTCAACTTCCTATATCCTTTTTGATAACATATGGGACAATAATTCAGACCAAGATGGAATATCTGGAGAGAGGATATTTAGAGCCAACTGTGGTACTATGGAAGAATTAGCTTTTCACTGGCCATTTAAAAAACACTTTTCACTGAGAAGCAAAAGATAAAATAAGTAAACTTAAGATAATATGGAAAATCAAAGAAGTTATTTCTCTGGGATAGAAAAAAATTTCAAGCATTTTTGTTTGATTTGAATTGAAATTTTAAGTCAGAAGTGCAAGAGGAAGAGGTGAGATCAGTGGTATTAATTCAGAATTTCCAGATTTTTTTTATTAGTATGCAAATGAGACGTTATTTAGGGTCAAAGGCAAAAGAAAACTTTGAAAAGTCTTCCTCAACCAGAATCTCAAAAGGAAGTGCTCTCAAATATACAAAACTTTCCACTGATAACAACTCACTTTTAATAGAAATCATGCTGGTCATCTTTCTCTGGACCACCTGAACAGGGATGACTCTCTCTAAATCTACAGGATAAAAGAGTGAAGGCTTTGGAGTTCTTCTCCAGGTTCTCCTTCTAGCTCTACCTCTAAACTGATAAAGTAACTAAACACATTACTTTACCTTTCTTCAACTTCAGTTTCATAGTTTTAAATACTTTCACCTAGAAAAATTGCTTTAATAATTAAAAGCAAAAACCTATACAGAAACACCACAGTACTGAGCAGTCTCCACTCCATCTAGACCTACCCAGAAAAGAGCTGAGAGAGGCAGCCTGTCATCCACTCCCTAGGACAGCCTTGTGATGGTACATGAGAACCAGCAGTGTGCTGGGCCAGACTCTATCTGTACCTGCTGGCTTCTAGTTCTTGGGCTGAACAGCTCCCTATGATTAACACATTTTTCTAAAGGTATGCTTCATATCTTACTTGGTGTGGGGGATACTTGGTCTTTCTCAAATGATATAGAAGTGTCTGATAATTCAGGTGCATATTTTAAAGTCTATTTCAAAATTGATATTATATTTTTCCTATATCCAAATTCTTCAGGTATTCCCCAGGGCATTCTGCTATCAGTGTGCACTGGGCTTATGAGAGCCGAGTGGTAAATATTCAGACATATTGTGAGCTGGTTCTAAAACATACACATTATTAAGAACTAAGGGTCCAGTGCATGAATTTGTGCACCTTGAAAGGAACTGTGGTACACAAGACTGCAGTGGGCACAGGGGCGGGTCTCAGGCCATCCTCCATGCCCCCACCTGGTGCCTTCTGCTGCAGCTGCTGGTCCCCTATCTTCCAGCATTCCTGCTCCCATGCACTGACAGCATGGAGCAATTTAGGCTGGCACCAGCAGCAGGTGCAAGCAGGACCAGTGCAGTCAGAAGATAGGAACAGTAGCTGCTGCCCCAATTTCACCTCAGGAGTAGGGGGAGGTGGAGAAGCCCTGAGGGACAATCAGGGTTGGCAGCTGTCACTTGCATCTGCTGGCAGCTCTGAATGATTGGGGCCAGTGTCAGCAGTACGTGTGAGTGCCCCGCAGGACCACAGTGTGTGTGAGCAAAGAGTTTTCAGTAACTACCAGAGGCTTGCCCCAATGACAGCAATCTGAACCCCACAGATTGGGTCTGATGCTCCCACTCACCTGCTCCATCATCCCACTGTGGCTGATGCCCACCCTGTTCCATGCTCTGTTGCCTGCTGCCAATTCCTGCCATGACCCACACACACCCCTTAGTGGTTAGAATAACATAGTGACCTGTTGTTCCATTGTCCCACCGTTCAGACTATTTGCATATTAGCCTTTTGTTATATAGAATAAAATTATAGATTCCAAAATGGTGATGGAAGCTACATTGACACTCTCCCAGAACCAAATTAGAAAAAGAACTAAAATACAGAAAAAACATCCTGAATAATCAACTGAATACTAACTGGAGAGAACCCTAATAACCAAGGATGCAAAGTGGGGATTAATTAGAGACTGGGAGAAATTTCAGAGAAGATCAACTGCTGACTGGACTCCCACAGACAGCCAGCTGATATTCCAGAGGGAATTACTAGTTGTGGGGGATTCCAACTGAGAACTTTCAGTTCTAAAACCCAAGCTGCACCCCCTATCTTATTTGGTGGCAAAAAGCTGCAGGTGGCAAAAAGTCTGCCAGGGAGAAAGGGCTCGGATTGCAAGTACCTCTTAAAGGGCTAACCCACAAAATTTTGTGTGCAGTAACTCCCATTGGGTTCTGGAAGAGGAAGGGCAGAGTGCAATGGAGATGTGTGAATAGAAGCCAGGTTTGAGGGCTCTGGGGTTGGAGTTTAGAGGGCAAGCATGTTAATTCCCTGTACTATCATTCTCTCACAATGCAGGGAACATCTTTCTCCAACAAACCTTTGCCATCAAAGCAGTGTTTTCCTGGGGGGAAGGCAGTTTCCACACTCTGTTGTAAGAGCTCTCATTCCACCCTGTGATTTATAGCCTGAGGCTAATCAATTATTACTGTCATTGTGAATGTAGGCAGATGCAGGTCTCTGAAGGATTTGCATCTTTGCCTGATCTAATGTGATCTCCAGAGCTAGGAAAAGCAGACCCTGATGCACATCTTGGTCCTTCCCAAAGGCACTCAGCCATAGCAGAGAGTACCACAGCTATGGATTGCTGATAGCTCCAAAGATTGTACTTAGGGCCAGGCACAAACAGTATCTGGCATTGTCCTGTGCTGAAAACTGGGACTCATAGTACACAGATACAACCCAAATTAGGCAGCCAAAAAAGGTGAAAGAGAGAGAAAAAAGCAGCCCCTAATGAAAGGTCAAGCAAATTCTCCAGAAGAAGAGATAAATAAAATAGAGATAATAAATTTATTAGACATAGAGTTCAGAATAATGATTTCAAAGATGTTCAGCAGCTTGAGAAAAGATATAGTAACTTTGAAGAATGACATAGCACTAATAAATAACACACTGGAAGAAATACACAGAAGATTAAGGGAAGCTGAGAATTAAATCAAAAGAAGACAAGGTAGAAAGAAATAACTCAATCAGATGGTTTATTTTGCTGTGCAGAAGCTTTTTATTTTGATATAGTCCCATTTGTTTATTTTATCCTTAGTTTACAAACAGGGAGGGTGGGGGGAACACAATTAAAAAAAAAAAAAAAAGCAAGAGGACAGCTTAAGATAGCTGTGGGATGACAATATGAGACTTAACAATATTCAAATCACAAGAGTGTCAAACTTGAAATAAAGTGAGCAAGGAATAGAGAACATGTTTGGAAAAATAATGGCATAAAACTTCCTTAACATAGTGAAGAAAAAAATCACACAAGTTCAGTAGACACAGAGAGTCCCTAGGAAAAATAACACAAATAAAAGCATGCCTAGCCACATCATAATGAAATGCCAAAAATTAAAAACAAAGAGGGAATCACAAAAAGAAATGCAATTTGTTAGGTACAAAGGAGCTCGCATAAATCTGCCAACTGATTTTTCATCAGAAACTCTACTGGCTAGAAGGGAATGGAATGAAGCATTCAAGATAATGGAAAGCAAAAATCTGAAACAAAGATTACTATATCCAACAAGGCTATCATAGACATTGAAAATATATAGTGAAATAAAGAGCTTTCCAGACAAAACTAGACTAAAGGAGTTTATCACCACTAAACCAGTACTGCAAGAAATGTTGAAGGGATTGCTGTAATAATAAGAAGAAATATATACAGAGAAAAATTTAGACATACATAATTAAAATGGCAATAAATAAGTACCAATCAATAATAACTATAATTGTAAGTGGGTAAAATGTTCCATTCAAAATACATAGGATAGTTAAAGCCCATTTGGCTCAGTGGTAGGGCATCGGTCTGCGGACTGAAAGGTTCCAGGTTCGATTCTGGTCAAGGGCATGTACATTGGTTGTGGGCACATTTCCGGTGGGGGGTGTGCAGGAGGCAGATGGTTGATGTTTCTCTCTCATCAATGTTTCTAGCTCTCTATCTATCTCCCTTCCTCTCTGTAAAAAATCAATAAAAATATATTAAAAATACATAGGATAGGTGAATGGATATGAAAACATGATCCAAATATATTAAATCTTAAGAAAACCACCTCAGAACAAAAGACTCACAAGGATGAGAGTGGAGGGATGGAAATTAATATTTGACAAAGTAGGCAAAAGCATACAATGAGGTTAAGACAGTCTCTTCAATAAGCAGTGTTGGGAAAATTATATATATATATATATATATATATATATATATATATATATATATATATATATATATATGAAACTAGATCACCAGCTTACACTATACTCAAGAATAAACTCAAAACTGAAAAAGATACTTACATGTTAAGTTGTGAAACAATAAAAATTCTAGGGAAAAACAGGCAGCACAATATCAGAAGTCACTCATAATGATAGGTCTATGGATATGTTTCCTAAGGCAAAGGAAACTAAGGATAAAATAAAAAATGGGACTACATCAAAATAAAAAGCTTCTGCACAGCAAAAGAAATAATCAACAAAATAAAAAGAAAGCCCACTGTATAGGAGAATATATTTGGCAATGATATACCTGATAAAGTGTTAATGTCCAAAATATATAAGGAACTCATACAACTTAACAAAAGGAAAATAAATAATCCAAACTAGGAGATCATGGATCAATTCCAGTCCTGGAACATGCTCAGGTTGCAGGCTCAATCCCCAGCTTGGGGCATTCAGGAGATAGCCAATCAATTATTCTCTCTCATCATTGATGTTTCTATCTCTCTCTCTCTCTATCTTCTTCTTTAAAATCAATAAAAATACATATTTAAGAAAAATTAAAATGGGCAAAGAACCTAAATGGACACTCTCCAAAGCAGACAGAAAGATAGACCAAGTGACATATGAAACAAATGCTCAAAGTCATCATCAGAAAGATGCAAATTAAAACAACAGTGAGGTATCACATCACACCTGTGAAAATGGTTACCATCAACAAATCCACAAACGGCAAATGCTGGCAAAGATATGGATAAAAGGAAACTCTAATACACTGCTAATGAGAATGCACACTGGTCCAGTCTTTATGAAAAACAGTATAGAGTTTTTCATAAAGATTACAAATGGAATTTTTTCAAAAGATTACAAATGGAATTTCCATTTGATCCAGTGATCCCAATTCTGGGAATATATCCTAAAAATACTAAACCACCAATCAGAAAGAATGTATGTACCCCTATGTTCATAGCAGCACAATTTACAATAGTTAAGATATAGAAACAACCCAAGTGCCCATCTGCAGAAGAGTGGATAAAAAAAGCTGTGGTGCATGTATACCATGGAATACTATGCAACAATAAAAAAGAAGAATCTCTTACTCTTTGAAACAGTATGGAGAGACCTGGAGAGTATATGTTTGGTGAAATAAGCTAGTTAGAGAAAGACCAGTATCACAGGATCTCACTCATGTGGAATCTAATGAAAAAAATAAACTAATGAACAAAATAGATACAGAGGCATAGAACCATGGAACAGACTATGGAATCTCAGAAGGAAGGTTTGGGGAGGGTGGGTGAGTGGGAAGAAATCAACCAAAGAACTTGTATGCATATGTGCTTAATTCATGGACACAAATAAAAGGGTGGTAAAGGCCTGAGGGGAGAGGGGAGGATGGTTAGAAGAGGTTGTTGGGGGAAATGTAATACTTTCAACAATAATTTTTTTTAAATAAAAAAGGAGATAAAGGGAATAGCTTTAAAAAATAAAAAAATAGTTAATTCTTAAAATAAAATAAAATTATATAAGCTAACAATTAATAAACCATGTTACTAAAAACAGAGGAGATACTCTTATTTTTTTTTAGTTTTTTTACTGCATTTCACAGCCCCATGTTCTCAGGTTTTTTTTGTCTCTGTGACTGCGGGACTGGAATGCCACAGAACTTGTGCTCTCCAGTCTCCCCCAGCTCCACCCTTTTGCAGGCCAGTGGCCTGGAATCAGCCACAGTGAGGCAGTCACACCATGGGAGGTGGCAAACATCACAGACATCTCACCGACTGTCTAGACCTCAGAAAGTGTTGGAGAAAATACTACAATACAAATTATTTGAAAAGTGTGTCCTGCTGCATCCATGATATTTAAATAATATAAAACCGGAGCAAATACTTTGCTAGTATTCAAAAAATTATTATCCCGTTTCGCCGAAAATAAGACAGTGTCTTATATTAATTTTTCTCCCAAAGTTGTGCTAGGTTTTATTTTCAGGGGATGTCTTATCTTTCCATGCACTAGGTCTTATTTTCGAAGTATGTCTTATTTTCGAGGAAACATGGTTATTCATCAAAATGCCTCTCACATAACTGACAAACAAGTGCAGATCCAGCGACAGCCTTTTTGCTTCACGTTCACATTCCTCATTAACATAAATGAAAATGTCAGTGATATTCATGTTGGAGCTGAACTCCTCAAATAGGTTGATTATGAAAGCAAGAATTTGCAAAAAATCAGCGTTCTGTGAGAGTCACATGACTACATGAAATGTACAATAAGACTCATATTTTTACTCTTATTTATAAGTTGTATGCTATGCATTTTTACATAAATAAATTGTATATATGTGTGTGTGTGTGTGTGTGTGTGTGTGTGTGTGTGTACTTTTTTGGAACGCTAATATTGCACATTTACCATGGATACTACAAAAATGTGTCTATATGTTGTTTACATGCATTATAGTGAAGGAGCCATATCTTTTCATATTTAAGGTCCTTACCAATGTTTCTCCAAACCATACAACTATGAGCTTGTTCCAAAAGGCATCCAACTGCTTGGCATTCACTGTGGAAGAGAAGCGGGTGCTGGGTGTTTGACTGTCTGCAGGTGAGATGACGGGAGCATGCATTCCCGGGCAGACTGCCTAGGCTTCCGTCCCAGCCCTGCCGTTTACCAACTAATGTCTGCAGACAAATGACTTACTTGGTGCCGCATCAATGAATAAACCAAAAAGTACTAAAGCTTAAAAACAAAACAAAACAATAATTATTTAAAATCACAATGCTGAGTTTGTTTACTTGCTAGGCCAAGGAAAGCTCGTTTATGAAGGAGAAAGGTTTTTACAAGCTGGAAAGGAAAGGTTGTGTAATTGTGTTAATTCAGGAATAAAAGCCAGCACTCAGCCGGGGTGGGATGTACCTATAAGTCTGCACACAGTTAGTTGGTCTTAGGAACTACCGTTTGGTCCTGGGCAGGCCAGGATCTTTCACGAGGGCCGGTAATGAGGCCAAAGCTCATGGACCCACATGGACTTCAGCTCATTAGAGTCAGTGAGATGAATCACAGCAGAGAAATCTCCTGGTTTTGTCTTCCTATATTCATTTTATTTTGTTTGCCATGTAACCAACCCCATTTAAAATTATATATTAAATTTAAAAATGTTAAAATACCTAGAAGGAAAAAAAGACTTCAACCTATGGAGAACAGATCTGGCTACGCCTGTGATGTGACAGTAGGGCTCAGAGGGGCCCATGATGAAACACTTTTGTCACAGCCATGGACTCCATAGACGGTCAGAAGGAAAGTCATCATGTGAGAAAGTGCTTAGAATGTGGCACCTAGTCAGTACTGGGTGGATGCCAGGTGTTCACATGTTTAGTTCAGAAAATACTGAGTAAAATCCAGCCTCGCCCTATGTCCCAGTGATCCAGCAGTTATAACTTCAGACTCTTCAAATTAAGAGGATACTGTCACCTACAATATCTATCTTTGTAATATCAGAGCTTGGCATAGATTCTGAGATTATCACTGTTAAACTATTCTGCAGAAGCAGTAATATACCTAGAATTTTTTTTTCTTTGTTTACATTGCATGAGATCAGCTCTGAGCATAGTTAAAAACGTATATACATAATCCTTATTGTTGAAAGTATTTCAGATGTCCCCCTTTTTCCCTCCATTGACCCTCAGACCCTGCTCCTGCCCCTCCCCAGGCCTTCACAGCACTATCGTCTGTGCCCATAGGCTCTGCATATATGCTTATAAGTTATTTTGGTTAATCTCTTCCCTCCCCTCCCCTGCTTGAAAATATAGTTGGCATATAATACATTTCCCTCTGAGATTCATCAGTCTGTTCCATGCATCCATTCCTCTGAATCTATTTTGTTCGTGAGTTTATTTTATTCATTAGATTCCACATATAAGTGATACTTGTCTATTTTCAATATAAAAAGTACAAATATGGATTTATTATATGCCAACTATATTTCCAATTTGTCCTTATTTTATAGAGAGGTAACACACAGAGAGGTTAAAACTTGTTGTCAAAGTACAGATAGCAAGTTATCAATGAAGCCAGGACTTGAACCTGTAACTATGGAAGGCCACAACGCATGTCCCTGCCATTGTGGCATGCGGCCTTCTTCCCACACTGAGAATTTGTCAGTGAGGAATTTCAGAGCTCTGTAAAAAGATGTATGTGTCCTAGAAAAACTCCTCTATTTGATTTCAAAAGACCCAATTGATGTCCCCTTTGGGGAATCACCAGGAAGGGCTGAGAGCAAGTAAGAGGAGCTAAAGTGAGGAGAGGGCCATTCATCAGCCAGGACATTCTTCAGAGACCATGAGCGCCAACCCCTGGCTTCTGGGCAGTTTGTTCTTGGGTTTCTGTCAGTAAAGTCAGAAGATAGTACCATAACCGACCCTAATCTCCTCATCTGCACACAACTGTGGAATAGTTTTACTTATTTTATCTCAGTCTGTGCTAATATTACATTTTCCAATGTTAGTAAGACAGGAAAATAAAAATAGCTAAAATAGAAAAAAAGTATTGATTTTTAAAAAGAAGTTTTTTTGTACCAACACTTAAACCTCAAGGCCTTGCCTCTAAATCATATCACCTGTGACATCTATCTATATCTATGACCCCGCCAGAGGTCAGATCATATCTGCCTACATGCATTTCCCAAACTGGGTGCCTTAAAAGAAGATCTCTTCCAGCCCTGGTCAAGCTTTCAGATAACACAGCCCACAGCCAATCAATGTAACTATTCCTAACTCCCAGCCCTCAGAAAGTAAATGATGGAATAAATATGTCTTGTTTTAAGCTGCTAAAAAAGAAATAAAATAAAAAAGGGGTCCCCACATTTTCCTGTAAAGGACAAGATAACATATTTATTTAGACTTTGAAAGCTACATTATCTCAGTCGTAAGTACTAACTTTGTCCCGCTAGGGAAAAGCAGTAATAGGCAATGTATAAACACACAGTGTGTCTGCATTTCAATCAACTTCATTTACAAAGTAAGCAGGGACCTTTCCCAAGATGACAATTTGTTATTTCTAACAGTTTTCTGGGCTGCCCTTTACATGTGGCTGTGACCCCACTAACCAGGGAGTGTGGCTTGGACTGAAATATGTCAAAAAGCATAACTCACATGTCAGACTCCTCAACTGGGGTCCTTAAAACAGCTGGGGCCTTCCTGTCCCTCCTCTCTACATGTGTCTCCTGTCACTCAGCATTCTAGCCCCCACTGATTACCTGGAAGTTAAGGAGATTCCAATGCAGAAGACAGAGAACTTGCACAAAGTTACATGGTGAAAGCAAGTTACAGGACAGATCTATTAGGGAGGAGACACAGGGGCTGTCTCTTCTGGAAGAACAGCATGCACCCACAGGAATGGGAGGTTTGGTGGTGGCACCTTTTACAAAAAACCCACCATAACACTTACCACATAATATATGGCAAGGTAACGGTGTGTGCAGAAGTACCAAATCACTGGAGTTTATGGTCAAAGTGAAAAGGAGAGGGACCACTGCCGAGACCGGTTTGGCTCAATGGATAGAGCGTCAGCTTGGGGACTGAAAGGTCCCGGGTTCGATTCTGGTCAAGGGCATGTACCTTGGTTGCGGGCATATCCCCAGTAGGGAGTGTGCAAGAGGCAGCAAATCGATGACTCTCTCTCATCGATGTTTCTAACTCTCTATCTCTCTCCCTTCCTCTCTGTGCAAAATCAATAAAATATATATTTAAAAAAAAAAAAAAAAGGAGAGGGACCACTGAGAAAAGGAAGACTCCACCCCCCTAAAGTTCATTAAGTTATTTGTTTTAAATACATTTTTATTGATTTTTAGAGAAATGGGAAGGGGGAGAGAGAGAGAGAGAGAGAGAGAGAGAGAGAGAGAGAGAGAGAGAGAGAGAGAGAGAGAGAGAGAGAGAGAGAGAGAGAATAGCAAATCATCGTTTGGCTGCCTCCTAAAAGTCTGGGCATGTGCCCTGACAGGGAATCAAACCTGCAGCCTTCCCATGCACCAAGTGATGCCCAACCAACTGAACCATAATGGCCAGGGCCAAAATGGTTAAGTTTTGAATAAGCACCAGTCACTACGCTACAATAGAATGCCAAGGATGCACATAGACAGCTAGGGTTCTCTCTCCAAGTTCACATGATCTGAGAAGTAAGGAAGAAAATAATTTCAGCAACTTAATTCATTCTAGTGTAGACATTGGAATAACCAAAGAACCAAAGGGTCACACAGCAGGGGGTTCTGCCTGGAGAGGTTAAGGAAAGCTTTGAGGAAGAGATAATTTTAAAATAAAATATTAACTAATAGGGAGAGGTTGACATGTTGGACCAGACATAGGGCTGTTCTAGACAGAAGGGCGGTGCATAAAGCTGGGGAGACTAGCAGAGTTTGGCTGCTCAGGGGAATGGGAGGTGAACATGGGGGAAGGAGTGAGGGAGGTGAACTGAGGGAGGTGAACTGCAGGGAAGAAGTGCAGTTGGGAGAAGAGTCAGGAAATCTCCAGTGACAGACAAAGATGCCATCCATCCACCTTGCAGGTAAACAGCAATCGGATGCAGGGATTCGGAATGTTAAACAGCAGTGCTGAACAGACACTGGTGAAATGAGAAATGAGAGAGGGATATCTGTGTGAATGCTTTTATAGTATTACAGGCAGAATTGATGACAAATTGGGGGGGGGGGGAGAGACACACATTTGAAAGTGTGTGTGTGGACAGCTCAGTGAGGTGAAACTGCTTCAAAAAACTTAGATGAAGAGGGATAACAGTGGTGATGAAGGGTGGGTGAAGAGATAGCAAACATAAAGCATGTTTTCTTATATAAATACTAGTAGCCTGGTGCACGAAATTCGTGCACAGAGGGAGCAGTTCCCTCTGCCCAGCCTGCACCCTCTCTAATTGGGGACCCTTTGGGGGATGTCTGACTGCCAGTTTAGGCCTGATTCCCCACCCCACATTGGGCCTAAACTGGCAGTTGGACATCTCTCTCAAAATCTGGGACTGCTGGCTCCCAACCGCTTACCTGAATGCCTGCCTGATCACCCCTAACTGCCCTCCCTTGCTGGCCTGATCTTGCCCCCAATTGCCCTCCCCTGCCAGCCTGGTTGCCCCAACTTCTTTCCCCTGCCATCTTGATCTCCCCTAAATTGCCCTCCTTTGCTGGCCAATTTGGTTCTAATTGGTCAGTTTCTATGTCAGTCAGTGTCAAAAGTTATGCCTCCTAGGCAGCTAATGTCTCCTCACAGTTGACCCAGATTTGGTTCTTATTGGCCAGTTTCTATGCAAGTCAGCATCTCTGTGCCTCTCAACAAGGCCTTATCAGAAAGGCGGGGCTGATCAGTAGTTCAGGTGGAGGCCTGGAGAGAAGTAGATGCAGGGCTGCTGGTCAGGCTCGAAGGGAAAGAGAGAGGCAAGTGCTAGTCAAAAGCTGCTTCAGATACTTCAGACCAGCCCCTGCTTCTTTCTTCAGGTCTCTTTCCGGGCCTGATTCAAACCCCCCTCAGCAGTCACTAGGGTCACCAGGCCTGCAGCCTCAGTAGTCAGCTGGGTCGCCATGGCAACCCAGCGCTGGCTTCAGGATAGTCAACCTTTAGTCATGGTCAGTCATTATACTCTGGCTCTTTATTATAGATATAAGATCACTTTAATAAAGCTGAATTCTGAAGAAATTCAAAGAATTAACTTGACCTTCAATAATTAAATAATTTTACCTGTAATAATGAACCTTGGACTGACCAGGCATTTTAAACAGATATAGGCTACTCTTCTTATAATTTGAATAAAGAATTCACACTGGGGCTGACTATAAAGTTTCTCAGCATGTATTAAATGCATCTCTCTTTTTTCCCCCTTCAAGTTATGTAAGTGATGCCAACTCATTAATTACAGTGTCTCCAGTGAATAAAGATAAAGAGCAGTAACAGAGAGGGAGCATAAGACAGAACACAATGTCCCGTTAGCTTCCTGTAATTTTCCTCCTCTCTGCCCAGGGTGAACATTCATTGTCCCATAATTGGCACAAGTAGGCAAAATAGAAGAGAAAAAAATAACAATGTTCATTTTGTTTCTTATAGAAGTCTCTAGTATAGTGTTCAGAGCAAAACCAATTGAACATAAAAAAAAAATAAACAACCATGGAGATTGTATATTGGGACTGAAATGGCTTTTGATCTATAGAGATAATCAGATACCACTAGCCCCACTGCCCTCCTCATCACACAACCCCCCCCCACACACACACACCTATACACACAATGTTGTTTTGCATTGCAGATCCTTTGTTAATGGCCCAGCTTCACTGAAATCCACATATATCCTCTGTGGTCATGTGCTCATCTTAGTTTGGCCAATTCCCACTCATCTTTCCAGACTTGCTTAGACTTTCTCTCAAGAGCCCAGTACCAGGACAGGTCCCTGTGACTACCTCCATGCCAACAATGACTATTCTGTTTAATCTGTTTATGATTCATCTCTTCCTTTAGACCATGGCTCCCTAACTGTGCTCTTCCTCATGCTCCAGGAGTTAACGTAGACCCAGCAAAGAGTAAGGCTTTAGAAATAGTTACTGAGCTGGATGTGGTGGGATGCAAAGGGGAACTAGCTTTGGTGCTGAGAACAAATATTATTGCTATTATTAATATTCTCAGGAAAGGAGGGTGGCAAGGATTGATGTGTTCATTTACCTAATTAGGACGACCAACCTAATTAAGAATTCCTTATTACTGGGTATGAACATTACTCACGTGTAATTATCTGCTTGCTATTATTAAAATACATTGCCACTGAATTTAGTATTTTCACCACCTTTTATTTTTTAACGTTTCACAGCTAACTTTACCTATGAATTATCATATTGCATTTTCAATGGGTGTAAGATAATTGACCTTCTCTCAATGAGGCACCAATAAGTTCACCCTGTGATAATTAAATTTCAGATGGGAGCCATTATTTAAGGGTAATGGATTTTCATCAGTTTGGCAATACATTATTGTTTAACAGGTCCATCCGACTCTACACTTCACACCTCAGCTTTTAATTCCCCCTAAGAAGCTAGCTAAATGCATGTCCTGAAATAAACTCCGTCCTTTTCCAATCATACCAGGGTACCCCCTTCCTGCATTTAATTAATTGCATGATTATTTACCTCTTTCAAGAAGCCAAATTTCTACCACTTATCCTAGAGTTCCAGATAATTCTATCTGCCTAACTCCCCTGTTCCATTTTTTTCTCAAAAATTCATCAGGCTTACTGACTTTTCCCTGAAATTTGCCTCATCTTCTATCTCAGCTACTGACAGTGCCCTAGATAGGAGATCAGTATCTTTGACTTGCACTGCAAGGCCAGTGGCCAGTGGCCAGTGGCCAACGGCCATCTCCTGTCCTGTCTCCCCTCTCAGCCTCTTCCCTCAATTCCATTTGGCTGAGAATTCTAAAGCAGAAACCATGCCATGCCACTTGGCTCCATGGACCATTCCAACCCTCCCCCCCCACACTAAGGCTCTCAATAGTCTTATTGATTAAATAAACATGTCAATAAATAAGCTATCAATTCCAAAATATCACTGCCAAAGTCTTGTTTATAATTGCATTTCAACAAAACAAAGACCAATGAGTGAGTGTTTTTCTTGGCAGCTCATATAAAGTTCAATTCTATATGGGATTTGAAACAGAGATTGATAGATCTCAGCAGTGAGTATCTTATAGATAATGATGTGTGTATGCAAGGAAAACTAAGGTCTAGAAAACGTGTGACTAAGGATCCACCATGTTTTTCATGAATACAGCAGTTCCACATATTTGGCTCCATTAGGTCAGATTAGTGCTAATAAATGTACTTGAACAAATTGCTCACTTGTTGAAAACACATTCTGATAAGTAAATGTCTAATTCAATAGAATCAATTTGGGGAAAATTAACTTACTAAGGAGACATCACATTTCCTAACATTGTATTATGTAATTTTAAGTACATGACTACTAGTGACTATTCCTGATTCTCTGCATTCATTAAAATAAGAAATAGTTTTATAGGACAGAATGTGTGCTTTAAATGGAATAGCTATTTTTCACAACAGGCTTTTGTAACTCAGCTGGCTCTTCCTGTTTGTTACTTCAAGTTCCTCAGTAGTTTCCATGCACCGCAGTAGTAACCTTTTCACATCAATATTCTCTAAGCACTTCAGAGAGGAACTTAAGGAAAATGTAATTCTGGTTGAAAAGGAAACCCCTGAACCATAGTGAAATTCCCAGAGCGGTGCATTGTTTATATATTTATTATATTTCAATATTTTACACTTACATAGTCATCTTGTAATATGATAATGTTGAAAGGGCACTGGAGAACGTTAAGCACAGGCACCTGGGTAAAGGGAACCACACTAAGAGAAGAGCTGTGTTCAGAAATGGCACAGGTGCCCATTAATCAGGCTCCTCCTTACTTGGGTTCCTCACACAGAAGCACTGGTGTGGGCATTGCAAACGTGCACTGCAGCCCCATATCCCACATTCAAAGTTCCAGAAAGTCATTTCTTGGTACCTTAGTACTCCTCCCCTCTGCCATCACAGCCCTCACCACTCAACTAGTCACATACAAACCTAGAAGCAACATCACCACTAACACAGTTGATTCTGTCCCATCAACTCAGCTTCTGTAAATATCAGAGGTTATTTTTCCACCACTCACAGCTATAGACTTCCAAAACTGTAGAGCTAGGCTGTTCATTATTGTAGTTGCATGAGGTTATTTAATTAGGTTTAAACTTAAATGAATTAAATAAAAATTAAAATGTAATTCCTTATTTACAGTCTCTACATTTTCTATGCTCTATAGCCAGATGGAGCAAATGACCACCATATGATACAGTGTAGCCACACATTTCTACCACTGCAGTGAGTTCTACTGGACTTTGCTGGTTTAGAAAATGTATTTAGAATCTTAAATAATTTTACTAATAATTAATAATAAGTCAGTAAATATCACATTACTTCTTATAAATGCTGGTGCTTATAATTACTCTCTATTTATACAGATTTTATCTAGGCTTCCAAGTTCCAATGTTTCATCTATGCATTGACACATAACCAGCCACCCATACATTAATGACTTTGAATAACTATTTTATTTCTCATAGTTCTGTGGGTTGACCAGGTCTCAGATGACCAATCTTCTTATAGTCTCACTTGCAGTTTCTCATCCTTGTGATGAGATGGCAGCTGAAGTGGAAATGTGAAATGTCCAAGAGGACTTTACCCCCAAGACCCAAGACTGACATGTGAAAGGAACTTGTGACTGGAGCTTGATGACTGGCATGCTGGAAAGGCTGAGCTCTGGAGGGAAGCTGGTCTCTCTCTCTCTCCCTCTCTCTCTCTCTCTCTCTCTCTCTCTCTCTCTCTCTCTCTCTCTCTCTCTCTCCCTCCCTCCCTTCCTCCCTCTTTCTCTCTCTTTCCCTCCCTCCCTCCCTCTCTCCTTCCCTCCCTCCCCATCTGTATATACCTGCCCAGGTCTGCTCTCTCTGTAGGTGGGCTGTCTTCAGAGAACATGAAATCCATCTTCTAATTCCACCTGTCAGTGCAGGGTTCCAGGAACATCCTCAGGGCGCTTTGCTTTCCAATGCTGCTGCTTCTGCTCCTCACATGAATGCTAAGTTGTTCTTCAGGTGTTCCTGGAGTTTCTTAAACAATGAGATTGGGCCCTCTGCATCTCAGTGTGTGCATGCCTCTCACAGGCTGCAGGCACTTAGCTCAGTGCTATGCACAGAGTAAGCCATTAATAAAGAAAATATTGAATTGATTCTACCCTCCACTACTATCATCTCTCTTCAACAGCAGAAAGTTTCTATCCATTTCCATCCATTTCTATTCAGGGTGTATAACAATACAATTTAGAGTTTGATGGGCCAACTTTTAAGTCCCAGATCCAACACCCCATAGCATCATATTATTTCTGAAACAACTATATGTTATTCATAATCTGACTGTGGAACTGATTTCAGTCTATGGAAAGTTAATTATAGAGCAAGAAGTAAACAACAGTGAAGGCAACACAAGCAAAAATGAGAACTGGAAGAGAAATTATACCATAAGACTGCTGGAACTTGTATTGCTTACCAGTTCAGCATTTCCACTTATGTGCCATTCCCTGTTTCTTACAGGAAAACTCAAAATGCAGTACACACACACACTTTAGATGTTGAGTGTCTCTAGACTCTTTAAAGGCATTTACTATATACACAAACTTGCCAATGAAGACTGCCTACAGAATGAATTGCACTTGTTTTTAAAAACCTCAGTTGTAAGCAGTGCAATTTGCTCTACTGAAAATCCAGATCTTAGCAATTCAGGATTGAACACCATAAAACTGCTTTTGTTGGCAGTAAAAATATTTTCACTACCACAAGTCATCACAAACGCCAAATGTAACTATTTTTCTTTCAATGCAGAGATGCTGGGATATTCAGACTCATAGCCTACAAGGAAAAATAATTTATCAACTGCCTTAGCCTTTGACACAAATATTTCTATAGGTGATTGAGATGATCTATGTGTGTACTAAGAAATAAAGTGTAAGCAGAAATGAGCCATTTAATCGTATTTATTCTGCACAGCCTCTAAAATAGTGAAGTAGATGAGATCTCAGACAGGAAGTGGAAATAATGTGTCTTCTTTAATTTATCTGAGAAGCAAAAGGGAAACAAAGCCCTTGCACCTTGGCAGCTGGAATTAAAAGAAGCATCTGGGGGATTTTCATCCAGGTGCACATTGGCTTTCAATTAATTTACATGTTAAAGATCAAGAAGCTGGATTAACCAGTTTTGAAGATTGTGTACCTTGGAGGTTAGCTAGGAAAGTACTCAAATGAAGTTTTAATCCCTGTGGCAGATGTGAGAGGTGGAAGTGGCAGTAAGAGCAAAGGAAGTGGCTTGGGCTGTGTGCTACTGATTCCCACCGCAGAGATGCCCTGTTATCAGCAGGGAGGCTGATCAAGGCTCTGGGCTTAGGCAGCATAGGTCAGAAGTCAACTCCCACCATTTAATTGCTAACAACCATGGGTTAGTTGTTTTGCTTCTCAAACTTTTTTTCTCCAAATGTAAGATGTACATAATGTAGTTCCCACCATGCAGGTTTGTTGTGAGAATTAA
Organism: Pipistrellus kuhlii; assembly: GCF_014108245.1. NCBI lineage: Eukaryota > Metazoa > Chordata > Mammalia > Chiroptera > Vespertilionidae > Pipistrellus > Pipistrellus kuhlii. Next base: position 78,445,682 of record NW_023425573.1, read on the forward strand.
ACATATATGTACGTAAATCTCTGAGTACACTCCCTGGTACAAACTAAGCGTTAATAAGAGCCATCTATGATTATTATCGGCATAAATAGTTTCATTTAATCACTACAACTAAAAGCATTTCGCAAGGTGATACTATTATCACTTTATATTTGATGAAGTTAGCCTCAAACAAGAGGCAAAACAAAACAAAACAAGAAAACAAAACAAAACAAAACAAAAAACACCAACAAAACACACACACATACACAACACAACACAAAAACCAAATCGATACCCAAGGTCACATAGTCTATTTGCAAAGCCCATGGTTTTAAGCCAGTATGATCAAAAGTCTCTTGGGCAATGCCCTGGCCAGGTGGCTTGGTGGGTTGGAGGGTTATCTGGTATACCAATAAGTTGCAGGTTCAATTCCCTGTCAGGGCACATAGCTAGGTTGAGGGTTTGATCCTGAGTTAGGGCACATGCAGGGGAAAATAGATTAATGTTTTTCTCTCTCTCTTACTCCCTTCTTCTCTCTAAAATCAATTATATATATATATATATATATATATATATATATATATATATATATATTATATATTATATATATTATATATATATCTCCTGTGGTGAGTATTTGAGAAAAAGTCTCCTGGGAAGAAAGATGGTAGTTTCCAGTGTATATAACAAAATTGGCTCTCCAAATAGAAAACAATGGCTACACCCTGACCTTGGTAGAGAGAAGGAGATATTAAAATTTTAACACTGCATGCATTCAATAGATAGTTTTTGAATAAATGAGGACATGGTTAGTATAAAGAGGCTCAGGCAGTTTTGCTGAAATACAATGACTTTAGCACATACTTAGTAACTACGATCCTGAGCTCTGCTCTTAAAGCCCAGGGTTCCCCTACTGAGTGTGCCCTGAAAGAGGAGGGGAGGGGGGGCATGTTACAGCAGTTTGCCTGTTTCCACTGAGTGGCCACAATTCCTCAACACAGACAGATGGCTCCTGTCATTTCAGGGAGCTTCTACCAACACATTTAGCCCTTGCTCCCTTTCCCCCACCCAGACTCTAAACTATGACAGTGGGTCTAATGGGCTGTCACTTTGCTAATTTACCTATTAATTTTGCAAATGATCTGTCTCCAGGAAGATAAAACTTTTCTTTTGGAAATACAACATTCTTAAGTAAAATCTGGCTAGAAGGATCCCCAGGCCTTGTGCAAAAAGACTAAATGGGAAGTATTCCACAACTTACTATCTCCTCAGTAGCTTAATGCAGATAAAGTGATTATGTACTCTAAGGAGTAAGGTGATTTCTCAATCATTAAATGTTTCTAGCCTGATATTTTGGAGGATTGACAAGTGGGCTGTTTTTTCTCTCTCTTCTATCATGGAAATGTAAGACAAATATAGTACATGTATAACCTAGTGTGTCTAGAACTAAATGGGAAGCATTGAATTTTAGATGTAAAAAGACACACATATTCCCTTATTTCTGGTGATTAGTGAAACAAACATAAACATAGTGAAATTATTAGAAGATTTTGTATTCTTCCTGTTTGAAACCTATGATGGACTGACCAAGTAGTCTGCCATGCCATCCACATCATGTTCCGGAAAACGTGGGGGCACACTGGTTCCCCAAGAGTTGATATTCACAACTCAGCCACACTCTGCTTGCATACACTCCTCAATTATTTACATTAACTGGGAGGAACACCCAGACTATTCTCTCAGTTTTGGAAAATAGTTGATTTTATCCCAATAAAGTGTTCTCAAGTTAAAAACAAACAAACAACAACAACAACAACAACAACAAAAACCTAGACATACACACATTTATATACATACATGCCACCACTACTCATATCACCCTGCAGAAGCAAAAACCTGCAAAACCATCTTAATAGTTAAGAACATTTATGATGATCACTACAGTTTGTAAGCAAATATTTACAGCCTAATTGAAACAATTTGTTTTGTTAAGTACCTAACTCACTTGTAACCTCTTTTTTACATCTCTAATTAGCCAATATCTTATTCTGTAGCTGGTAGCAAGATACCATTTAGTTCAAGCCAAGCCCACACTCTCTCTCAAGTTAAACAGTATATAATTAGCACCTCCTGAAATGGCACAATGAGGACCTTGGTGAACTCACTTTCTCTCTAAAATAATAACAATGCAGGCAAAACAACTCTAGCCAATCATTTCAGAACTCTGGTATTTAACATGAGCTACAGAAACAATTCAAAATCACCCGTTCTAGTGAAACTACTGGAGGAAGACAGAGAATGTGAAGCTCAGAAACCAGGGAGCCCCCCAGCTTATGATATTGCAGACAATGGGAGATCTGGAGCTCCCTCAACTACAACAAGATAGTTTACACAGCCCACACAGGGGCGCATCTAGAGTGCCCAGTTCAGGTGACTGGAGAGACTGAGCCACCTGACCTTATAGGACACCTATTACACAAGGCCACTCAATGGATTCCAGGAGACATAGCAGCTCTACCCCAATACTTAGAAACAAACACAGGAAAGTAACCTATGGAGATAAAGAACCATGTCACAAATAAAAGAAATGTAAACAAGCAAACTACTGGATACAGAGTTCAAAATAGTGGTTATAAGGTTACTCAAGGATCTTCATGAGACTTTCAAGGGCCTTAATGAGAACATCAAGGGACTTAGTGAGACTTTCAATGATTTTAGTGAGAATGTCAAAGGCATCCTGACTAGAAAAGGACCAGCCAGAGATTAAGCATACTTTAACTGAAATAAAGAAGAATTTACAGGGATTCAACATTGGAGTAGAAGATTCTGAGAATCAAATCAGGGATTTGGAATATGAGGAAGAAAAAAATGCCCAATCAGAAGAGCAAAAAGAAAAATCCAAAAATATGAACATAGAGTAAGGAACCTCTGGGGCAGCTTAAACATACCAATATTCACATCATAAGGGTGTCAGAAGAAGTAAAAGAACAAGATATTGAAAACCTATTTGAAGAAATAACGACAGAAAACTTTCCCTACCTGGTGAAAGAAATAGACTTAAAAGTCCATCAAGAGCAAAGAGTCCCAAACATGAGGAACCCAAAGATGCCCACCTTAAGATACATTATAATTAAAATGCCAAGGGTTAAAGACAAAGTGAGAATCTTAAAAGCAGCAAAAGGAAATCAGTTAGTTACTTACAAGGGAGTGGCCACAGGACTGTCAGTTGATTTCTCAACAGAAACTGCAGGCCAGAAGGGAGTGGTAAGAAATACTCAAAATGATGAATAGCAAGGGCCTACAACCAAGATTATTCTACCCAGCAAAGCTATCATTTAGAATTAAAGGTTAGGTAAAGAGCTTCACAGACAAAAAACAAACAAATGAACAAACAAAAAACTAAAGGAATGCATCACCACCAAACCAGTACTGATAAAATTTTAAAGTGTAATTCGTTCAGCAATTAACTTTAAAAATCAAAATTAATGAACAAGGAACCTAGTGATTAAAATACACTGATAAATAAAATAAAACCAAAGACAGAAACATGTAACAGAATGACAAATTTCAGAGGGAAGGGGGTGTGGGAAGATATTAACCAATATGCATTCTCTGTGGATACAGATAATAGGGTGGTGAAGGCCTGGGCAGGGGCAGGAACTGGGTGGGGGGGGGACAATGGGAAGATAAAAGGGGGACATCTGTAATATTTCCAATAAAGATTTAAAAAGAAGAAGAAAACACCACCATCAGAACAGAGTCAACATTTTGTCCAGACTTTCATTTCTCTGGGAAATCTCTATTTTCATAGGGGGTGACTATATACTTGAACTGGGAGGCTGGGGTGGGCAGGGGAGAGGTCAATTCCGGGACATTACCAAGCAGCAGCAAGGGCTGGCAGCATCTTAGCTCCTAAGGTTGTGATTTCATCTGGAACAAACAGCTTACATGGAATTTAATGGGAAACCTGGGCGAACTAGGAGACCGTAAAGACTTTAAATATCTCCTATATGCCCCGGTGATCTCAAAGGCAAGGCTGTGCACATCCCATCAAAGACCTGGGAAAGAAGAGACTCCTGTCACTTGTACTTCGCCATGCACAAGCGAGAAATAATGGCAAGCCTGTTTAAGATTCCTGAAGTTCAAATGTGTGCCTTTTCCCACAGAAGCCCTTGTCACAGAGTGGCAGATAGGCAAGATATGTAAGGAAATCTTCTGATCAGTTATTGTTGACTAAGGTGTAGCCCCTAAAAACCCAATTAAGGATAAGATAAGATTGCCACCACTTTAAATTTAGAAAACTGTAGAAACTAGTGTGTCCACAAACTAGAGAGAGAATGGAGAGAGGGAGAGCTCACTGTAGAGTTGGATGGATACTGAACGACCTGAGCATAGAAAAAGCCATGCATCCAAAGGAATTAGCAAAGAAATGTATTTTGCCCTGGCAGATGTGGCTCAGTTGGTTGGGCATAGCCATGTGCACCAAAGGGCTGCCAGTTCAGTTTCCAGCCAGGAGATATTCCTGATTTGCAAGCTGGATCTCTGGTAGGGGGCACCTGAGAAGGAGCAGATGGAAGTTCTGCTCTCACATAGATGTTCCTCTCCTCCCCCTTCCCCTAAAATTCAATTAAGAAAATGAGGGTTGGGGGAGGAAAAGAAAGAAATGCAACTTTGATTTGAACTTAAGAAAAACAATAAAATAAATGGAACTTTTAGCCAGAATCCTGGGTTCCAGGCTGAGCTTTTTCACTTATCTGGATTAATGATTGAGGAGAGCTCCTCAGTATGCTTCCTCAGCTATAAAATAGAGGTTAAAAATGATGCAAGTGCTATAGGCTTCAGCATAGGTGGCTGTTTTGTAAATCTTGAAGAGCTTTTGATTCAAAAGAAAGGAGCATAACTGTGGTAGTGATGGTTTTCAATGGCAGTGGAAAACTGCAGTGGCTGCCTCTTCCTGTTAGGGAAGGATATGGCTCCTGGGTCTTAGACTTTGCTTTTCCAGGTTTGTGTACCTGAAGGTGGGGCCACTGCTTGGCTGAGATCCTGAGGAGATCTGTCACTTGATGTTTGCCAGAGGTGCCTCCTGCGATGCCTTGCCAATGCCTGCCTGGTGGCGGTGACTTTGCCTATGGCCACTCATCCTCAATTTCCCACAATTTGGTTTCTTGCCTGAAAGGGTTTTAGCAGATATTTTATTTATTTTTAAAAATTATATTTTATTGATTTTTTTTTTTTTTTACAGAGAGGAAGGGAGAGAGATAGAGAGCTAGAAACGTCAATAAGAGAGAAACATCGACCAGCTGCCTCTTGCACACCCCCTATTGGGGATGTGCCAGCAACCAACGTACATGCCCTTGACTGGAATCAAACCTGGGACCTTTCAGTTCACAGACCGACGCTCTACCATTTAGTTAAACCGGTTTCGGCTTTAGCAGAGATTTTAACATGCCCTGCCTGTCATGTGTTTGAAGGGAACTGTGCATGCAGCTCACTTTATTTTATAAACATTGACCAGATGCCTTCCATCGATTAAGCACTGTACAAAGCCTCTAACACGGCTCCTTCCTGAGGGAGCCCTTTTTCTGGTGAAGGGACAGAGAAGCAACAGGTAAGTTGGGGGCAGTCAGAGCTGGAAAGAGAAGTGAGCATGAAAGGAACCCAGAAAAGCCAGGTATCCAGCCTGTGCGGGCAGACGAGGGGGCTGCAACAACCGGCACATGGCTTCCTGGCCTGCCTTTGCTTAGCAGTTTTCATTTTGCCATAATTTTTACTTTTTTTCCATCACCTTGGGAGTCCTTGTTGGGCTAGGCAGCACCACCTCAGCAGATGACACTGAACAAGACTAAGCATCAAGTCTCACAGTGAGTGCAGCGCCGCCCTGGGGGAAGCACTCCTGCAGGCAATGGCAGCAGGGTCTGAAAGGCGGACAGGGTGGTGGTGTGTGGGCAGGCTGAATGAGCATCTCAGATAATGGTTTAAGAAGCATTTTACTTAAGGAAAGAGGTTGGGGGATGGGAACTCCAAAGGGAGGGGCAGAACAGCACCAAGCCAAGGGGGCACTGGGATGGTGGAGAAGGTGAGTAGGTGCATCAGACCAAGGTGGGGTGCTAGTCACTGTCATCGGGCGAACCTCTGGTAGTGAAAGTTCTTTGTTCCCATGAGCTGTGGTCCCACCAGCACTCATACCTGCTGCTGGCTCTGGCCCTAATTGCTCCATGCCATCAATGTATAGGACCAGTGGTGGCAGGAACAGCTGGCAGCAGACAGGGGACCAAACAGGGGGCCATGGTGGAAGGGGCTAGACAGGGTGCAGAGGATGTGCCATGACCCCCTCTCCTGTGCCCACCACAGCCTTGTGGTCCACAGATCCTTTCAAGGTGCATGAACTTGTGCACTGGAACCCTATTATATTATTAAAGATGTAAAAAACACCAGCACCTCATTGTTGAGAAGATAATTTGGGGCTTTGAAATCAGAAAAATAACTAAGTTCAATCTCTACTTTTTCATATTTTAGCTCTCTGATAGCAGAAATTCCTGATTCTCTCTGTGCCTCAGGTGCTTCTATCTACACTAATAAAAGAGTAAGATAAAAATTGACCTTACCATCATGATGCCCACCAGCCAATCAGGAGAGAGTATACAAATTAACCTAACAAAGATGGAAGGTTAATTTGCATACACATGAACCTAGTGGCCAGGGGCAAGGTAGGAAGGCACTGGGCCGCTGGGCAGCATGGGAAAGGTGGCTCTGGGTTGGCAGCCAGGGCATTCTTTGTGCATAGGACCTCTAGTATAAAGTAAAATAAAAAGCTTATGTGATCATTAAATAATGTAATGCACAAAGCAGTTAGCCTTAATCAGTGAATAACATTTTTATTATCTTGGGAGAAACTCTATTTTATATATAAGCATATTCCAAAAAGCAAAGCCTATTTGAAATAATACCATGTAGCCTTAAAGAGACATTGGTTAGCTTGATAGCTGAAATATTCGGGAAATCAGGCTTAAAAGCAGAAAAAATGTAAATAATACCTTCACATTGATCATGATATTGCCTTACTACTGTACTGCTACTATCCTATCAGAAACTGCAGATTCTTAACTAAGTACTGTTCATTTTGATCATCATCATCATCATCATCAGTACAATTCCCACTATTATAATAATTGAATTGCATCCATTCAGAAAGCGCATTCTCAGTACGTGTTAATCTTCCTAAGATGATCTTATACTTTAGCTGAGTATTCTAACTGTTCAACTAAGACAACTAGGTTATTATTACTCATAAGCTCTATGCTTCTTAAAACAGGTACCATTTAAAGTCATCTGTGTCTGGCCTATTAGCTATGAAATGAGCACACAGTTCCCCAGTTCTCTGGGTGAGAGACCTCTCAGGAATGATTTTTTTTAATCCTCTCAACAATTGAATTTTACGGGTGAGGAAACTGTGGTAGAAAAGGCATGGCATTGACACAGGGTCACAAACTCGGCTCATAAGCAAAACTGACTTAGAAATGCAGAATTGCTGCTTATTTTGCTCATATTTTTTTTTGAGACAAAAATTGGTTTACATTGTCTAATAAGCTTATTTTTAAACCAAAATTGTTTTGAAAATCCCAGATATGTGCTTTTATAGCTAAACTTAACTCAGCACCAAGAAGAGGTAGAAACTTTCTTAATATTGTTTGACAGTGATCCTTATGCTGCTAATTCCAACAGTGATGAAGTAAGTACCTGTGAAGACAACTTGTCCACAGAAAGAACCAGTCTTCTGTTTACAGGTATCCTAAGTATTTCCTCTGCAGCAGGTTGGATACAGGCTTGGGAAATACAACAATACATTTAAAACCACTAATCTCTGCCTTATCTAACATGCATACGTACATTATAGCATATAAAAATCAGCACTGAAGAAAAAATATAAGAAAAAGGGGCTAGAGAGTGTTGGGACCAGAAAGAGTAGTAGTTTTTAATAGGGTAAATAGAGAAGCCCATGCTAAGATAATTATATTTATGCAAAGTTTGGAAGAAGTAAAGAAACAAGATATGTGATAAATTGGAAAAGAGATTTGCAGACAAGAAAATAGCAAGTACAGAAGTTCTAAGATGAATTTTAGATTTTATGCCACAGTGCAAATAACAAAAGAAACATAAACAAATTGGATTTCATTAAAAACTTAGCATCAACAGGTGCTATCAAGAAAATGAAAAGATGACCCAGAGAATTGGAGACAATATTTATAATCATGCATCTGATAAGAATCTAGTATCCAACAACTCAGCGACAAAACAAACAACATAATTTAAAAATGGGCAAATGATTTGAATAAATATTTCTCCAAAGAAGAATGTTAATGACCAACAAGCCCGTGAAAGATATATATAATTGATTATTAAAGAAATGAAATAAGAACCATAATGAGATTTCACTTCACACCTGCTAAGATGGTTACACTTGAAAAAGTGTGGGGGGCGGGTGGGGGGGGGGGAATAACAAGTGTTGGGTGAGAGGAAGAGGCTAAGTAGATCCAGAATTTGGAAGACCTGAGAAGTCATCAGCCTTGCTTTGCATGAGACAGGGAGACACTGGATCACTGAGTTCAAGAAGGCACAAGCGCACACCAGCCAGCTTATGTGTAGAGAATAAGCTAGAGTGTGGTGGGAAGAAGCAAGAAAATTCATTTAGATGGCATTTGTAATAATCTAAATACTAAGTCTGAAGAGTGATAAAGATGGTGGTCTCATGCACCGGTCTGGTCCCTCAGCATGGCCTGCAGGGATTGGGCTGAAACCAGCATGAAACCGGCAGGCATCCAACATCCCCCGAGGGATGCGGTAGTCAGGGGATGCATCCCTGTCTGCCTCTGTCTTCAACCGCTAGCTATGGAGAAGTGGGTCCTTAGGGCAGAGCTCCTGCAGCCTCGCTAGGGATGCAGACTGAGGCTCCGATAAGTGGAGTGAGTGTTCAAGGGGCACCTGGGGTGGATGGGGGAGTTGAGGTAGCTGTGTGTGAGGCTGCCCAATTCATGTGCTATCCTGCAAGACCTAGGGTGAATCACATCTGATAGGAGGAGGTGGGTGCTAGGGACAGAGTTCCTGGTCTCTTTTTCCCCTCATTCTGCCCCTTAGCCCTGGCTACCTGGGAAGGACACGGCTGGAGAGATGGACAGAGGATAGGGATGCTGTGCCTCCAGAGCAGTGGCTGGGAAGTGGCAGAATGTGGGCTATTGGCCTGGCCTCCCAATGCAAACTGCAGCTCAGCCCCACCTGCTTGCCATCTTTCATATAGACTCAATTGCCTATTTCTCTTTTCATTTGTCCAAGTTGACTGCCCCCCTGGTGGTCAGTGCACATCATAGCTATCCTTTAGGCATATATATATATATGATTAAGAATGTTATAAATGACTGACAGAAGGGAGGGGGCTTGGGGAACTAGGTGAAAAAGCTAAGGAATTAAGAATTAAAAATTGGTAGCAACATGCTAACATGCTCTAGATTGTTTGGCTCAGTGGATAGATAGAGCATTGGCCTATGGACTGAAGGGTCCTGATTCGATTTCAGTCAAGGGTTGCAGGGTTGGTTCCTAGTAAGGGGCATGCAGGAGGCAGGCAATTCATTTCTCTCTCTCAGCAGTGATTCTTCTATCTCTCTCTCCCTCTCCCTTGCTCTCCAAAATCAATAAAAATATATTTTTTAAAAACTTGGTAGTAATAAAATAGTCACAGAGATATAAATTACAGCATAGAGAATATAGTCAATAATTCTGTATAATAAACCCTTATATGCAAATTGACTAAACAGTGGAATAATGGGCAGAATGACCAGTCGCTATGATGTGCACTGACCACCGGGAGCAGACACTCAATGCAGGAGCTGCCCCCAGCCCCCAAGCCCTGATGGCTGTGAAGGTGGCAGGCAGGGCTAGCAAGTAGGCAGTGCCAGGCCAGCCAAGGCACGTGCAAGCAGGGCGCCAATCACCCCGCTGGTTGTCCTACAGATCAGCTCTGATCAATGGCCAGCCTAGGGACCCTATCCATGAACAAATTTTGTGCACTGTGCGTCTAGTATTGTTATAACTATATATGGTGCCAGGTGGGTACTGGAAATATTGGGGTGAGGACTCTATAAAGTGTATGATTATCTGACCACTATATTGCACATCTAAAATTAATACAGAATACTATGTAAATTGCAAATGCAAAAACTTTATGAGAAGGCAGAGGGAAAAGAGAAATCAAGGATATTGCCAAGCCAAGGTTTCTTGGTCTGAACATCTGGCAGAGCCAGCTGTCATTTAAAAAGTTGGGAAAGAATGCTGGGGGAGCAGATGTAGAGAAAGAAAATCAGAAAATTATTTTTGGACTTTTGGAAAGACCAATAGGCAGGCAGGCATGCATATCAACCTCATGTTCAGAAAAGGCACCTTGGCTGAAGAGCTAAGTTAAAAGTCTTTGTCATGTGACAAAGCTGTAACCCCAATGTCCACTTCTCTTTTTAGATGTGAGGAGAAAAGCAAAACAAGAAGGTAGTGGAAGCAGTCAGGTAGGGAGGCATGAACTGGAGAGTGTGTCTTACAAGTCAAGCAGAGGATGTATTTCAAAGAGGAGAAAGTGAGCATCTGAACCAGACGCTGCCCAATCAGAAATGCTCTCCCAGCGCCACAGGGGCTTGGCAACCAGGGGGATCATTGGTGGCTCTAAGAGGAGTTCTTTAGAAACTATGCATTCAGAACTGATTGTGTAGTGTCTTCTAAATGCAGGTCCAGGTTCTCATAATTTAAAAAAAATTAGCATTTGCATATTAGCTTTAGCTATGCAACTGTTATATCAAATGTGGATATTTAATATGGTGAATATATGAACCAGGCAAAAAGGGAATAGAAAGAACAGACACTAACCCAGTCACATGAATCAGTGGGATTTCCAGGGAGGCACACCTGGGAAGGAAAGAGGAACTGTTAGCAGCCACGTTGCATGAGGGACCCCTCTGGAAGTGGGGCCAGGTGTGAGTAAGACGGAGGCGTGACAGAGCCTGGGAGTCCAGGCAAAGAAAGTGTCCTTGTGCTTCAGAACCTCTGTCTTAGCAGAACAACTCTGAGTTTTCTACCTTTTCCCTGCATGATTACTTAACTCATACCTTTTTTAAGAATTTAATTGACCCTTAAATGGACTAACTTATTTTTAACTTTCACTACTCTCTTAGTAACAAGAGATTTGAAATCATGCAGTTGATGGGCTAATTTGTATATATAAACGCAAGAAAAAATAAAAATACAAATAGCTTTTTAAGTCACACCAAACATTTTTGTATTTCACACCTTGGAAATCCCTGAGCTCAAACACACAGTATCAGAAAGGACTCATGAAGGAAAATGAGATAATAAATAATAAATATCTATTTGCTTAAAAAATAATTGATTTGAGAGGAAGAAAGGGAGGGAGGGAGGGAGGGAGGGAGGGAGGGAGGGAGAGAGAGAGAGAGAGAGAGAGAGAGAGAGAGAGAGAGAGAGAGAGAGACAGACAAAAGCCCTGACCAGGGATCAAACCAGAAACCCAAGCTCTAACCACCGGATTACCCAGCCAGGAGCAACATTTAAATACTGATAAATTATTTAACAAATGATATGCAAGAATAATAAATAAGAAATAGACTGTGAAATCAGGAAATAAGGGAGGGAAGATGCCGCCAAATCTTGGTACAGACACTATAGTTGAAGACCTCACTCTACCTCACCCAGTTTGCAGGGCAATTACACTCCTTCTAGTAAAGAGTCAACACATGGCCACGTTGCTCTTTCCCCTCAGTGCCTCTGGAACACGCCATGCTAAACAGATGCTCCCAAACCTTTCAGTAAGTTGCTAAAGATCTCTCAGACCCTTGCTCCTCCCTCAGCGGGGCCTCTGAGTAAAAGTCTGAAGCCACAGTGCAACGTGCTCATCCATTTCTTCTGGAAGCTCCGGATGGGGAGGGCTCTGTGGATACTAAGAGGTGAAGCCTTCTCTTTCTGACCAGCTGCAGCCCAATGACTGGGTGCAAAGGGGCGAAGAGCAGGGAAGCTCATAGGGCAGAGCTCCAAGGCCAGAGGACTCGATGAAGCCTCACTATTCATCCCTTACGTTTGGCCTTTATAAAACGCACTCTGTGGTATGGCTTCCCAATTCCACGGTGGAATAAAGGTTCACAGTTCTCATTTTTTTAAATGTATTTTATTGTTTCTGTACAGAGAGGAAGGGAGAGAGATAGAGAGCTAGAAATATCGATGAGAGAGAGTCATCGATCAGCTGCTTCTTGCACACACCCCCTGGGGATATGCCTGCAACCAAGGTACATGCCCTTGACCGGAATCGAACCCGGGTCCCTTCAGTCCCCAAGTCGACGCTCTATCTATCCATTGAGCCAAGCCGGTTTCAGCCACAGTTCTCATTTGATGGCTGCCTACCATCACACCCATCTGCTGCAGGGCTTTCCTGTCAACCCCCACCCTTAGGCCTCTTATTCCACGCACTGGCCTTGGTCAGCAAAGCAAACCTGTCTCAGGAATGCTGCCCTGATCCAGGGGGAATGAGAAAAGGCCAGCAGGAACAATTCTCATCTTTTCCCTTCCATCAGCACAGGTGCCATTGCTGCCATTAAATTTTCATTTAGTGGTGCGGGAGGAAAAAATTGGAAAGAGAGAATAGATGTGGAAATAGCTACTGCTTAAAAAATGCTGCCACAGGGAGTGCTTTCCATGCACTATTAATGTTAATGTAGTAGAATGGTCCCATCCTCTTAATTAGATGCATAATTCTTAACCTTTAGGTAAACTGTGTATTCAGGCATGATGGAGGATGAAATGAAATTACTGCTTCCCTGAGGCAGGAGAGACCACTCGGACAAAGACCTGGGGCTCTACGAATAGCTGGAGGAGGCATCGTACTTATTTTGACTGAAATGGCACAGAGGGCAAGCACCCTGTTCATGCACATGGATGCACTGGAGCCCAGCACTTTGCATCCACACCCTGAAATGCATAGGATCCCGAGGACACTGAGACAGGAGCTGTCTGACCAAGGACATAAAGCTGTGTGGCACCCAGAGCACAGGTGGTGGGTGAAAGAATTCCCTGAGACAGATGGGGCCCGGGGCCTCCTGCCTGCACCTGGCAGGGGCTGCAGCACTTTCCCATGTGAGCCTACCAGCACGGTAGTTCTCTTAGCAAACCCCAAGAGACACATTCAAATCACCTGTCAGCACCCGCCTCAGGCCGATCTTCTCTCTCCGTTCCCTTGGTTCATCTCCCCAGCTGCCAGGGAGTTTCAAGTCCTTCATCCTAGCCATGGATTTCTGCCAGTCTCTAACTTCCTGGTCATTTTTAATAACTGCCCAGTGATTTTAGCATTTCCAGCATTTTTTTCAGAAAGCACCCCCAGCTGCCATCAACTGTATTGTTTTAATGGTCTGAGCCACATGTGTCAAACACAAGGCCCGCGGGCCAAATCCGTCCCGCCAGGCCTTGCAATGTGGCCCGCACCACGCTGTCATCACTGCACTCCGCTGCGTTTCCATCACAATGACAGTTTATGACTGTTCAGTAAACCATTCGGCCCGCGATTTAGGCTGGATTTTAGATTTTGGCCCCTTCTCTGATTGAGTTCGACACCCCTAGAGCAATAATCTCGCCTTAGGTGCTGTGATTTATACACCGTTACCCAAAGACCTTTGGAAGTCAGAAAGGATGGAAACAACTCCCCCACATGGAAACACGGAGCCTCAGAAGAAGCCACAGTCCTGGAGGGCACTCACTGCCGCCGGCCCTTGGAGGTACCTGGGCCTGACACTGCAGGGCGGGCACCAGCCTCCTGGCCCAGAGCGTCCCCCTCCATCGGCCATGCTGGCTCTCCAGCTCTCAGACCACTGGTGTTGACATAAGCACAGACTAACAGTGAAACTCTAATATTAACTAAATAGTAAAGCTAAGGTTCATATTAATAAAATATTTGATTTTAGCTAAAACTAAGATTTAGGCTTTAGGTATTTATGCTTTAATGAGGATCATAAGTTAAACATAGTTTGTAGTATTTTTGAGGTCTGATATGGTTTTATTTGGTGAGCTACATAACGATGGCTTTTATGGTAGATGAGAAGGACAAGCAATGCTGCAAGCAGGCCATCTCATTTCAATTCTTGTTTGGGTGTGATTTTTTCTATGTCCCCCACTGTGTGATGGGCATTGACATTATGCACAGAGTATGTTTTCTTTATCTTCCAGGTATATGAATGGATGATAATTTCTGGTCCCATAGATGATGGAAGGGTAGCAGAATATGCCACCCCACACATGCCAATTTCAAAGGGTCATTTAGAGCTGAGGGCTATTAAGAAACAAAGTCTTAGAAAGTTCCTTGCTCTTCCGCTATTTTCCTAAAAGCAGGACATGCATTTTCAAAAGCTCCTCCTCCTCTCCAAGGAGAAAATGTAATAACTGGAGACAACTTGAAAACCTATCAGCCTGGAGATGGCATCAGAGGGATCACATAACTAATCTTACCAACTAGCCTTACCAACTAACCTTAGCAACTAACCTTACCTGCTAGCCTTACCAACAAGCCTTTTTGTCCAGACTACCTTCCTTTGTCCTATCATTTCTCCTCAAATCTACTGTGTTTCTTGTTGTTGTAGTTATTAAAGATATTTATAAGCTGGAGCCCTAAGACACCTATTTGAATTATCATAATTGTGGGTCTCTCCCACGTGTCTATGAAATATACATGCTGATCCACTTCTGTTCCTTTTACTCTCATTAATCTGTCTTTCATTCCAGGGGTTTCAGCCAAGTCCTCAGACGTTTGACAGAAAGTTATTTTTTTCTACATGTTTTATTGTGGGCCCTGAGTTGTAAGCAGGTGTGACCTATGTCACTCCTAGACTGCAGCAGGTTGGGTCACCTTTCCTCTTCTAAGGTGTCACTTGAGACAAGAGCAGCTCCACCACTCTGGGTCTAGGGGAGGAGGGGAGAGCCCCTGGACCCCCCAGGATGACTATCTTGCCTACTTGAAAAAAATGAACCCTTGTTGTAGTCAAATTCGTTGTTCTTGCTCTTTATGTGTTGTTGTTGCAGTACCACCTGCTGCGGCTGATAAAGGAATACTAATTATTGGTTTTCAAACTGCTTTTTTGACCATACCCTCACATGCATTTACATGCCAAAAAGATTATTTGACGACCTACTTTGTACTAGGTGCCAAGCTGGGCTCTGGGTATTTAAGTGAATATGACTCAGTGGTTATTCTTGAATAATTCTTAGAGTTGGAGAATTCTCACTTGGAAAATAATTTTAATTTAAATGTTATCAGCGAGGAAATACATGTCCTCTGTGCCTTTTAGCTGCCAACAAATTACCATCCCAGGGCTTCTACCCTACCCTATCCCCTCAGTTAAGAAGCCCCTGTGGGTGGCACTGTTGGAAATGGTGTGCCCATGGTAATGGACTTTGGTTTTCAACATCATCATCACTTGAGGCTCTTGAGAAATCATGTCTCCGTGGTTGAGAATCATTTTTATTCCATTAATGATACAAATGAGACAATATGCAGGATCCTGATTCAGAGATAATTCCTCAAAAGATTGTTTGCCTTTCTCTCCCTCCTTTCTTCTCTTCCTCCCTTCCTCCCTCCTTTTATCAATCTTAATCCTCTCAAGGTGGTTTTAGCAGCTACTCCACTATCTTGACATCTTATCATTTCTAAGCTCAATCAAAATATCCTGCTGAACACATAGATGGATTATTAGTGTCAGCAACTTCATTTCTAATTTTCTCTTTATCTAACTCCTTCTCCCTGTCTGGGAAATTTTTCCAGAGAGATTTAGTTTTCTATTCTTGCAGGCATCTTATGAAATGATTAGCCAGATGGATTTTGGATTGAAGTCTGACTGTATCTATATAATGCAGGTTTCCTAGGGAAAATCTAGTCACAGTCTGATTCAGTCTAACGGAATTTGTATAACTGGCATTAGGGCAGCTAGTGACAGGGCAGACTTAAGAAAACATTGCTTTTTCTTGTCCATGAAACAGAATTTAATTGTAGTAGCTTTTTTTTTTTTTTTTTTTTTTTTTTTTTTTTCTAGATGGGTGTGTATTTCTTTAGATATGGCTAGGGTCATGTGGTTCTTATTGTACTTAACCTCTTTCAACCTCAGTTTGTTCATTAGTACTAACCTAAACCTCATGAAATTATATGGATTAAAATGAGGCAGTTTTAGAATTCATCTTTTCTATAAACTGAAAATACTTATTGAAGTATCCTGGCACATTGCAAGTATTAAATCCAAATGCTGGGCTTAATGCTAATATATTTCCTTTTCCTTTTCCCCTACATTAAGTGCCTCTCAGATAGGGATAATTAGTAAACTGAACAGAAAAAAACAACAACAATATATACTAATAAGTACATATATGAGGAGTATACCTGTGAGCAGACATCTATAAGTAAGAGTTTGTTATATATATGTATACACATATGATACTGTAACCAGCTACATGCATCATATATAAATACTAGAAGCCTGGTGCACAAAATTCATGCATGGGGAGGGGGTATGTGTCCCTCAGCACAGCTTTCACCTTCTCCAATCTGGGACATCTCTCTCATAATCCAAGACTGCTGGCTCTCAACCACTTGCCTGCCTACCTGACTGATTGCCCCTAACCGCTTCTGCCTGACAGCCCAATTAATGACTAACTGCTCCCCTACTGATCTGATTGCCCCTAACTGCCCTCCCCTGCTGGCCTGCCCTCCCCTGCAGGCCTGGTTGCCCCCAACTGCTTTCCCCTCCTGACCTGGTTCCCCACAATTGCCCACCCCTGCAGGTCTGATCCACCCCCCCCCCAACTGCCTTCCCCTGCAGGCCTGGTCCCCTCCAACTGCTCTCCCCTGCCAGCTATCTTATGGTCACCATCTTGTGTCCTCATGGGGGCAGCTATCTTTGACCATATGTGGGTGGCCATCGTGTATATTGGAGTGATGGTCAATTTGCATATTACTCTTATTAGATAGAATACTCTTGTCAGTGAACATGTATGTCCTCAGTTAGCAGAACCATCACACAGAACAAGTGTGTGAACTCAGGACCTTGATCTACTTTTCCTTCATCATCTTGATCTGTGCTCTCTCTTCTCGTAGCATAGTCATTAAAGTTAGAGCTGCCTGGGCTCATTCCACTTTATTTTTTTGTTTGTTTGTTTGTTTTGTTTTTTTAATATATTTTATTGATTTTTTTACAGAGAGGAAGGGAGAGAGATAGAGAGCTAGAAATGTTGATGAGAGAGAAACATTGACCAGCTGCCTCTTGCACACCCGCTACCGGGTATGTGCTCGCAACCAATGTACATGCCCTTGACCGGAATCGAACCTGGGACCTTTCAGTCCGCAGACCGATGATCTACCCCTGAGCCAAACCAGCTTTGGCAGGGCTCATTCCACTTTGTATATCGCTACTTCCTCATTTATGAAACTGAAGTAGTAACATCTTATTCACTGATTAAGGTGATACTATACTTTTTATATATTTATTTTTATCTTTATAACTAAAGGCCCGGTGCAAAAATTCATGCACTGGAGGGGAGGTGTCCTTTTGTAGTCCAGAAGGCCCTCAGGGTATGTCCAACTGCTGAGGGGACCTGACCTAAGCTGGAAGTTGAATATCCTTCGTGCTTCCATGGAGGCGGAAGAGGCTCCTGCCACTGCTGCTACACTTACCAACTGTGAGCCTGGCTTCGGTGTGAGCACACTGACCACCAGAAGGCAGCTCCTGTATTGAGCAGGATAGGGTTGAAATCCTGATATCCCCTGAGAGATCTCAAATTGAGAGAGGGTGCATGCCAGGCCAAGGGACCCCACTGGTGCATAATCAAGGCCAGGGAGGAATGCAGGAGATTGGTCAGCCAGGGAGGGACCACGGGAGGGCTCCAGGGCATGTCCAGCTTGCTCAGTCCAAATCAGCCAGACCCCAGCAGAAAGCTAACTGGTTGGAACAACTGCACCCTGGTGGTCAGTGTATATCATAGCAACTGGCTAACCGGTTGTCTGTCTGCCCCCTAGTGGTCAGTTCACATATAGTGAGCAGTTGAGCAGCCTCAGCATATCATTAGCATATTACACTTCGATTGATTGAACAAATGACCAGACAATTAGCATATTAGGCTTTTATTATATAGGATGTAGCTATCAAAAAATTTTAATGTTCCCATGTAGATCATATTATATTTCTATTGAATAATATTGTTTTATAGGCTACTTTGTTTATCATATCCAATCACTGTTATTTTTTTTCTAGTTCTATGACTCCATGCTTCTTATCTCCTTCCTCTGCCACTGACAAAGAAACCTAACTAACTTCTTTTCTGCTATCTCTTCTGGACCCAGTCAGTTCTCTCTCTACAGCCACTTGGTCAAGCTTCCTATTATGCCACCCTTTACTCAGTCCCTGTGGGTGAGTTCATCCACAGAAGCCTGCTGCCCAGCACCTGAGTCAGAGTGGCCCTCCCCACCACTGTCCTGCCCTCCTTTCTTTCTCAGCTTCCTCCTCTGCAAGAAGCAGCAACAACTTAAGCTGTTCAGTTCCCAAATCCATCTTCTCCCCACCCTCCGAAGGTGAATCACACTGGTCTGCTCCATGCTTTTCCCATCACAATGGCTCTTCTTTCTCCACCAGTGCCTTAAGGAAGTGATACCTTTTCTAACATATCATGGGATTTACCCAAGAAAAGGTACCTCCTTTTCCAAGCATTGTGCACCTCACTGACATGTAGGCACCATCTCTAATTCTGCCCACAGTGACACAGGCTCCTTCAATACAGTAGCCACTGTGGTCAGCTCCATTTGCTCATGCATCTTACTCCCTGGAAAAGCCTGCAAGGTTGGTGAAAATTTTGCAGATGAGAAAACATGACTCACAGATTCAAGTTTTGACCTAACAATGGCTACTCTGCAAGTAAATGGCAGAGCAGTGAATTCAGGTAATTTTGTCTTCAGACCTGAAAACATTTCTACTGAGTCACACTAAGGTTATAGTTTAACAATCTCTACACAGACAAAAACCCGAGTACACACATGAATGCACACACACACACACACACAAACACATACATGCACTTACACATGTGTGGAGAAAGGCACACAGGAATAAAAACACTATAATTCATCCATTCTGCCTTTTGGCAAAAAGGAGAGGATGGTGAACATTGTTTACAAAATTACCTCTGTCATTTCAAAAAACATAGCTAAACTGAGAAGTTAAATTTTAAAGTGTGAAAGTTTCCAAGCATTTTTGTTCTTATGGATATCATTATGTTATTTTTGTCATGTTCATTCTTAGAGATGGGGAAACTGAGGCCTAGAGATTCTGTGTGCCTTATCTAAAATCACATCACTGGCTCCTAGACCATGGCTCCGCAGGCCTGGCTGCTCTCCCTTCAGCCTGGGTGCCTGAGGGCTCAGGCAGAAGGAAGTCCGGCTGGGGTGCTGGCTCAGCCTGCAGCCTTTGCAGACTGCTGGGCTCACCTGTAGCTGCATTCCATGTCTGACTGAACGCATTTGTAAAGCAAATACTGTAACAACGTAATAATTGCTGTCAGGTAAGAATATTTTATTCTCATGATTCTTGGCTTGTTATGGCCTTGGGAAAGCTTCATACCTTCTCTGCACAATCAGGTTTCCATAAGAAAGTATATTCTGAGACGTCCAGGTACATGAAGGTGTCAAAAACCATCACCTATTATATAAATAAATTATTATATTTCACAGCCTTACAAGTCTCAAAAAGTCTCTTTTCAAACCAAGACCTCTAGTTCTTTCCTGTGACAGGACAGTAAAACCTGTGCACACATTTTACCTCACTCTGCGCGCATTAGTACAGAGGCTCGGAATGTCTGGGAACAAAGAACATTGGAGATCAGCAACTGTATTCAACCTACTAAGATTAAAGCTGCAAGCTGAGAAATGGGAGGCCATAAAATGTACCTTTCTCAGGGTCACAGGAGCCGATGATAGCTGATACAAGAGCAGTGGGCAGTCTCCTCCTCCCCTCCCGCTTCCCTCCCCACATCCCTCCCTCCCCACCCTGCTCCCCACTCTGTGGAGAAGCTTTCTCCCAGCAGGAGGCTGTGCAGCAGGCCTAGCCCAGAAGCTGTTGGATCAGGGTCCTCTGGCTTAGGAATGGCTTATCTCTCTGCTCAGAGGCTGCATTCCTATGCTCATGCTTATCTCTCAACTGAAGCTACCAGTCCAGCCTGCTTGGCCACCTCATCCCATTTTAATATTCTGCATAGAGGTTGTTACTACCTGTTGTTTTCTTCTAATTTCCTTTCTTTGTGTGTTTTGTTTTATTTATTTATTTATTTATTTATTTATTTTTATTTATTTATTTTTTACTGTCTACCTCCATCAGAAAGTGAGCTCCTTTTAATTGATGAGGGATCTCCCATGCATTCAATAACCAATTGCTAAATGTTTTCGAGGTGCCAGGTGCTACTCTAGTTATCCTATATAATAAAAGGCTAATATGCAAATCGACTGAATGGCAGAACCAGTTGCTATGACAAGCACTAACCACCAGGGGACAGACATTCAATGCAGGAGCAGCCCCCTATGGTCAGTGCATTCCCACAGAAAGAGCTCTGTTCAGCAAAGAAGCCCAGAAGCAGAGATCACAGCTGGCAAGCACAGAGGTGGTGGCAGTAGCCTCTTCTGCCTCTGCTGCAGCACTAAGGATGTCTGACTTCCTGCTTAGGCTCCCCATGGGGAGTGGACCTAAGCCATCAGTTGGACATTCTCTGAGAGTTCCTGGACGGTGAGAGGGCATAGGCCAGGCTGAGGGACCCTGCTCCCACAAGTGCACGAATCTCATGTACTGGGCCTCTAGTTATGGGATAAAATGTTGAGCAAGACAAAGAAAGTTCCCTTTTCAAAGAGCTCACTTTCTGATGGAGGTAGACAGTAAAAAAAAATAAATAAAAATAAATAAATAAATAAATAAATAAATAAATAAATAAATAAAATAAAACACACAAAGAAAGGAAATTAGAAGAAAACAACAGATAGTAACAACCTCTATGCAGAATATTAAAATGGGATGAGGTGGCCAAGCAGGCTGGACTGGTAGCTTCAGTTGTAGTAAATGAAAGTTGAGAGATAAGCATGAGCAGAGGAATGCAGCCTCTGAGCAGAGAGATCGCGGGTGCACACCAGGCGGGAGGACCGTGGTGAGGAGCAGGATCCGGGGAGGCCCTTTGGCTGGAGCGGGAGCTCAGAGCCCTCAGAGCTCCTTGCAGCACAGGAGGGGCTCTGAGTTCCACTTCACAGGGAGGGGACGCCTTGAAGCTGGGCCTAGCATCTCATTTAGAAAGACGGTCACTCTGGCTGAGTGAGATGCACACTGTGGGGGTGGGTCAGGGCTGAAGGGAGAGGGAGCAGGACCAGATGCTTCCTCTAATGCAGAGGCCAGGAGCTGTGACGTGATGTGGAAGCAGTGAAATGGGGCAGAAGAGCCTGGAGCCACAGTCCCTCCGGGTACAGGTTTGGCATTTGATTGTGTGCTGCCTGGGACTGAGATGGGAAGAGGAAATAAGTCCTGTGCTTTCACCCTCAAAAACCAGGTAGATATGACGCCAACCATTGCGATGGAACACCGGTGAGTGGATGAGGCTGGGTGGAGACCTGGGCTAGCTCTTCACAGACTCTGAGGGAAAGGACCACCGTGTGGAAGGTAAGTAAGCCAACAGACCAACAAGAGGCAAGTCCCCAGATGAACTCTTTCACCCCCTCACATGACCGGTAAAATAGCAGGTGCACCCTGAATGTCTACTGCATGCAGCACCTGGCAGGCATCTGTCATAGATGCTTCACATCAGGAAACTAAGGCTCAGAAAGGCTATGTCACCTATTCTGTATTTCACAGCTAATCAGTACAGTTTCACATCAGGCTGGTGATTCCACAATCTGTGTTTTCCATGTTGTTTCCACTGCACTACAGGCTAGAACTGGGAAACAGGCCTCTCCTCCCCACAGGCACCTTGAGATAAATAAGTGAGCATGGTTCATGAAGGGTGAGAAAACTTAAAACATCTTACCCAGGATCTGAATGGGGACCTGGGGCAATCCACAGGGGTTATTTAAATATCTAATGGTCTGAGCAGCCATTGGTTTGCAGCCAGACACCTACTCTGTCACACACTTTGTGGACAGTTTTATTTTCCTCAATCCACACCCAGTTCCTCAGCTCCGGGGAGGCACAAGTCTTCTCTATAAAGCCCGCCTCTGGTTCTGACTCAGGGAGCTGTGGGGACACTAGTAGGGAAGGTGGCTCTCATGTGCAGTGATGTCACGTGATGGTCTCTGGTTTAAGTCCTTCGGTAAGCTCCTATAACCACATTTTAGCAGGTTACTTTGAGGGCGACAACAGAAGTCTCTGGAGGGTGAAATGGAGAGTCAGACATGAATTAGCTTTGACTTTGGTTTGACTCCCAACACTGCCCTCTTCTGTTGTATTTTCTTTGCCTGGTTGGTTATTTCTGAACGGTTTTGAAAACAAGGTAGTTTTAAAACATGTCTGCACATGTCACTGCAACATGGACTTCTGTCCTCCTCACTTTGGATGTGACAGCTGGGCTTAGCCTGTCCTGTGCTGCCTGTTCTAAGCCAGGGAGTTTCCAGGGTTTGGCGCATGGGAGCTGATGGACAGACAAAGGTGCACTTTTTCTTGGATACCTACATCCTTCTTGCATTGTTCCCTTCTCTCCCTCTGGGAGACCTTCCTTCTTTCTCTGCATGTTATATAGGAATGAGATGAAGGTTAAAGCCAGAGACATTCCTTTGAAACTGGTCTCTGGCACTTAGCAACTAAGACCTTGGGGAAACACCTAATTTCTTAGCACCGCCCCTCCCATCAATAAGCAGAGAGTGATAATACAAATGCCTTAAGATCACTGAGAAGATTGCATAAAATACCATTTGAATCACCTGCAGAGAAAAAGTGCTCAGAAGCTGAGAGCCAATGGCATTGGTAGCATTGTAATAAAAAAGGCACATCGTAGGACCCATGAGTGTCTTGATAGAGTTTAAAGTGCATAGAATGGAAAAGCCTTTAGATAATAAACGTTTGTCATGTACGGCCCCGCATTCGTTGTGCAGATGCCATGGCATACGTTTGAGCTTCTGATTATGCTGCTGCCATGACCAAATGGCTTTCAGTAAGTAGCATGGTGGCAGGCTGTGTGCTGAACGAAGCATGGGCTTTGGGTCAGTTCCACCCTCATGCTCTGTGTGTGTGTGTATGTGGAAGGATGGAAAGAGAGCAGTTAGAAAGCAATGAGGGAGGGAGGGAGGAAGGAGAGGGGGTGGGGAAGAAGAGGAGAGGGATGGAGGAGGAAAGAGGGTGGGGGAAGACAGGATGGATGGGACAGTGGGGGGAGAATACTTATAGATGTTTGAGAGGAGAGTAAGGGAGAAGGTGTCCAGGTCTCTGCGAACCTCTCAAAGTGTGGGTGGGGGCGGAAGAGGGGGCTGCAATAGCAACATGGGGGGTGGCATTGTCAAAGGGCCTCAATTGGTTCCAGCCGGGCAGCGAGCAGAGAAACAAAGCCATGCATCAGAAGCAATGCCAGGCGGGCTCTCAGGATCGGTGGCTGAGCTGCACTGTGGGGACCAGATGTGATTTCTACTCTTAGGGGCTCTCAGCTGCTCCCAGTTCACCAGGGACAGGCAGTAACCAGACATACCTCAGGGCTTAACACAGTGTCAGTACCTGGTTTAGCCTGACATAAACAGACATTAGCTCTGGGCTTTGAAACAGAAGATAAAGAGAAATCCTGTCCCAGTGACTTCCTTGCACACTTACAGTAAAATCCAATCTTTAGCCTCACATGGCCTGGTCTCTGGGCACCCACCTCCTTTTCCTGTCACCCTTGTTCCATGTTCCCTCTCCCGAGCTGCCCTGGTCTGGTGCCAATGATGCTCAGCCTGCAGTGCAGACCTCCCTCCAGGATCCCACAGGCCCCACTCTCCCTGAATCAGGACACTGGCAGCAGTGGCAGGATCCCTCAAGGCCAAGAGAGCCTTTCCCAACTGCCTGTCTGCAGGAGAGCTCCCAGCATGGCCACTCTCAGGCCCCTGATGCGTCTTCATTTTGTCTCACATTGTCCATGAACTGATGATGTGTGTATGGGCACATGCATGTACAGTATTACATGTATATGAATATGCATGTGTGTTCATGTGTGCATGTTTATGTGCATGTGTGTATACTCGTGTGTGAGAATAGCTATATGTGCATGCTTCTGTGTGTTTGGTTTGTTTCTATCATCCCTGCTACAAGCATGTGGACAGGAATTGCTTTTATTTTTCAGTGTCTCATTTCACCTCACCAGGAAAGTGTGTGGCACAGAATAAAGAATCAATAAATACTTGTTGTATAAAAGGAAATATAATCATCTGTTAATGGACCAAGTATTGGGGACAAAGTGTTTTACTTTTAGTGATCCCCAGAGAACCTTGAAGCGCTCCTTCTTTATCAGCGATGTGACTGTGCTGCATCACAATTTCTCACTGAGATTTCTCAATGTAATGATTAGCTATGTGCACATGGAACCTGAGGATCTATTCACATGAGTGCATTCATATATCTATTTGGGAACACGAAGAGTATGTGATGAGTATGTGTGCTGATACACAATGTATAGTATTATAACATGGTGTTTGTATAGTCAGACATACTATAGCATATATTCATTTAGAGCAGTGGTTTCCAACCAATTTTTGGCCATGCCCCACCTAAGCATCTCAAAATCCTGAAGCCCACCCCCCTATAACATAATTCTTATTCAAAAAGTGAACTCCTACCAGCCTAAAAGGCTATTAATTTGGTCTAAACAAACTTTGAAGGAACATGGCATCCAAAAAAGGGAAAAGTAAAAGAATGCAAGGACAGTTAAGTACCAAGGAAGAAATTACTAAGAAATTGTTGAAAATAATAATAATATGAAGTGATATAAAAAATAGCAAATAAAGTTTCAAAACATAATAGAGAACTGAAATGCATAACTATATATATATGTGTGTGTGTGTATGTATGTATGTATATGTATATGTATATGTATATGTATATGTATATGAGATCCCTAGAACCATAAGAAATGCAAAAAATTAACTCATTCTTAATTGCCCCCCTTTGCCCCCCTTTAAAAGTCAAATTTCCCCCCTATAGTGTATGGGCCCCACAATGGGCTGTTTTAGACTGTTTTAGAGTCTAAGTTATACTTCACAAATTAACATATGTAGCCACTAGCCAATTAGCTATATGCTCACTAAACTATCATCAGTTAAGGTTAAAGAGGAAGTTGATAACTGTGGAGTACTTTAAAAGAAACAGGATTTTCCTTCTTCAGCATAAAAAAAGGAAGCAGTTGCCCCCAGGTGGAACCACTCACGTGCTGCCTGGGGACATGAGTAGGGTGACTGAGTGGCCAAGAGGCAGGGAAACAGGCTAGAAGGGCACTGATACTTAGTCCTACCGATAAACTTGAACAGAAACTCCTTTGAAAGACTGACCAGAAATAAACTCTGGCAAGCCTGTCTAGCAGCTATGGGTTTCAAGACTAGGGTGTCTACTTGCATCAGCATTGACCTCTTAACCTCTGATCTGGGCTCAGAGCTGGATGGGGAAAGGGATCTCAAACCGCCTCTTGGTGCCTAGTACAGTGAGTGTAAAAGATGCATCCACCCAACACTCACACCAGAAAGTAACTCACCAGGGGATGCCCAGAGCCAAGGAGATGCTCCATTGTGCTACATCCACATAATGGAAGACAGTTGTTAACGAACATCTGGCATAAAGTCATACTTATTGATATGGAATGATGTTTGTACAGTGTGTGTGTGTGTGTGTGTGTGTGTGTGTGTGTGTGTGTGAGTGTGAAATTCAGAGGGTAAAACAACATAACAGAGGCCCCGCTTGGGCAGATAAGGAAATGCTTGCTCAGCTCTTCCAGACTGAGGGCCAGGTAAAGTGAAGTGGGTCTCCACCATCTCCCCTCTGCTCCCTGGCCTTCCAGGGGTAAGCATTTGGCTGAAATTAGGGGATTAGTACACTAACTGCATGTATGTGCCTGTTATGAACTGATTGTTTGTGTCCCTCCCAAATCCATTCACAGGGTGGAAACCCTACCCCTCAGTGTGAGGGTCTTAGGAGGGGGTGCTGGGGAGTGGGAGAGTCCTCAGGAATGGGACTGGTGCAGCTCTCTCCCCTTCGCCCTGCCATGAGAGTATATGAAGAGAAGTAGCTGTGTGACCAGGAGAGACGCCTGACCAGAGCCCTGCCTTTGGGGTAGCCAGTCTGTGGATTGGTGATAGGAGCCCTGTGGTCAGTGCCCTGGGCCCTGGCTCCGGGATTCCTGTGCACATTACTGGCTGCCTCCTGCCCATGAGGAGAGCACACCCCGGCCAGCAGGGTGAGGAGTGAGGGGTGAGGGGTGGGACCACATCTCCAGGAGGCACTCTATCTGCAGCTCCCCCTCCCCCAGTGCCACAAGCACTGCAGCTGGAGGCCTAGGGCCCCTTAGGCTGTGGCCCATCCTAAGCTTTTCAAGCCAGCTCTCCAGGAGAAAGAGACACTGTTTGAGCATGCCCACTGTCCTCCTTCCTCTCCCTCCTTTGTCTCAGACCCATGAGAGAAGCGAGGGTGAATGAACACTTCAAACCTCAACACACACACAGTGCGTTCCAGCTGTGCTTGGTGCATCTCCATGTGGCCAAGCATCCCGAAGGATGATACAACGCCCATCTGCGCTGGGGGGTGAGAGTATTTTCTTGCCTGAGTTGTGATCATTATAATCATCCTATTTTCACATTTAAAACAAGGAGGATGTTCCCCTGAGCTTGTTCCCCACCCCAGCACAAGTTTGGGGCCTTCCTTCTAGGCTGAAGGCTGCGCACGAGGACAACAATAGGGTTGCTGAATATGCTGGTCATGCACCGCGGTGAGAGCACAG
The DNA here is from genome assembly GCF_014108245.1 of Pipistrellus kuhlii. NCBI lineage: Eukaryota > Metazoa > Chordata > Mammalia > Chiroptera > Vespertilionidae > Pipistrellus > Pipistrellus kuhlii. Next base: position 78,472,688 of record NW_023425573.1, read on the forward strand.
GCTCCACTTCAGCCCTCTTCCCATGGCCTCTGCTGCTCAGGGTTCTGAGCAAATGGTGAGGCAGTGAAAAGGAAATGCAGTGATTTGCACAAAGTCACATAACCAGAGAGAGGAGCCAAGCCCTCACTTCCACCACGGCCTGCTCTCAAATCCATGCCTCCTGCTCAAACATCCACATAAAGTAAGGCAGTGACGGCAGAAAAATAAAACATGTGCGACGTCCATGGGGTGGCCATGCAGACTGCACAGAACGCAGATGTTGCAGGGGGTCCCAGAGTCACAGCAACGTGCTCACCTCCTCCCTATACCCCCAAACCCAACCTGAGAGACAAGGAAGCTGCACCCTAAAGAGAGGGTGCACTGGGTTTGAAACACGGGCTTTCGCATCTAGTGTTGAGCCTGACCTGTGCTGATGTGAGGGACGGAAGGAGAGAAACAGGGACAAGACACACTGACTCTCCAGGCAGCCCTGAGGCTGGGGAGGCCTGTCCCCGCGCTGGGGTCTCAGCCTGCGTGCTCGGTGCACCCGGCCCGCGCAGTAACGGATTCTCCCAGTGATAATACTGAGTCATCAAGAAAAGGTTACATTTTATATTCGGAATTATCTGCTTAAGAAGGCAAGGAAGCGTGTAATCTATTTGAGAAAGATTTTCATTTCAAATAGTAGAAACTCTTAAAAGATTTCTGGTGCTTAACGGAATAAGTGGCAGTTATCTGGAAAATTCACTCGCGTGGCACAAGGTCTTCCCTAAGGATCCTAGACTAGGCCGCTGTGGGTTACATTAGGGAGGCACACAGGCCTGCTCCTTCTGGACAGCTCATGGTCTGGTTTTCCAGGCCTTTCACAACCCCTCACTCCAGTGCTGGGCTCTAAATCACATGACCCTAAAGATTCCTAAACACTTTTTGGCCAGCCCACACCCCATGGCCGGCAGCTTCCCATCCCCACCCACACCCCTGCCAGGAAACAGATGGTGAGTTATGTTTACAATGCCCACTGATGCCCATGGTGGGCACAATTATTGCCAAGGCCACCTGACATCGTGCGGAATCCCTGGGTGTTTTAGTAAGCAGTTCTAGGAAATTTCTGTTTGTTTTTGTTGTAGTTCTTGCAAGCATGTTAATATGAAATAAACTATTCACTGTAAAAATAATCATCAGAAAATGTTAAAAAATAGGTCTATCTAATTTTCTAAAAGCAAGTTCTAGTTTCATAAAATGCATCTGCATGGAGGCCTCCGCGTTTTGGGGAGCACACAGGACCTGCTACCAGCAGCCTCATTGCCTCGCACTGCGCCCCCAGTTTCCCCCAGACAGAAAGCCTGGCTTTGGGTGAATGTGCAGAGAGCCTGTGGCCTTCCCCTATGCTATCACCTGCACGTCTTTATGTCCAGTTCCAGGGCTTGCTTTAAAGTGCCACTGCTCTCAAAGCACTTTTCATGGTCACTGCCAGGCAGGGTGGGTGAGGCCATCTCTCCCTTTGGAAGATGAGGAGGGACCTCAAGAGGCAATGGAACTTCCTCTCGGCCCACCCTGGGCATCAGTAGGACTGGTCCATCACCGTGCTCTCCTGGCAGCCTTTCCCTCCCGGCTCAGTGCAGCCCCCTGTGGGCAAACACCCATTTCTGTGACAGTCAGGGTTATGGAGCCCTTCTGCCCGCTGTGGCCACACGGCGTGATCAATCAGAACAGCAGGGCCCATGAGCCTACCTGGTGTGTTGAGCAGGCGGGACCTCCTGCAGTAGTAGGCCACCTCCTGCTCACAGTGCTCCGCGCTGTCAATCACGGCCTCCAGCTGCCCCAGGCTGCTCCCGTAGTCCAAGGCCATGGAGTAGGGCTTCTCTGGGCTGGCGCCCTGCACACGGGTCAGCTCTGTGTTGTTGTGTTGCACCGAGGTCCAAATCTTGTCCTCTGCCCAGAAAACACAGCCAGAGGATGGGGGGTTAGAAGAAAGTTCAGAAAAGGATTGCGCTGGCAAACAGGCTCTTGTGGACAATGTGGTGGTGGTTCCCAGGGGAGCCGCTGCTCTGCGCATGCCCAGGATTTGACCAGAGAGTTTTTGCTCCTCACAGAGCTCCACCGGGGAGAAAGGAAATCAGTAATCTTAGGAGCTGATGCTTTGGAGCCCTGATTCCACAGGCTGCAAGCTCAGCATCTAATCCCATTATCTCATTTAAAACCCATGTTACAAAGAAGCCCACGCGCCCAGGTCAGAGGTGGGGGAATGCAAGACTCAGGCGGCTTGCTCAGGATTGCAGTTAGTGACTCAGCAGGAATGGAACCCCAGGTATCAGCCCTCCATCTACTGACCACCCCTCGTTCCCCACAAGAGGAACACCAGCAGCCATGGGTATCACAGAAAGCCACACCTTCCAGGGTGAAAATAAGACCCATACACAGAGTTTCTGTAAAACACACAGGTAACAAGGGTAGACTTTGGCCATCCCCACTGAACTCCGAGGCACTTAGCTGCAGTTTATTATGCATCCTCTGTTTGCCAAAAGTATTTGTGGAGGCTTATAAGAAAAGAACATGCAGAGGCGAAGACCTTTAAATCAGGGACCTTTAAACATGCTTTGCACAGAACAGGGAAAAGGGAAGGCCAGGAGAGAGGAGAGGAATGTGAGTTCTAGAAACTGGGAGATCTGTTATGGAACCTCTTTCTGCTGAGAACAAGCTTAGACAAGTCACCTCGCTATCTGGGGGCTCAGTGTTATCATCAGTAAAATAAATAAATAAATAAATAAATAAATAAATAAATAAATAAATAAATTCAAGAACAGCAAAACCACCTATCTTGTGGCAGGGCTATTACTATGGAATAACAACCAAAAATATAAAGTTTCAACACTATATGGGAGGCATCAGACATTCTGTAATAATAACTCGGGGCAAACATTTACTGGGTGTGGAATTGAATTCTGAGCATGCTTAGGAATGAAGCCAAGGAGGACAGGGGCATCTTGGAAAGCTTTTGTCATCTGAGCATCTTTACCCCAATGACATCACTCCTTCTCCTCGGTTCTCAGGGCTGAAGAGGAACCCCACCTGGAGTTCACATGGCTCTGTCACCCTCACCTCCTCAATCTTACAAATGCACACACCCAGGTCTAAGAAGTAAATAAAACGGCGGAGGCCTATCGGACAAGAAAGATGAGCACATATACTGCATGCAGCGCAGTTGATCACCACCACTAAGAGGCAAGGTTGTGATCTGGGGTAAGAAACTTCACTGCCTTGCACTGCAGTGCCAGCAAAGTAGGGGGAGAAAAGAGAAAAGGAGAGTTTGAGTTTGGTTTTAATGATCTCTAAAGTATTTTCCAACTCTCAAAAAGGACATGTTTCTTTCAGCACAAAATTAAACTGTGCTCAAACACTCCAATTCATCTTAAGACTGTTTCCTAAAGCCAGCCCACTATAACCCACCTATCTCCAATGTTTAACAGAAGCAGAATTACATTTTCTAAAAATGTAGAAAACAAATCAGGATGGATTTTGTCTTTGAAAGTGAAAATGGTACACGTAAAAATAATGTTACACAGATAATTAACAAAAAATCTTTAAAATGCCAATATAGATAAATGCAGATAAAATAACTAAAGATAAGCAATTGATTAATAATGCATCACTGTAGAGGGACAAAGAAAGACTGACAGTTTTGACATGTCCATGGTGCTGAGAAGCAGAAGAGGAAAGCCAGTCCATTCTACACTGTAGTGTTACCTCTATATTTTTACCTATGTCTATACAGATATACAGATATAGATATGTAAATATATGAGTGCTCAGAGAGACAAGTAAATTTGTCCACAATCTTATTGTGTCCAATCTATCTCATTTCAAAAGTGATCTACATAGCATCATTAAATCATATGGATTTAGATTTCCCTTCTAATGAACACAGACATTCATATCTGTATATTCATTCACCTAACGGTTCACACGTTCATTAATTGATTTTCTTATTCATTTAATAATTGACTTATTTTGCCAAATTCATATTATACCTTTGGCAAGATGGAAAAGAAAGCTGTGTCAGACAATCTTTCATCTTAAAGTCACTACTATTGCCAACTCTGCCTTGGGATCCTGAGGGTAAATTGAAGTTTTAATAATTCAACTATTGGCACATATTGATCTATGCAATCTACAGAAGTTGCACAGAGACACTAAGAGCTTGAAAGCACTCCCACAATTCACTTAGCTGTCACAGTATTAGTGACAGGATGAGAACTGATTACTGGAAACCCAGGTCTCTTAGTTGGTTTTCCTTTCAAAGACACCTTTGTCCTCTGATAATTTTCTCCTGGGAGATAGCAGAGTTAATACAAAAAGAAAATGGATAAATTGGTGTTATTTTTCCCAGCCTCATTGGCAGCAGTATAGGTTAAGCCCTGACCCTAACACAATAGCAGAGGTCAGTGGTCAGTGGCCCCATGAGAGCCTCGTGGGCCAGCTGCTGCTCCCTGCTCTCGGTGGGTGCTGTGGTTTCAGCTGGGGAAGGTCCATGTGAAGTAGCTCTGAAGGGTTCTCAAACAAGTAAGATTTACTCTAAACAGTCCATTAGGTGGGTACAGGGGATACATTCGCAAACCCACACATACTTGTACTAAAACATGGCCCTTGAAGGTAAGTATTCAAGATGATCTTTTTGTGCATGGGTGGGTGCAGGTCAGTGTATGTGGCCGGGCTCTGAAGTCAGAAGATCTGGATTGGCATGCCAGCATGGCACTTCCTGGCTTAGCAACCTTAGCCAAATGATAACTTCCCTAAAGTTCTGTTTCCTCTTCAGTAACATCTGAAAAGCAGCAATGAAGCTGACTATACAGGGTGGTTGTAAAGATGAGTGAGGGGATTTCTGCAAAGAGGCCCATTATCCACTAAGTGAACTGCATCCCACAGAGATCTGTGCTGCCCTTGTACATAAAGGCATCAGTGTCTCACAGGTGACTAGTGCTATTCTGTTAGCAACAGCATCCAGGAGAAGGCAGGTGGAGAGTGGCCTCAGGTAGTTCTCAGAACCGTATGTCAGTTCCTTCCCAGAGCACAAAGTAAGAGATGCCTTAAGAAGAGAGAAGGTAAACTTAGCCCAGCCTTCCCTCCCCAATCCGTAAAAATTCTTGAGCAAAACACACCCATTTCAAAAGACCCAGAACAGGAATTGCTTTATTTTTTAAGTTTTGGGAACTTCACACAATTCAACCTACAAAGATTGCCTATAACTCAAGAAAGTCCAATGTCATGTAGGGAATGAGAGCGAATCATCTAAATGCTAAGACTGGAAACTCATTTTAAAATCAAGTCCTCAAGGCTCCAAACACCAGCCTCTGCTGGCCTGCCTCCAGACCAGACCCCAGAACAGGCATGTGGCACAGTCTCTGGGGAAGCCTCCAGTCTGCAAGGTGTCTTGAGATAGCCGGCATTGTGGACATGTCCATTCCTTAGAACCTGGGCTCTGCCGCATGCCATCTGGGCAAGTTACATCACCATCTTTGGTTTCCTTCTTGGAAAGCAGGGCTTGTAATATCATTTTAATTAAATCCTATATAATAAAATATCAATATGCTAAGTGCCTGGTCATCCAGTCAATGGTTCAACCAATCAAAGTATAATATGCTAATGATATACTAAGGCTGCTCAACCCCTCTCTATGATGTGCACTGACCACCATGGGGCAGATACTCCAATGGGTAAGTTAGCTTGCTGCCAGGGTCCGGCTGATTGGGACTGAGCGAGATGATTTGGACATGCCTTGGAACCTTCCCACAGACCCTCTGTGGCTGGCCAGCCTCCTGTATCCATCCCCTGATGGCATTCAGCCCTAACCTCAGCCTGGCCTGAACACTCTCTCTATCTGGACCCCTCAGGAGATGTCAGAAAGCCAATTTCAGTTCCATCCCACAGGCCAGGCTGAGGGACCCCACTGGTGTACTGGGCCTCTAGTAGTATTATAATATTTTATACTAAAATTATATCTTCTACATAGACACCTAATAAGTGGTTGAACATTTTACATGTTCAAGAATTGGTACATTAGAACTTTTTCTTTAATACACTAGAATGAGGACCTCAACCTCATTCCTTAGAGAGTTGGGGTGGGATCTCATCTGGCAAAGGAGGTTAGAAACCAGGATGGAGTGCAGTTCCTTTACTACAGTTGCTGCTGTACAATGATAAATTATTACCATCTGTTCAATTATCTTTTCACTCTGAAATAGCCTCACGTCTGTCTGTATTTATTGGTGTCCCTTACATCTCCTGAAATTTCATCAGCAGAATATGTTGTTTAATTTCCATAAAACTAGAAACCTGAAAAAAACACTGATACTGTCATTTTGTTATCCCCTATCATTCATCCTATTAAGGGCAGAAATAGAATATTGGAGATCAGCTAGAATTGTAAGAAATAGTAATCATGCTCTGTTAACCATGATTGTTTTATTCTGATTAAAGAAAGCACATTCGACCCTGGCTGGGAGCTCACCTGGAAATACAGTCCTTCCTCCCCATCAGGAGCTGCCTATTAGCATGGAAATATTAACCTTGTTGCAGAAGCTAGGATTACCAGCCCTTTGAAGATCCCCAACCATTTGCATACCACAGGCCTTTGCAAGCTGCCCATTTGGATACCTTTTGCCTATGTCCCCTTGTAACCTTTGTCCTTCCTCAGAATATAAGCAGCTGGCTTATGTTGGTATGCAGAGCAGATTTTATGGGTGACCTGCTGCTCTCTCACACTGCTGGCAGGATTGGAATAAATACTCAGATACTTCAACCTTGTCTCTGCTGAATTGCCTCAAGTTATAAAAGGCAGCATGGATCCATTATTTGTCTGATTACAACTCTGCTATTTATCACCAATCAAACCCATGATAAGAAATAATCCTGGCTCTCTACCTGCTCATAGCACACAGGTATGGAGTTATCCAGAACAAGTTTTCTGCTCAATAGAGGAATGCATTTTGAAATTTTGAAATGGAAAGAATCTGTTCAGTTCAATAAGTATCTCAGTTAGTCTAAAGAAATAGTTATTATACATTTAAACTATTTGCCTTTTCCCTCCAATATGTGGTTTGCATGTATGTTCTCCCATTTCATAGGTTGTCTTTCCATTACGTTGGTTGCGCAGAAGTTTTTTTTGTTTTTGTTGGATGTGGTGCCCCTTGTTGACTTTTGCTTTTGTTACTTATATTGTTGGCATCATACCCAAAACATTACCAGCAATGCTGTTGTCCAGGAACTTCTTCTCAGTGTTTTTTTCCTGGTAGTTTTATGGTATCTGGTCTGATGTTTAAGTCTTTAGTCTATTTGGAATTACTTTTTTGCGAGTGGTGTAAGATAGAAGTCTAATTTCACTTTTTCTGTCTGTGGTTATCTACTTTTCCCAGCACCATTGATTCAAGAAACTATTATTTTTTTCTCCATTGGGTATCCTTTATACCCCTGTTAAACATGAATGCATTGTAGTGCCAGGGCTTATTTCTGGGCTCACTATCTGTTCCATTGGCCTATGTATGTATTTTATAACAGGGCCATGCAGTTTAATAGCTACAGTTTTAGGGAAATAGAAAGATGTTGTTTAAAGCCACAAATTTGTAAGTAAATACATTTGGGAGATATAATGCAAACTTAGTGCTTAGTCAACACTTTCATATTATAAACTTGAAAACAAATTGCTAAGAGACTAGATCTTTCTCCATAAAAAGTATGATAACCATATGATATGTTAGAGGTGCTAACTAACACCACTGCAGTGGTCATATTGCAATATATTGTATAAATGTATGAAATCAACACACTGCACTCCTGAAGCAATGTTATATGTCAAAAGCATCTCACTGCATTTTTAAAAAATAAAAATAAAATATTTGTTTTTTAAAAACATCATTTAGCCATAATGATCACCCATGGGAATGAGCTCTTGACCATGCATCACAGGACCTGTCATGACACCTTTATAACTAACCAAATTGCAGGTCATCTGCTATCAAATAGCATGTGTGATAAAGCTCCAATGCATCATTTCAAAGACATAACAATGCATTGTTATGTAGATTAGCAAAGCATTCTTCTAATTGCACTGTGAATTTCACTTCCAATTCTAGTCCCATAAAGCTATTAGGTCTAACATGCATTCCTCTGTTCAAAGTTGTGCTTAGTTAGTGCCCTGCTTGCCACTAGCATACATACCCAGGACCATATGCATGGCTGAGCTCCAGTGTACACATCAGAGTGTACACAAGAAAGACAGACATCTGGCATTGCTATAAGTACTCTCAAGCTCATGAGTGGTAGGACTGCCTGGAGTTCTGCTGAGGGCAAGGTGGGGTGGGGGCTGATAGAGAAGAGAAGCCTGACAAGTGGATACCGTGCCCTTTTTTCCTTAAAAATAAACTATAGATGGATGGGAGTCTATCCTCTGGCCAAGGGACCTACCCTAGCATTTGGTGCCTTGTAGGACTTCAGGAAATCTTGTCCAGTGATCAGCTTAGTTAATCACTGTCATTTATATTCTGCTGGGTTCTCTCCCCCAGCATTTCCAAAGCTGCTCTGTAATACATTTGTTATGTGATGGGTCAGATTTTAAAAAAGAAATTTCAAATTGTAAGATCAATACTCACATACATTCAACAACAACATCGATAAGAGAAGTGAATGGACCAAGTCCCAGCAGAGTAGTCATGGTGGAATATTCTGTAACATTGTGACATATTCCCAAATTATCACCCAGATAGCACTCTGTGACCTCACCCTCCCAGGCCATCACCCAGACAGCCCTCTGTGACCTCACCCTCCCAGGCCATCACCCAGACAGCCCTCTGTGACCTCACCCTCCCAGGTCATCACCCAGACAGCCCTCTGTGACCTCACCCTCCCGGGTCATCACCCAGACAGCCCTCTGTGACCTCACCCTCCCGGGTCATCACCCAGACAGCCCTTTGTGGCCTCACCCTCCCAGGCCATCACCCAGACAGCCCTCTGTGACCTCACCCTCCCAGGTCATCACCCAGACAGCCCTCTGTGACCTCACCCTCCCAGGTCATCACCCAGACAGCCCTCTGTGACCTCACCCTCCCAGGTCATCACCTAGACAGCCCTCTGTGACCTCACCCTCCCAGGTCATCACTCAGACAGCCCTCTGTGACCTCACCCTCCCAGGTCATCACCTAGACAGCCCTCTGTGACCTCACCCTCCCAGGTCATCACTCAGACAGCCCTCTGTGACCTCACCCTCCCAGGTCATCACCCAGACAGCCCTCTAGGACCTCACCTTCGGCTTCCCAGTGGCCTGCTTGAGTGCCCTTAAACTCATTTCAGGAGCTGAAAACTCTCCTTTTTTTTTTTCTTTCATGTTTTTGTTCCTGTCATTCCAATTGATTGCTATTATTATTGTGATAATCATTATTATTAATAATAATAATTATAGATGTTGCAAGTTGTTTCATCTGTTACCATGGTGATCATTCTTCAGAAAACATAATAAACAAGATTTAAAAGGAAAGAGGGGCAAAAAATAACTGTGATTAATAAGACCTCATTCTATACACATATTTGTCTCTTCTCAGAGCAAGAAAAAAGTGGAACTTTCCTATCATAATACTTAGATGGAACTCTACAGATTGTCAATACCCAGCTTAATTGAACTTAAGTCACTGTGGGAGCTGCTTAGAGTCCTTTGAAAAATGTGCCAATTCACTCACCCGCCCACAGCATTAGGGCGGGTCTATACTAAGGTCTCAGGGTCACTTCTGGTGTTGCCAGAGTGGATTTCCCACCCCAAAGGGAAAGGCAGTGTAAATAACCCTCCACACTGTCTCCAAGCGCATTTCCATGCACACATCTACAGCCTCCTGGCACTTCTTTTGCTTTGCGTTGAGCTTATTTAATTTTTCATATGTTCCTCTCTTATCTCCCCTTTAGATCACAAGCAGTGAGGCCTGGTAAATGTCACCTGGAAGGCCTTCTGTGGATGAGGGGCAGATGCTGCAGGGGACGCTGGGGCTCAGGCTGTTGGGCCAGGCAAGGCTGTTCTGCCCATGGGCTTCTAAGTGTGGCAGGGACACTGATCCCCCCAACCCCAATACTTCCCACCCCCACCCCTAGGCCTCAGTCTCCTCAGCTGTAGGCTGGAGATAACCTGGCCCAGGATGTGAGGAATGAATAAAATGCACAGGATGCACTGAACAGAGTACCAGGCTCAGGGCATGGACTCCAAACCACAGATGACCTGCTACAGGCACTCTGATCCAGGGAGGATCCCCAGGGACCACTCGCCTTTAGGAAGGGTTATGGGAACCCAAGCTGAGGAGTCAGTGACACCTTCCTCTCCACTTAAAGGAAAGGGAGACAGTGAGGGTAAAAGGACTTTCCACTTCTTGGCAAGAATTGGCGCCAGAGCCACGCCCCGTCCAGGAGGACTGGAGACCGTGCAGGCCTGCTGCCCCGCTGCAGCTCCGCTCTGCGGCTCTGCCCCTGGGAGAGCACCTGCCTGGCTAGGGTGGCCACACCACTCAGCATCAGGGGAGGCCCAGGGCAGGCCAGGAGCCAGCTCCCGGGTGGCCTCACTCCGCTGCCCACAGGGGCCACACCGATGACCCCCGCACAGCAGGCGAGGTGTGGCGTATCTCCCTGCTTCACCCAGCTGTACTTTCTTTTTTCTTTTTCTTTTAATTTTAGATGTGTTTTTTTTTTAAATATATTTTATTGATTTTTTTACAGAGAGGAAGGGAGAGAGATCGAGAGTTAGAGAGAGTTAGAGAGCTTCACACAGAGTAAGGCTTATTGCTCTAGAAACAATAGATCTTATGCTCTTCTTCTGGAGGTTACTCACAAAAAAAGCACCCTCAAATCCGAAGAGGACAGTGGGATGATCTGTCTTTCTTTCAGCGGACACATTTGCTCTGGGGTACACAAGTGCATGTTCTGTCTGTGTTCACTAAAATTGCTTCACATAGAGTAAGGCCTATTGCTCTAGAAACAATGAACCATCGTGCCTAGTTCTTAATTTCCAAAAGCAATTTGCTGCAAAAGTGAACTAAACTTCTTTTATTTTTAAAAAAAATATATTTTATTGATTTTGTACAGAGAGGAAGGGAGAGAGATAGAGAGTTAGAAACATCAATGAGAGAGAGTCATCGATCAGCTGCCTCTTGCACACCCCCTATTGGTACATGCCCTTGACAGGAATCGAACCCGGGACCCTTCAGTCCCCAAGCCAATGCTCTATCCATTGAGCCAAACCAGTCTCGGCCCAGCTGTACTTTCTGTATAGCTCCTGGGACTTTATTTCTCTCTGCCTGCTTTAAAATAGGTGCCAGCATCAAAGAGACCTGGGGAAGTTTTGGTCTTGGAGGTGTGCTTTTGAATGGGCTCCAGACACACTGCATCTGCTTGTTTGTTTATTGTCTGCTCGGTTACTCAAGGAAAAGCATGGGGTGCTGAGTGTGTGAGGAGCATCATGTGCGTGACTAAAAGGGTAGGATGAAGGTGAAGGGCACTCTGAACCCTGAGGGCATCCCTCGCTGGTTCTGAGAAAGCCTGATCCTGGCTGGGGCAGGAGGAGGAAAGGCTGAATTCTGTGCCCAGCCTCTGAGCAGGGGTAGGGGAGGAAGGGGCTCCAAATCCAACCCCCTGCCAGGGAGAGGGCTGCAGGCTGGTGGTCTTCAGGAGGTCTTTAGGAGTCTGTGGCAGGGACTGCTGGGTGCTTTCTAGGAAAGAGCTAGACACTAGCATAAACTTAATTCCATCTCACATCTAAGTGATACTGGCCACACTCTCTACTATTTCTGAGCCCACATTTCCTCAAAATACACGTGAGAGAACCTCTGTCTTCCAATACATCATGTGAATTTGCTGTGATCAAGCAGAAGACGATACCCCATCCCTGGACCACTGCTTCACAGTAAGGAGTGCCTTCCCTTATTCAGAAGAGCTGACGTGGCTGAGGCTGAGCTCAGGCAGCCACAGGCAGTGGACTGGCTGCAGAGGTCCTGCCTTAGCAAGGAGTCAAGGCCTCAGTTCCCTCTTCCCACCAGCTCACACACCTTCTGTGAATGAAAGGTGTCGGCGTCCTCTGCTACATAGATCTTATGCTCTTCTTCTGGAGGTTACTCACAAAAAAGCACCCTCAGATCCGAAGAGGACAGTGGGATAATCTGTGTTTCTTTCAGCGGACACATTTGCTCTGGGGTACACACGTGCATGTTCTGTCTGTGTTCACTAAAATTGCTTCACATAGAGTAAGGCCTATTGCTCTAGAAACAATAAACCATCGTGCTAGTTCTTAATTTCCAAAAGCAATTTGCTGCAAAAGTGAACTAAACTTCTTTTATTTTTTTAAAAAAATATATATTTTATTGATTTTGTACAGAGAGGAAGGGAGAGAGATAGAGAGTTAGAAACATCAATGAGAGAGAGTCATCGATCAGCTGCCTCTTGCACACCCCCTATTGGGGATATGCCGTCAACCAAGGTATGCCCTTGACCGGAATCAAACCTGGGACCCTTCAGTCCCCAAGCCAACACTCTATCCATTGAGCCAAACCGGTTTGGCAATGAACTAAACTTCTTTAGAAAACAGCTGAATCTGAGACTAGGCAGGGAAAGATCAAGGTAACATCTTGGAGCATCTTGTGCTAAAAAGCTACAAAATACTCCAGGATTCTGGAGGCGTGTAAGAAAGGCAAAAGTACAAAATTAAAGGGACCATAGCTGGTTACAGAAAGGACAATTTTAACGTAACTATATAAAGATAATAGTAACAATTTTTTAAAACGGAATAACTTATGTTTTTAGTAGCACAAAAACAGGTGGAGGAGGATGAGAAATAGTGAGGAATACAAAATGACAGCTACAAATGTAGGAAAATGTAGAATTAGAAAAATGATATGACAAATTCTGATGTAATAAATGACATAGGTTGGGATCATTAGCAGATTTGGAGTAAATGTTGGGGAGCAGGATATTACAGTCCACATAGATCACTTATTGAGTATAAACTATCTTCATGATCGACTAAAAGGATCTGGCCATCAAATCCATCATGTGAAAGGTGCTTCCATCCTAATAAAACTATGAAAACAGAAACTGTTGCCAAGCCAGTGTTTCTCAGTGGTTGAGTGATGACCTATGAACCAAGAGCTCACTGGTTCGATTCCTGGTCAGGGCACATGCCCAGGTTGTGGGCTTGATTTCGGGTAAGGGGCATGCAGGAGGCAACCTATCAATGATTCTCTTCATCATTGAAGTTTCTATCTCTTCTCCCTTCCTTTCTCTCTAAAACAAAAACCCACACACAAAAAAACAAAACAAAACAAGAATAACAAAAAACTGCTATAAAAGATATGATAGAGACAAGATAAACTATATATTGTATATTAATTTAATTATTGCTTATTCTTATTTATGGTTTTAGTATTGTGGTTATGTGGAATAATGTGTTTAAGTTTAAATTATCAACATGTCTACAATATTTATATTTAAATAATTCTGGAAGAAAAAGGCAACTTATGATAAGGATTAAAGGAGAGGGGAAAAAAAGAATGAGAGAGAGACAGATATGAAGGCAACACAAACATGCAAATGGGGCAAAATGCTTACAGTTGGAGAAGACAGGTGAAAACTATACAGAAGCTTATATTAGTACTTTTTTAACTTTTCTATAGATTTGGACACTTCAGAATAAAAAAACAGTGCTTCACAGTAAGTGTTCAGAGCTTTTCTACTGTACTCCAGCAAATCCATATGGGGGTTCTTTTCAGAGAGGACACACACAGACACACACAGGCACATACCCCCAGCATGCACGCATGCAGACACACACAAATACACACTGATACACACTCACAGACACAAACATAGACACACATGCAGAGATACACAGAAACACCCCCCACAGACATATACAAATACAAAAACACACAGGCACATTCCTACAGATGCACACAAACACACAGTGACAGGCACACAGATGTACACAGAGACACACACTCCCAGACACAGATACACACAGATATAGGCACACACACATGCATGGCTAAGGACTAACTGGCAACACAATTATCAAACGCAAAGATTATTATCCTATTCAACCTCTGACACCACAACAGCACATTCACGCTCAACTATAACTACTGGTTAGTGATGTTGAATTGATATTTGTGTGCTATTTTAGTGTGTCTAATATGTGCTCATGAAAGTCATTGCTTGTTATTTTAATTACTGCATCTCCAGTAATCTATATAGTAAAAGCTTAAGTCACCATTATGGTGGAATAACCAGAATGACTGGTCGCTATGATGTGCACTGACCACCAGGGAGCAGACGCTCAATGCAGAAGCTGACCCCTGGTGGTCAGTGTGCTCCCAAGGGGAAGTGTTGCTCAGCCCGAAGCCCAGCTCACAGCTGGCAAGCACAGCAGAGGTGACAGGTGGCAGGAGCCTCTCCCACCTCCACAGCAGCACTAGGAAGCAGCCAACCAAGCAGGAAGGAGCAGCGAACTGGCAGGCAGTTAGGAGAGAGGGGTTCCAAACTGAGAGGGATGTCTACCAAGGGGTGCTGGACTGTAACCTTGAATTACATTGATTATTTCAAGTTATTGAATAACAAGAACTTTAAACATGCGTTTTGTTATTAATTACAGTAGAGGGAACTGAGGAACAGGGAGGCCAAGTAATTCACCCAAGTCACACTTGACAGAACTATGAAGTACCAGCATTGAGATTCACACTACGCTCAAGATCTTGTGCACTTTGCTGAGTTTGTTAGATGTCTGTTGATCAAGGAAATTAAAGGGAAATAGATAGGAAGTGTGACAAGAAAAGAAGCTTCAAAGAATAAAAGAATGAGGGCATGGTCCAAAGAAGGAGGTGAACGGAGGATATTCCAGAGAAGCCTAACTGGACATAAAGCGTGAGTGCTGCTCAGAATACATACAGCTTCCACTGGCAACCTATGCGGAAACTGTCTACTTAGCCAGTGTCTAACCCACTTCTCTTACAAAGAGATATAACTAGCACGTATTCAAACACTGGGGCACATAGTCTGTAAGGCTGATTTGTGTGGCTGTGATGGGCATCCACATGAGGAAGAGTGGTAGAGACAACTCTGAGATGTGTGTCTGTTCTGCTGCCTCTATTTCACAGCTGGGATCATAGCTGCTTGCACATCTTGGCTCTTTTATTCTCTGGGAAATCTAGACAGATTCTGACTCATCATCTCTCCCTGGAATCCTGGACTCAGAGCAAAAGCAAGTAGCAACAAGCAAGCTTTCTGAAGACACCCTTGACTCCCACTTACTGTTTCATCTTCTGATCAGATGCACAGCGATCCAGGAGCCTTCCAGCATGGGAAGGCACCTGATCACTGCTCCTCCAAATCATCACCCCCTGAGCTCCACAGCATTCCTCTCTTCTCTCTGCCTGGCCCTGCAACACCCACTTATCAAGGTCACACCTGTTTATCAGCCCTAAGTCTCTCAGGAAGCCTCTCCTGATCACTCTGGTCTCTGAATGCCTTCATCATCTAGGTCCTCCCACGATGGTGGTGATGCTGACTTCCATTTCAGAGGCTTTTAGAGAGTACCAGAGATTGTACCAATTGTACTAAGTGCTTTGCTCATTTAATTGTATTTCATCTGTACATTAAACCATTGTACAGATAAAGAACTGAGTCACATAGAAGTTAACTCTACTTGGATTCCATGACTGTTGGAGTACCTTACATCCTATGTAACTCTACAAATTACACAGAATGGCCTCAATGAAAGTGTTTTAAGACTGGATATTAGATATGAGATTCTTTGGTTTATAGTAGCTGATACAGAACTGAGCACAGGCCCAAGACTGTGTCCCAATCCCCACAGCACAGAGGAAGAGTTCTCCAGGGATCTACAATGCCTGCTGTGAAATGTCCAACAGGAGGCCTTAGG
This sequence comes from Pipistrellus kuhlii, assembly GCF_014108245.1. Taxonomy (NCBI): domain Eukaryota; kingdom Metazoa; phylum Chordata; class Mammalia; order Chiroptera; family Vespertilionidae; genus Pipistrellus; species Pipistrellus kuhlii. Next base: position 78,488,616 of record NW_023425573.1, read on the forward strand.
ATGAGCTCCATGTGCAGGTCTTAAGATCAGCAACTCTTCAGTCACTAAGTACTGGGGAGAGGACTGAGGAAGGGGACTTGAGTGTTAAGCAATGTGCTAACCAAGTTACATAGTTATTTCCCAAAGTCTGGTGTCTTCAGGTATTTGTTAAAATGCTATTTCTTATTACTGTTCTATACCTACTGAAGAAACATTGTTGGAAATAGCCTAGAAAATGACATTTTACTCATCTTAGGTCATTCTTTGAAGAAATAAAATGTAAGAATCTTTGGTGCTTTTAAACTTCATCTAATATTCAGAACAACTTTGCAAGGTGGTATGACTATCCCCATTGACAGATGAGGAAAGTGATGACCACGGAGATGAGGTGAGTGGAATGAAGACACCACTCCTTCAGGCTCATCCCTCCAGGACCTTACTGCAGCGGCACTGCCTGATGGGTGGGGCACATGGCCAGGGGAAATGGCAGTTTTGTTTAGACAATGGGCGTTTCTTTTCTCCAGAGCCTCTATTTCTCCTGGCCTAGCACCCCAAGAATGGGAATCACAGGCCTAGCTCCACTTTCTGGGCAACATATGTCAATTCAGGTGACCTTGGACAACCATTCAGCCTCAAGAATTCACTAACCCCCTATGGAAATGAAAAAAAAAAAATGGTGCCTTCTGCATGGTTTCTGCAAAACTAAATACTATCAAGAGAATAAAGTATCTGGCATTGAGCCTCATACTAGATGCTTAACTAAATATTAGCTATTTATATTACAAAATGCAGCCAGAGGGCAGCCCTTCAAGGGCAGCTTCTCTCATCTTCATTCCCAGTTTCCAAGCTCCCGTGATCCAACCATGGCCTCCTTTGTACTATTTCTGTAGCGTCTTTTGGCTTCTAATTTACAATATTTCTTAGACCTTGTGAGACATATCTGTTTGCATTTTCTGTTTGCTCTCTAAACTGTGAGATCCTGTAGGACAAGGATACACATTCATTTGATAACCTTAGTGCCTTGCACAGTCCTTGCTCAAAAGTTTACTTGAATTACAATTTTTAAATGAGCAACTGAATAATGGAGTGACTGGGTCAATGAATGCATAATATATAAGTAACTCAACACATAAAAATAAATGTGTAAGTAAACAAGTGAAAGACTTATTAAAGGAATGCAAGACATCTGAGAGGGGGTTAGTAAAGGGGATGAATGTAAGAATAAACGGATAAATCAGACCCTATGCTTGCCATGGGTCTGAGCCTTCTTTTCTCATTGCTGTGGTTGGGATCAACTTTTCGAATGAAAGGAGTTTCTCTGAAAGCCTGTTACAATTATTGGCAACTCAAAGGTGACAATGCTTTAATTTCAGGATAATGCTAATCTTTATGACTTAGTAGTTTCATTTAATGGCCCCATTTAGCAGGAGATTATGCCGCCTGCTAGCCCACAGAGACCACTTTAAAGCTCAGGACTTTCACAGACGCAGGTCCCAGCTTGGCCTTAGAGAATAGCCTGCTGGAATACTTATGCAGTCCCTAAGCCTTGGCTGACAACATAGGGTATTAAACAGGGAGAAATACACTTAAAAAGATCTTCCTCTAAGCTGGGATCTTTTCCTTTATTTACGAAAATTCCTCCAGACAACACTGCATGCAGAGAAAACAAGTGCTCTTCCCTCTGAAATACAAGTGTTATTCCAACTGAATAAATTGCTAGTGAGCCACAGCAAGAGTCACCCACGCATGATTCAAAAAACAGGAGAGGACAAGTTTAGCAGGGACTCAGCCTGTGGCCCATTAAGGGAGTGAATGTGTTTCCAAGGGAGAAAGAGGGGAAGAAGGAAAGGTAAATATGACCTTCATGTCCTTACCACCTGCTCTGTCAGTCACTCTCCAGCATTGTTGAGATGTTGTCATGTAATGGACCACACAGCAATAGTAAACAGCTATTACCATCACCCTGCATGTGCAGACAGAGAAACTGAAATGCAACAGTCAAGGGCCTTGTCCATGGCCCCACAGACAATAATTATAATAATCTCTAATTATAATTATTTGGAAGATTCAATAAGTACAGGTATTGTTCTAAGACTGCTAATTAATGCATTTGAGCTTGTATATCTGTATAACTATGCCCTTCAAAAATTGTAATCCATAAATAAGGCTTGGGTTTTGCACAGATAGAAGAAAAGGGAAGGGTGGCAATATATCTGAGTTTGTACAAGCTCATCCTGGCCGCTGCGGAGTGGGGAAAGCTGGAGACTTGGGGTTTTGTTACCACAAGGACATGAGACAATATAGACTCTGTGGAGTTGGGGAACCAAATCACAATCATTTCCACATGTCCAGTGCCTCATGAGTCTCTGGCCTTGCAGACAGCCAATGCATACTGAGTCACAGTGACAGAGGAAGGGCTGCCACCCATGTTTTGGTAAGAAGCTCTGCATACTGAAAGGGGAAAAAGCTTTAGATTTGATAGCTATAAGGAAATCTTACTTCTATCATTTATCAGCCTCATTAACACATTTGTAAATCAAAATCACTCCAGCTGTTCCACAGGAATGACACTTGGACAAGTACCCAGTAGACACTCAACACAATTATGTAGTCTGTAATAAAGTGACACCTTTCTGGCAAGAGTCCTTCTGCAGTGATGGCTATCCAACAACTTCTGATAAAAACAAACTTAAGGACTTGAGCCCAGTTTGTTCCTGTAGAAATGTTTGTCAGACAGTAAATTTAATACTGCTGACAGTATTAAATGCTGAGTGTGCTCATGTGTGTGTGTGAGTTGGAAGTGTTTTTGGTGGAAATCTTAAGTAAATTGCCTATAGAAGGTACAAGGATAGAACTTTATTAAAGACTGACATGACACCACTACTAAATTATACGTTTTTAGTGTAAAATATAACTATATACTAAGTTATATATATATAACTATATACAAAAATAACTATATACTAAGAATCTCAGAGAGATATGCATGTGCCTGAGTAACTCTTGTTTCCTCTATACTGCCAGATGCTTGTGTCACCCCCTCATAAACTATGAACTCACTGGCAGTGGTCTTGTTATAGAATAGTAGAAAGTTTAGAAAATTCCAGGACAAACAGACGAGGGAAACTGAGATAGACAGTTAAACAGCAGTTTGTGTCCATCTAGTAGCAGGTATACCGGTCAATAATGCGGACTTTATAATCAAAGAAAACATGATAATTTCAAGAGAAACATCAAAAGTGCTTTATTCTAAGTAATGTCCATCACTAACTACACATTTCCCTATCTTTCTGATAATTTGTGGATGCCATCCCAATAGAACTTTTCTTGTTTTGAGGTGAACCATTCAGAGACCCAGTTTTCCACTTCTTTTATATGATTTGAAGTGCTGTATGAAAGTGTATGTGCCATGGATTGGAAGTGGTAATCTGAAGGAGCAAGGTCTGGTGAATACAGGGGGTGGCTTAATACTTTTCATACAAGATCTCTTAATGTGTCTTTAACTGATTTTGAAGTGTGTTATGATGCGTCACTATGAAGCAAAATTACTTTGCCATGTCTTCTGGTACATTCTAGTCATTTCACAATCAAAGAGTGGTTCAAATTGATTATTTGTTGTTAGTAGGGATCAGTATTAATGGTTTCTCCTGGTTTTAGAAACTCATAATACACCACACCTTTCAAATCTCACCAAGTGCAGAGAACATTGTCTTCTTTCTGAAGTGATTTTGCCTTTCAGTCCATGTTGATGGTTGACTTTGATCAACCCATGATTTTGTGTGTTTGTGGGTTCTCAAAATAAATCAACTTTTCATCACCAGTCACAATTTGATGCAAAAAATATTTTCTTTCATGCTGTTGAAGCAACATTTTAACGATGACTTTTAGGTTTTCCATTTGTCTTTCATTCAGTTGATGTGGCTCCCATTTTCCTTCCTTTAAAATATTCCCCATTGCTTGTAAATGATTGAAAATTGTTTGCTGAGCAACATTTAATCTTCCTGCAAGTTGTTTTTGTGTCTGACATGAACCTTCATCTTATAATGCTTGTAATTGTTGGTCTTCAAACTTTACCATTGACCTGAACATTCTTTATCTTTCACATTAAAATCTTCACTTTTAAAGCATTTAAACCACCATTTTCAAGTATCTTGAGATGAAGCATGTTCACTACAAGCTTCCCAAAGTATATGATAACTTTCAGAAGCACTTTTCTTCAAAATAAAGTAATTAATTAAAACTTCCTGCAAATGCTCTTTTTTTTTGGCATGAAATTTTACATTTTAAGCGTAAAAATATCTATGATGTTAACACCTTCAGAAAATTTGACATATGAAGTTTTGAAGCTTGTTGTCAATACAACAAAATAGCATACATATCAAATCAAGGCATATATATCAACATATGTGTAACTCTATCTATTGAAAAAATCTCATTATTAACCAGTACACCTGGTAAATCCTATCTGCCCTAAACAAGGACATTTAAGAGTAAATGGTTTGCACTTCTCCTCCCCAATAGAGGGTAAATAGTTTAAATCTCCCCACTCAGGGAGACAGATAGCAGAAATCCAATTAAGTGCCATTTGCCAACCAGACTCAAGGACAGACAAATTAAGAGAATAAATCTCATTTGGGTACATCAGGATAAAGCTGATGAATATTCTATTGATTGGCCCCTAAGATAGCCCCTAAACACCTAGACTATAAAATGCTGCAAATGAAGGTCCCATTGCACTTTTCTGCCAAGGAGCACATCCCTGCCATTCCTTTCCCTTCTCCTTCCCCTACAGGCACTTGTCTTCTAACCTCCAAGGGACCCCATGAGAATTGAAACCAGGGAAGCAATAGGCAGCAAGACAGCTCACCCCTGGGTGGGCTAACTGCCTGCACTGGTCTCCAAAGTCTCTCTCTCCCCTTTTTCTCTGACCTCTAGTGAGCCAAAACAGCCCATCTTAAGTTCTCCTAAACTTTATTCTATGCCTTTCCTTGTTTCACAAAAATGCTTATCTGCCCGAGTTCTAATGACTGACTTGGACACTGAAGTATGGCAAGAAGGATACTTTTAATACATTCCTAAGAGCTGGTGTCCTTGGGTTGTTTAGGCACACCCTAGGCAGCAATCACAATCCATTTATCCAGCACTCCTCAGATTCCTCTTGGCTGTGCGCTATGGGGTCACATGTTTCCTCATATGTTGCCTAGTCTTGCTGTCTCCCACTGGGCCATTTAAAAAATGGAAAGAGGTCTTTTCTAGTTGCCTCCACCTCCTGTCTAAGAGGGGCCTTAATTTCGGGGGTTTCCACCATGATGCTGGCCCATGTCCACAGTTTTTTGCTTTTATATCCTCTTCCCTCCCCCCTCCATTTTTTCCTGGGGAAATTCAGTAGCCATTTCCATCAAAGCTGACTATGTGAAGATGGATCACAGAAGCCCACTTCCAACACTACCTACTTAACTTTTGCTGCAGCCAATACATTCTTGCTTGCTTTTCTACATTTTGTCTCTTGATTGAATTTTTTCTTCAAGAAGACAAGAACCAAGGTCTCCTCTCTATACCAGTAACAATCTAACTTTGGGAAGAAGGCTGACACCTGTTAGACCTAACTGGATGGACATCTTGCTTTCTGTTAATAGCCTGGATAATAATCTATTATCTGCAATTACCCTGCACTGTTATGCGCAGGCATATTACAAAAATTCTGGTTTCTCTACCTACTCCATTATGCATTCTTTGATGAGTTTTAGTGAAAACAGAGCCTGCCTCCAGACAGTGAGAAACAGAGCATCATATCAGTGGTAATGATAAGATTAGAGACTGGTAAGGTAGTTTGATTATGAGCTGTTTGAGAATGTAAACAAGTTTTGCTTTAGAGATCTGACTAAACATTCCTTGCAAAACTTCTTGCAATGCCTCATGATTTCTATACAGGTATGTGTGCATGAAATTGGCATTGTATTCAGCAGAATAAGAAATAAATCTGTTTTTGTTATTGGTTCTAGATGAACAATTTTGCATATCAGTATGCATTTATACTCTACAGAGGAAAGACAGTGTGTGGCTGGGACACATTTGTTAACTCTTTGACAAGATGTCTTGTTAACATTAAAAATGGTAAAATGTAAGCTTAGTAGAATAACTTTAAATGTCAATTTCTAAGGAAAATCTTGTCAGGGTGCCTCATCCTTCGTCTTTATTGATACTGGAAGCTTCCCCTAAGAAATGCTCCCTCCAGGCACCTGTGGCACAGGGATCTCATGACAACTGAAGAAAGAATAATTCTTTGTTGCTGGCATGAGGAAATGGCTGTCCTCTCAGGCTAGGGTGACTATATAGATACCATCTACACTGTGACAGTGGAGGGTAGGAGAGAGGACTCCAGTGAATACTGGATTTCTCTATTTTATGAGCTCTACTTTTTGGGGCTAGGAACTTTGCTTTTATTCTAATCTTCACATTAATCTTGAATGGAAGAAATTTTTTAAGTATAATTTCCACTTTATTTATAAGGAAACCAAGGTCCAGAAATGCTAAAAGGCTTGAATGTGCCGGCACTGGAATTTGAACTCCAATATGATTACAAGGTATGTGCTACTCTCACCAGTCATTCCAAAGAAGGCCTTTGGGGAAGAATGGGTAGCCATGGAAGGGCTTTGAGGCAATGAAGAGCAGTTGAACATTTTTACTCTTACATTTGCATAAGAGGTTGCAAAGAGTGTAGGACTGCTGAAGCTCAGTTTAGATCAGACTTTGAGGCAGAATCTACAGTACCAAACTACTGGTTTAATGAAATAGGACCTTAGTCTAAGACAAGTTATGGGAAGGGAGACGAAGAAAAGGGGAAAGTTAGAAATTAATCTTTAATTTGGTTGTGTTAGCTCAGAGTTTTTATTATACTGGGTCTCATGAGAGCAAATGTAAAGAGATTCCTCTCACCCTGTCCCTCACTTTCCATAACGAGCTCAGAGCCCAGTGGGACATGCAAGTAAACAAGGGTGGTTATAGTGAAGTGTGTTCAGTGCCATGGTGAAAATATGTAGAAACTGAAAGGAAAGCTGAGACCAGAAGCATCCAGATGGCCGGAACCCCGGTGTTAGGGCTGTCCAGAGAAACAGAGCCAAGATGATGCAAATATATTTCTAAATCTCTTTCTTTCTCTCAAGTATGAATATGGATATGGAGGCTTTGTAAGTCCAAAAACCTGCAGGGTAGGCCAACAGGCTGGAGATCCATGAAGGAGTTGCAGTTAGAGTCTGAAGGCCTCTGCTGGCAGTCTTACTTGAGGGAGGTCAATCTTCGTTCTATGAAGGCCTTGAACTAACTGCATGAGGCTCAGCCACATTTTGAAGGGCACTCTGCTTTACTCAAAGTCCACTGATAAAAATGTTAATTTCCTATTTAAATCACCCTCACAGAAACATTAATGATATTGTGTGAGCAAATACCTGGGCAATGTGGCTTACCAAGTAGAAACATAGAAGTAACATTGAACCAAGGAAAGCAGGAAACCCATGAGAAGCCCCATTCTCATGTCCCAATAACCCACAGGTCCTATGGGGGCCTCAGGCCTTCACTTGTGCCACTGTTACTTACTGTGCCCCTCCTTTCCTTCACTCCTATCTTTTTCCTTTGCACAGATCCCATACCCAGTGCCCAGAATTCCCTCACTTCCTGAGGGCATCTAACCTGTCCTGCCAGCCCACCTCACATGCATTTTTACCCAGCAGCACAATTCGAGGTCCTCACTGGATTCCTTGTTAGTTAAACACATCCCTTCCTACTTGCCCAATCAGGTTGACAAACTAAGAATGACTCATACTTTACAATACATCATTGGAGGGAAATATCCACATCCAGGCCAGGAAACATTTTCCCTCAGAAATGGCACAGGATCCAGATGTCCCTTTTAATGAGACATGACATTTTAGTGTGCCACAGTTTCTCCTATTGTTTACTTGTCCTTTAATTATTCATCAATTGAATGACATAGCCTTTTAGTCAGTTAGTTTGCCAAGTCAGCATTCTAACCCATTTAACCTTCTTTGCAGTCCAGGCTTCTACACAGGGAGGCATTTTCTGCCTCAGGTTGGAGTCTATTGATTAAGTTCATGCTTTATATATATTTGTAAAGTATGTGAGTTTTGCCTCAACACCACCTATGATTCTTGATGAATTCTAATCACTTTTCCACAGACTTCTTTGGACAGCTCATTAAACAGGTTAACATGGGTATTTTCCGTTTACCCCTCCAGAGGCACTTTACCTTCCTGCAGACTTCCCTGAGCTATAGGAGACTGACTAGAAGCCTTACATCAGTGAATGGCCTTGCCTTCTGAGTTATTGCGGGTTTGCTCAGTGGAGACATAGGAAGGAGACTGGAACAAACCAGGAGGGGCTGAGGTTATGCTCCAAGCTCCTTGATGGTGTTCCCATCCGGGAGGGCACAGCTCCTCCACATGCTGCCATCCTTTCTCCTCTCACTTCTATTATACAAGACTGATGATGAGAACAGCCCTTCTCTTACAAGCTCTGTAGTATGAACCCCCCTCCATTTCTCCCTGCATGCTCATGTCTGTGTAAACATTTCTCATGTGAACAAGCCATTTGCTACAACTATTGCCCTCAAGATAGGGGAGCTGTGCTAATGGGTATGTGTGGTATGAGGATGGTGTCTTGTTGTTGGTGCTCAGAAAAGTATTCATCTCTCACTTGGGAATAGTGAATAAGCCTGCCTGCTTAAAAATTCTTGGATTAAGCAAACTCAAAAAGGAAAAACTCATGGATACAAACAATAGAATGGTGATTTTCAGAAGGAAAGGGGTTGGGCAAAGGAAGGATAACTGGTGATGGAAGGACACTTGGGGTAGTGAACACACAACACAATGTCCAAATTACCGTATTTTTCGGACCATAAGACGCACTTTTTTCCCCCCAGAAGTGGGGGGAAATAGTCCCTGCGTCTTATGGTCCAAATATAGCCTACACATATACTTAAAAAAAAAAGTTTTTTTACTTGCCTGGCTCTGTGTGGTCTCTGTATGCTTGCCCGGCTCTAAAATGGTTCTAAATGCTGCTGTTTACTTTACAGGGTTGATTACATGTGTTTATGACTGTGATGTTGGGTTTTAATGCACATAAAATATTTTAGGACACTATTTGTTTCAGAATCTTTTTTTCTTCATTTCCCTTCTCTAAAAACTGGTGCGTCTTATGGTCCGGAGCGTCTTATGGTCCAAAAAATACGGTATGTATTGTAGAATTGTATATCTGAAAGCTGTATAATTTTATGCACCATCTAGAGGCCCAGTACACAGAATTTGCTCAATTGTGGGGGGTCCCTCAGCCTGGCCTGCACCCTCTCACAGTCTGGGAGCCCTGGGGGCATGTCTGACAGATGGGCCTAAGGCATTGGTCAGACATCCTTAGCATTGCCATGGAGGCAGGAGAGGCTCCCACTACTGCCACCATGTTCACCAGCTGTGAGCCTGGCTTCTTACTGAGTGGAGCTCCCTTTGTGGGAGTGCACTGACCACCAGGGGGCAGCTCCTGCATTGAGTATCTGGCCCCTAGTGGTTAGTGCACATCATAATGATGTGTCATTTGCATATTAACCTTTTATTATGTAGGATACCTGTAGACCAGACTCCCTAGAACCATAAGAAATGCAAAAATCCAGTTAACTCATTCTTGAATTGCCCCTCTCTAAAATCAAATTGCACCCCCCCTCACCCCGATGGGGCATGTGCTGCACCTTGGGAACCACTGGGCTTGACCCCTTTCCTCCCTGAGATTCATTTCTGAATACATATGCATATACCATGGGTATTGTAATCTCTTCGCCTTGTCATGAGGAGGTTCTGAGCTAATAAACCTAGAAATTTTTCATCAAGTAAGTGATGTCTAAACGGGAAGGAATTGTTATTTTTAAGCTCATGGGTACCTTTGCGGGTAGCTGGCGCTGATTAGGGGAGGAGGGCATAATTATTTCTTGGGACTGCAAGCTTTGGAGGGGCCGGCTCTGGCCAGCAACCCTGCTGTGGTAGTCATCCCTGGAGGCACTGGTGGGAGGGGGAGAGTAAGGGGCAACTGGGCTGAAGGGGGAGTAACTGTCAAACCTCCCAGATTGGCACCATTCTTTAAATTGTACCTGGTTATTTGGCAGCTGTATGTGCTCAGGGTGGGGCTCCAATCTCCTGGTTCAAGAGACCACATCACTTTACTTTTGACATTTTTTTTCTTTTCCTGGAAATGTCTTCTGGTGCCTCTTCTAGCAGCTGCCTCTTTGCCCAGGTCTTAGAGACATAGTCCTCCTGCCCAATGGCCCACCCACTGCACAAGGGTCTGGGCTGGGCCCTTCCTCTGCTCCCAACACACATTATTCATACCTTGTCATAGCCCTTGCATTTTAATTGTTGCTGTGTCTCCCTCAAGATCAGCCTGAGCAGATGAAAAGAGGACACACACTAACCTGACCAGCTCAGGGAGGCCTAAGTAGAGGCTTATAAACTCAGAGACTGAAAGTAACCACAAGGGATGATCTGAAATGAAAAGTTTTTAACTAAAAGCAATTTATGGCAGGTACTTATGTCCTAGGCTAGATTCTTCCCTGACAAATTAATCTTTACCTGAAATGAATCTGTCTGTTGTTTTTTGTTTTGTTTTGTTTTGTTTTGTTTTGTTTTGTTTTTGCACCTACCAGGAGATGTCCTTGGAATGTCAAAGAAGTTTCTGACCACAGATTCTAACATTGTTATTGAGTTAACTGTTGACTCTTATCTATACCGGCCTATGTGTGTGCCAGGCCAGTGTGACTCAGTGGCTGAGGACTGACCTACAAACTAAGAAGTAATGGTTCCATTCCCAGTCAGGGCACATACCAGGGTTGTAGGCTCTATTACAAGTAGGGGGCATGCAGGAGAAAGCAGATCAATGATAATCATCATTGATGTTTCTATCTTTCTCCCTCTCTCTTCCTCTTAGAATATATATATATATATATATATATATATATATATATATATATATCTTTTTACTTTTTATCCAATCCCAGAGGTTTCCCCACTTTGCTTTCTTCCATCTCCCTATTTATCACCAGCGGATTTCATGTAACCTACTTACATCTTCTCTTTTAATTCCAATGTATAAAATAAGGTACAAATCTGCCATTCTCTGGAACATTTTTTTTCAGTCCATTGAGGTTTTGCTTCCCAGTAATTGTCATCAGCTTGGCACAAATAAACTCAGAAAAATATTCTACAGGTTTGGATGTTTCTACATTGATACTGTGATGCAGACTATTCTTGAAAAGACAATGCTGTGGCTTGAATTCTTTCCCAAAATATTTGTAAAGTCCTGACATCCAGGACTTTGCAAATTCAATAAAATAAAGATGAAGTTATACTCCATTAAGTTGGGCCCTAATCTTGCTGGGACAGGTTTGGCTCAGTGGATAGAGAGTCGGCCTGCGGACTAAAAGGTCCCGGGTTCGATTCCAGTCAAGGGCATGTACCTTGGTTGCGGGCACATCCCCAGTAGGGGGTGTGCAAGAGGCAGCTTATCGATGATTCTCTCTCATCGATGTTTCTAACTATCTATCCCTCTCTATTCCTCTCTGTGAAAAATCAATAAAATATATTAAAAAAAAAAAAAAAGTTGGGCCCTAATCCAATATGACCAGCGTTCTTATACGAAGAGGGACACAGTCACCCGAAGATATGGCCACTGTGACTATGTCCCATGGAGGCAGGTGACCGCCTCCCCCAGGCAGAGATTGAGGTGCTGCCTCTATGAGCCTAGGAAGGCCCACAGATTAGGAGCGAGGAGGAGAAGGAAGGGTTCCCCTTCCAGGGTTCAGAGGGGCCTAGCACTGCTGGTTCCTTGGTTTTGGACTCTGGCCTCAGAGCTATGAAACAATGTACTTCGTTTTTTTTATTTGTTTTTAAGCCAGTTTGTATTTTTATTGTATTCAATAGAAACCTGGAGAAAATAATGCAGGCACAATTTCTTATTAACAAAACTAGCAGTTTGCACAGTGTCTGGAATGTGCACTTTTACATTGAGTTGAAATGAATTGTAAATCATTCAGATGTGAAAAATAGGTCAAATGTGTATTCCTGCAGAAACTACTTTTTATCTCCCTCATCCACAGCTTCAGTCCATCCTCATCCAAACCGGGGCCATCTCCATCTCCCACCCACTAGTCCTGGGCTCAGTGGTGCAGTATTGAGTGTGACATGCTGTCAAAATCTGTAGAGGCCTCTAGTCAGTCCACTTCATCACTAACCCTGGTCAGCCTCCAGATTACTCTCGAACTGGCCTTTCTCCCTTGCCCAGGCCACGCTGCTCACAGTCTGGAAGACAGTGGCTGCTGGGGTTTGGGAGTCTCCCTCCAGGGCTCCTCCTGCTGTCATGGTGGCTAGAAACATAGGCTGAGACCTCCAGGGGGGCGGGTGCACTATGCCCACACAAAGGAGCTACTGTTTACCCCAAGGGTACGTTTTAAAGAGATACCTTTGGGATTCACATGAGCTGTTTTCCCTGTCTAACCCTCAGGACTTGATTTGCAAATATCTGCAAACTTCCTAGAAACTTCCCCTTCTGTGGGCCTCACAGTCCCTCTGGAATGTTGACTGAAGATGGCCTGTGAGACCACCTGGGCCCAGGTCCTTAATAGAGCTCTGCAAAGAGTCCAGGAGTGCCAGCTGCTGGTCAGGGTCGGGGGGAGATCCCAGAGTGTGGCCTGGTAGGGCTATTTATTCTACTGGTGTCATTGCCCAGCGATGCTACCCCCACAGGCAGAGAACAGCAAATCGGTGCTTTCACAAATGGGGGCTAAACGCAGATAAGCCCCCTTTTCTCCTCCTCCACCCCATTCCTGCTCTGTCCACGTCCTCTCATCCTTCTCCGCTGAACACTTCCTGCCACACTTGTTACTGTCATAATTACTCATACTTAAGCACATTTAACATTTTACAAATAAAAAGTATGGAATTGATAATCATATATTTATGTACAAAATTTTTTCTCAGTTAAACATGAGATTCTATAATTTAGCCTGCACAGAGGTTAGTTTTAGAAAAAACAACAACAACACAACAACCTGTGTACTTTCCATCTGGCTGTGACCAAATGCCATACTTAAAGAAATGTCCAGCCATGCATAATGAGACCTCGCACCTCAGGGACATGACTCTGAGGTCCTGACTCCTGCGGATCGCATCGGCAAAACAGGCACACTCAAATGCAAGCAGACATTCATCTCCAGCCACTCCTGGGCAAAACACCAACATGAGCCTGAGAAAGATCTTCCCAAAGACACAGAGATTCCATGTCAATGAGGCTGTGAATTAACCATACCTCTGTGTCACTGAGCTTACATGATTTTATTTGAAGCGATTTTTATTGATTTTTAGAGAGAGGAAGAGGAAGGGAGACAGAAATATCAATGTGAGACCACAGCACTGTTCAGCTCCCTCCTGCACACCCTACACTGGGGATGGAGCCGCCACCTGGGCGTGTGGAGCCAGCAGCCTTTCTGTTGCATGGAACAACGCCCAACCAATGGAGCCCCTGGCCAGGGCTGAGCTTCATTAGTTGAGAGTTTTAAAACTTATTTTTTATTTAATGTATATATTTTAATTTTAAAACATATTTAAATGATATATGGACAAGTCTATGTTAGTCTATTAACTTCACAACTTTAAAACATATATTTCAAAATACATATATTCATAGAAAAAAGCCACAAGAAAATTCTAACAAAATAACAATGGCAATCTCTGGATTATGGCAAATAGGTGACTTTAACATTTTCTTTAACCTTTTTCTCTTTAAAGTTTTATAATTGATATTGATTTATTTTATAACAAAAATAAAAGCTCTTTTTAAAGTAAAACATAAGCAATCCAAAGTAATTAATGTTTAGTGATACACATTATTACTGAGCCAGAAGCTTTTGTTTGCTTCTCAAGTCTTGGCTATTAGTTCCAGATTATTACCTCAGGCAAGCTGTGAAATTCATATATTCTCTTTCCTTCTACATGTGAAAGAGGTGAGGTTATCTATCTCAGAGTTAAAAAATAATAATAACAGTAATCTCTCAGTTCCGTTTCCAAAGGTGGTAGGAGCTGATCACACATCAACAAGCATGGATCTTTGCCTTATTCTGCAGCCAAATCATGTCCTTGATTTTGGTGAAGTATGGACCAGGGACAATGTGCATCAGACTCTCTGGGAGAACTTAGTAAACGTGCATGTACTGAATTAAAGATTTTAGGGCAGGGAAGTCTATATGCTTAGCAAGAATCCCCACAGGTCCATATATTAATTACATCCTATATAATAAAAGGCTAATATGCAAATAGACCTAACAGTGGAACAACCAAACAACCAGTTGCTATAACGTGCATTGACCACCGCGGGCCACATGAAATATGATGGCCGTTGGCTGTGGCAGGATGGTGGAGCAGGTGAGCGGGGACGCCAGACCAAGACCGGTGCTGGTTGCTATCATTGGGGCGAGCCTCTGGTGGTTACTGAAAAGTCTTTGCTCCTGCACTCCACAGTCCTGCCCAGTGCTTGCACCCACTGCCAGCACCAGAGCTGCTATTCATACCCACTGCCAGGGCTAGCCCAGCTTGCACCTGGAGCCAGCACTGGAGCCTGTACCCGTGGTTGCCAGTGCCCGGGTTTTTTTTTTCTGTAAGCAAGTTTGAGCAGCGGCTGCTGGCCCTGATAACTCCTGAGGGCTTCCCCACCTCCCCCTGCTCTGAGGGGCAATCCTGGCAACAGCCACTGATCTCACCCACTGATGGTGCCAGCCCCAATTGCTCCACTCTATAGCAAGTGCCAGCGGGGCCAGCACCATCAGTGTGTGGGAGCTGCGGCTGCAGGGGTGGGGCTGCCAGCAGTGGCGAGAGGGGCCGGGTGGGGGCGCAGAGGGTGGGCTGAGTCCTGCCCCTGTGCTTACTGCAGCCTCACAGCCCATAGTTCCTTTCAAGGTGCACAAATTCATGCACTGGACCTCTACTTGAGTCAATAACTAGGATCCACAGAAAATCCTACCTAGTACTTGTTCGGGCTGTTTAGCATTTTAGTTTACCAAAACCTTCAAAAGAAAACAGCATCATAGTTTATTTATAAAGCTGGGGAGAAGCAGCTAGTATATATGCATATTGCAGATAAAGAATTATGGAAATTCAATGAAATGGCAATCAATCCCATGAAACTAGCATTTTCTGCAGAAAAAGATGTGGCCTTTGTATCCAGATGGGCAAATTGCTAAGTGTCCTTAATCACCATTTTTGAAAAGGTTTGCTTGCATGTCTACCTGTGATTTTTGCATTCTGTTGTCACCAATTTTACTGCCTCATGATGGACAGTGACTATGTCTTATTTCTCTGCATTTCCCTAGAGCCCAGGACAGTCTGTTACAGAAGGAGGTCCAGGGAGTGGCTGCCTTGCCGCAAAGGAGCCTGGGGATGGAGGACTCAGTGAGTCTCAACAGCTCCCTGGTTCCTGTTTCACTGCATGACTCCGCTGGTTCTCCAAACAAAGCTGGGATCCCAAACCGTGGATGTGGTCATTATCGCATTCTGGGAAACTATTACATCAAATTGTGGCTTTGGGGAATTATTTTTCAAAATAAAGTAGTGATCAGACACATTCTCTAAACCTATGAACTAACTGACTCTGACTAGGTCCCTCTGCACTTTAGAACAAAGAGGCAGCATAAATAAAATCTCCAGAAAAAAACAAAAACTAATAGCCCAAATTGGTTTGGCTCAGTGAATAGAGCATCTGCCCGTGGACTCAAGGGTCCCAAGTTCGATTCTGGTCAAGGGCATGTACCTTGGTTGCAGGCACAACCCCAGTAGGGTGTGTGCAGGAGGCAGCTGATAGATATTTCTCTCTCATTGATGTTTCTAACTCTCTCTTCCTCTCCCTTCCTCTCTGTAAAAAATCAATACAATATATTTTAAAAAGAAAAAAAAATAGCTCACTTTCCTCTTCCCTTAGGCATCCACGGATAACTGGTCTGACTGCTTGTTGCAATACACAGGGATGTGCCTAATCCTCACCGCTCTGAGAGGTAGCAAGTGCTGTTCCTACCGCACTGATGTTCCGCAGCAAAGCTCAGGAAGAATGCCGACTCCTGGTCCTCAGGGCCAGGCATGGGCCAGGCATTCCCACCACCTGAGCCCAGCTTCCTCTAAGTGCTGAGATTTGGTTTTTGGTTGGTTGGTTGTTTTCATGTGCTTTCTGGTTTTGAGTTCTAAGACAGAAAATATCCATGACACATTCTATGGGAAATGCTTGGTAATTAAGTCTTGGTTTTGGTGAAACATGAAGACTATTAATAAGTTTTCTTCTCTCATGAAAATAACCCAGCTGCTAATTCTATCATTTACTAAAATGCCATTTCCCCGGAACGTGGTCTTTTCTTTGCAAGGGAGTCACTGGCCGCGGAGTCCCCTGGGCCATGAGCCCTTGCCCAGCAGATGGAGCTGACCAAGGGCTGCACCTCACCTGTGACGTTGCAGTGCACACGAAGAGCTCCCAGCGGCCCGCTGCCATCTGGGTCAATGTGGAAGAAGCCCGCCGTATTCCCCCGGTGCCTGTACACCTCGCAGGATCGCTCGTAGAGGGCTGGGGAGACACAAAGGCAGCGGGGAAGAGAAGTTGCATGGCTCTGCATATTCCTTAGATGCATCAGTGACTTCTACTTCTGCAGACTGTTAATGTGGACTTCCTTCCTTCCCCTATAACCTCCACTTCCCCTTAACAAACCAACATCCCCATACTTGATGGAGTCACCCCCTTCATTCACCTTACCAGTCACGCTTTTAACCAGCTAGGAAGTCACCCCATCCTAGTGCCCCCCTCCCTGGACTATGACCTTCTGGGTGCCAATGGGTATGTCCCTCCAAGATGCCTGCATAGTGTGTTGAGCTAGGAGGACCAGTGACAACATGTGAGAGTGGTGTGAGTGTTGTTGGCACACGTTCCAGCATCTGGCAGAGTGCCACCTTCACAGTAGGTGTTTGATCAATGAATGAAAAACCGAATGGACACATACAGTCATGACTTTTTACTAATAAAGTAAAATGGCGCTATCTTATTAACATCTGCCAAGAACTCAACTCGGTGACTGATGTAAAGTAGGTGCCCAATCAAGTTTATTTTAACTTGCCCAAACCGGTTTGGCTCAGTGGTAGAGCGTTGGTCTGTGGACTGAAAGGTCCCAGGTTTGATTCCAGTCAAGGGCGTGTACCTTGGTTGTGGGCACATCCCTAGTAGGAGGTGTGCAAGAGGCAGCTGGTCAATGTTTCTCTCTCTTCGATGTTTCTAGCTCTCTATCTCTCTCCCTTCCTCTCAGTAAAAAATCAATTTTAAAAAAAAGGTTTATTTTAACTTAATAAGCATTTACCGAGTCCTTAGCATATGTCAACAGTGTGGTCGTCACTAGACGACAGAACATGAAGGCGATCAGCCTGGGCCTTATGAAGCTCCCAGCCTCGTTGCTGCTACAAAGGTCTGTCTGCGTTCAGAGAGAGGCAGGCACAGGGCCCTGAGATAGACTAACTTGACCAGATGGGAGAAACATAGAAATCTCATTCCACCAACATGAATGAAGCTGGGAGAGTGTGAATGAGGCAACTGCTGCCTTATGCAGGAGAATGCAGGAGGCTCTCTGATGCTTTAGACAAAATGGTATAACTCTGAGCAGCAGGAACACATCCAACCGTGTCATCATCCCATGCTTAAAAGACAGTGGGTCCCAAAAGCCTTAAAGATAAAGCACCAGATCTTCACCTTTGCCAACGTGGCCCTGTGACGAATATCCCGTCCTCGGAAAATGAAGCTGCAGTTTGTCATGATCAAGCATGAGGGGTGCCTCAAATAATTCATTACCGATAAAGTTCTAAATCTTGAGAGGGTTTGAGCATTTATAAATTAGAGTGAATTCAAGGTTATCTTTGCACTCATGGACTTCTCTCTTGCAGCCATATACACTTTCTGAACTGGAGAATAAATGAGAGAGTTATAGTTCCACTCTACATACTGACCATAATATACAGCTGGTTTCTCTTTTCGCAAACCTAGTAACACTTTGGGTATGTGTCTCGTGTGTGGAAGTCATCTCTAGGTGTGGTGTCTCTCCCCAGCCACTCCCAAACTTCCAACATACCAACCCTGTGAATGGTTGCTGCTGTCTCACCCAGGCATTTTAGGGGTTTACATAGGGATTAAGAACAGAAGCCACGGGCCCAACAGCTAAGTTGTGTGTGTGTGGCTAAGTTGGTTGAACTTTTGCCCATATACCAGGAAATCACTACTCGATTCCTGGTCAGGACACATGCCTGAGTTGTGGGCTCCATCCCTGTAAGAGAAGCTGATTGATATTTCCATTTCATCAATGTTTCTATCTCTCTCTCTCCCTTCCTCCCTCTGAAATCAATAAAAAACATTTTTTTAAAAAAGAGCTCGAACACTGGAGTTAAAGTGGATGGTTTTGCATCACAGGGCTACCATTTATACCTTTTGGAGGTTGGATAAGCCAATTCACCTGTAGGCAACCACTAAGCTAGCTCATTCTATCCTCACCTCTTGGTATTCATTTCTTGCTCATGAATTCATGCCCTCCCTTGAGTGGGGCTAGACTTATGGATGTGTCTCTAAGACAGTATGACAAAAGGGATAAATGTCATTTCCAAGACTTGATTATGGAAAGACAGTGGCTCCCACCTCGGGTTATCCTGGATCACTCACTCTGGGGAACCGCTATGCCAGAGGTGGCCCTGAGGAAAGGCCCACGAGTGAGCATGGACCCTCAGGAGATGTGCCATGGGAGCGGTCCCTGATGCAGAGCTCCAAGCCAAACCCTGCAATGGCTGCAACTCTCACTGACATTTAACTGTAGCCTGGTTAGAGGCCCAGCCAGAACCACGCAGTTTACTAGTAAGTTGCTCAAGGACCCAGAGAAACTATAAAGTGGTGGAGTATTATGCTAAGTGAAATAAGCCAGTCAGAGAAGATAAATATCTCATGATTTCACTCATCTATGGGAAATAATGAACAACATAAACTGATGAACAAAAACAGATCCAGAGATAGGGAAGCATCTATCAGACTGTTGGGCCTCGGAAGGAAGGTAGGGGAGGGGTGGGGTAGGCAGAGGAGATCAGCCAAAGGACTTGTATGCATACATATAAGCCTAACCAGTGGACACAGATAACATGGGGGTGAGTGGTGGTGGGTGGTTTTGGGAAGGTAATGGGGGGATGAGGACAAATATGTAATACCTTAATCAATAAAGAAATTAAAATGCAAAAAATATGTACGATGATGCACAAAAAAAGTGGTGGTGTCTGTTGCTACATTTTGCTGTGATTCATGGTGCAACAATAGATAGCTAATGAACTCTCAAAGCACCAGTTTTCTTATGTGGAATAGATATAAATGTATCTAGGTACAATGTAGTGAGGATTCAAAGAGATAATCCACCGACAGCACCTCGTACAATGCTTGGCACATAGAAAATTCATGATATATATGGTAATAACTATCGTTATTATTATTGCATTGTTTCATGAAATGTTTCCTCTTTTTGGTAACGTTTTTCCTTGACATTTTTAATGATGACAAGCCTTGTGGGTTTTAGATCATGAATCACAAGGCTTGTTATGAAGAACTAATAGACCCAACCGTCCTTCTGTGCAGAGATTTCGGCCTTTAATTCCTAGTTCAATGGGGTTAGTTTCAGCTTTATGCTATTTCAATTGTGACATTTTAAGGTCCATAGAGTGTTTATTCTTATAATAGAGTCATATTCTTCCCTCTGAATATTTCCTTTTTTAATATTATGAAATTCTTGATTCATTAATGCAATATATCTCTAATATCTGTGAAAATATTAATTATAACATAGTTTCTTTGATATTTTCATCTCTTTAAAACACACTGTTTCCCCGGGATTATGGGTGTGTCTTTCATGTTAGACTCTCTTCTGCAATGCCAGGTCCTCTTCTGTAGTCCTCACATATTAGCAGTAGTCTAAATTACTGATTGCTGCAAGCAAATATGGGTAGTCTGTCCTCCAAGGACTGCCCTGTAGTATTACCTGGGTGGACCACATCTTGGGAAATCCCCATGTTAGTGTCTTCAGTGCTTACTCTTGGTGTTGTTAGGTTCTATAATTTAGAGGGTCTTTGACATGTGATGTGGAAGGTGGAAGTGACACCGCACACACATTTATTTTAAGCTTGGAAAGTCAGTGCAGGGGATGAGGTACTATTATAGTTACACATCTTGTCACTTAGCAGCAAAACTCAGTTGTTAATGTGCATTGACCACGCCATGCCAGCTGCTGCTCCAGATGGGCCATCTCTCCCTCCAGCTTCCCTGACTCCCAGCCATGTAAGTGTTTAGATCTCTTATGATCACCCCATCACTAAAGTTGAAAGATTGGTTGTGGTTAAGACTCAAGGTGCTTCTCTGATCAGCTGCAGGCTGAGCCATTTAAGGAAATTTATATCATTCACTACTGTTTATGTGAAACTTTAGAAGGAAGTGAAGGTAATACATATGTTGAGTCCACACACACTTCCAAGAAGTATAAGCCCACTACCTATAAGCTACATTGCTCTTCCTGTACTGCAGGCCTTACACACTGCACAAGAAGTGAATACAAATTTATTGATGCCCTACAAACTTCTCAGTAACTTTAGCTAGGCTCTCAGAAACTAAATGAAAAATACATAGTTCTTGACCTCAGGTAATTAATGGTCTTGAAGTTTACCAAAATTAACCCCAATACAACTAGAAAAATATTAAAAGACCAATTTCTATAAAATAATTAAAAACTATTTTAAAATATCCTCTATAACAAGACATTAGAATCATAAAGTATCTATTAAAGTGTAGATTATTATAATGCTACTTATACCTCTCCAAAGCATAGGAGGGGAAATAAATCTTTCAAATTGTTATACAGAGTGAGTGATGTAGTAGGCAGCTAGACAGAGATGGGCAGAATAGGAACAATAGGCTAGATACAGAAGGTCGCCCAGGGCCTAGCAGTGGTTAATTGATGACTTTTTATCCCCTAGTGGTCAGCAAACTGTGGCTCAAGAGCCACATGCTGCTCTTTGGCCCATTAAATGTGGCTCTTCCACAAAATACCAGGGCCTGGGTGAGTCTATTTTAAAGAAGTGGCATTAGAAAAAGTTTAAGTTTAAAAATTTGGCTCTCAAAAGAAATTTCAATCGTTGTACTGTTCATATTTAGCTCTGTTGACTAATGAGTTTGCTGACCACTGGCCTAGCATATCAGCTGGTGATGTGGTTCATACCCTCCCCTGAACTTTCCTTTCCTGGCAGGTCACTAGTCACATGGTAGACCCCGTAGAGGAGAAACAAGAGGCCAGAAAAGAGCATCATATGACTCCCATAGAAGGCCTTGATGACTACTTTAATGGCCTTTCATGACTACTTCCTTTAATCATTAAACCCTCAAGACAATGAGGTCTGACCCACACCACATCATCTTAGAAGTAGAGCCTTTGACCCTTTGACCCCAGATAACAGAGACAGAGTTTTGGTCAAACTAGAGAAAATATCTAAGCCTCATTTGTGTTTTAGCTCTAGACCTAGAGAAGCAGCAAAATCAGACAGAGCAATGCCATGGCTGACATCAGGATCTGATGCAATGACCAATAACCCTCTCTAAGTGCTGATCAATCAGTAGAGATCATGACCTTGAAAGGACACTCCTGGACAGCTGATGAATATTCTATTGAAATCCTCTCCTGAAAATTGCTGCCTTTAGAAAACACCTTATGACAAAGAACCTAGTGCTCGCTCGCGCTCTCTCTCTCTCTCTCTCTCTCTCTCTCTCTCTCTCTCTCTCTCTCTCTCTCTCTCTCTCTCTCTCTCTCTCTCTCTCTCTCTCGCTCTCTCTCTCTCTCTCTCTCTCTCTCTCGCTCTCTCTCTCTCTCTCTCTCTCTTGCTTTGGAGCAAGCTGCACCTTTCCCTCCTTCCTTCCCTCAGACATACTTTCTTTGCCTTTCTTTCTCCTAAGCCCCTAGTGCCCTTCTTTTGCCTCTGCAATATATTTCCTAAGTCCATGCAGCACAGCTGGCTGGCTCAGTTCTTTCTAAATAAACTCTCACTTTTATTTGATTTCTTGGTTCTGAATTCTTTTCTCAGCTGAACTCAAGGACTGGGTTCTAATATTCTGGTGCTATTCACCATTATCAATAAGCCGAAAGGTAATCCACAAATACAACCAAGACTACACCAATAAAGAAAACTTCAGATTCACTTGTGAATATCACTAAAAACCTACATAATCAGCAGTTAATGCCAAATAGTATATTTTAAAAAGATATAAAGTCCAAGTGGGGGGTTTAATCCAAAAATGCAAGAGAGGTTCAAAATTATCATCTATCTATCTATCTATCTATCTACCTATCTACCCATCTATCTATCCATCTATCTATCCATCTATCTATCTATCTATTTATCTATCTATCTATCATCTATCTATCATCTATCTAGATTAGGGGTGTCGAACTCAATCAGAGAAGGGGCCAAAATCTAAAATCCAGCCTAAATCGCGGGCCGAATGGTTTACTGAACAGTCATAAACTGTCATTGTGATGGAAACACAGCGGAGTGCAGTGATGACAGCGCGGTGCGGGCCACATTGCAAGGCCTGGCGGGACGGATTTGGCCCGCGGGCCTTGTGTTTGACACATGTGATCTAGATATATGGAGATCAATTAAATTATCATCTCCACTCATTTGAAAAAACATTCTATGTCTTATACGAGTTCTGGCTTGGCATCAGAGGCCACTCTAGGACAACCATCAGTTTTCCTGCTGGAAGAAGATGCCCATGGAGGAAAAATAAAAGAAGCTTTGTAAGTGGCAAGATTTGTCTCCCTTACAAACAGTGAGTGCTAGTGCTGATGGGAAGGCCTGGCATTACGGGCACACAAAGATCTGTGCTCACTAATGAAAAGGACACTGATGGACATATTAACATTCTTTAGAACAGATTTTTAAATTAACATAAGCAGATATAAAATGTAGCCAGACAGGGCAGTTAAATCAGTGTTTTCATATTTAAGGAAAATAGTCCGAATCTAGTCCTGGCAGCTAATTTATTGCCTAAGGTACAATTTAAAATGTCCTTGTGAAGCCCATTCTCATTAAAAATAATGATAGTATTCAGACAGCAAAATAGTTTTATTTAGACTCACCTTTTCAAGTACCAAGGTCAGAGCTATGGTTTTTATGCCTCACCACTTAGATTTGTATTGTAAGACTATAGGCATAGATATAAAACTTAGATGACAAGTAAATAGTACTTTTAAGGCTTTAAAAATGTTTCCGTCTGATTTCCTTCCTTGTTCTCATGTCCCCAGAAATCTAATATTTACCAAGTGACTGCATATTTAGTTATAGATGTACATAGGTCTATAGACATAAATAAGATCAAATTATTTCTATAAATAATGCTTGAGAATATTTTTTGCATTTAATAGCTACTTAATGTAATTTATCAAACTCCTTGTGCAGTAGGTTTGCCTTGGCCTGGTTTTAATTAGGAAAAAAATGTTAAAACTGATGGGATTTCTGAAATTAGCTAAAAAATGTCAAGGGATTCAAGTAGAAAATAGATATTTTGATGTCCCAATTTGCACATAGTTGGTACAGGCTGAAAACAGACATAGATTCTGTAACATTTTCACTGCTTAGCTGGAGGTTAGTGGCGATAGAAGCATGCTAGTGGTTGGTAAAGGCTGGGATGGGAGTGAGATGGGTATGTGGCTATGAAAGGACAACACAATAAGTGCTTGTGATGGAATGTTCTGCATCTTGATTAAGGTGCTGATTACACAAAACTACACATAATAAACTTGCACAGAACCATGCACACTCACTCACACACTCCCCTACATACATGCACACATGGGAGTGCATGTCAAATGGAACATTCTGAAAAAGCTTTGTGCATTTTACCAATGTCATTTTCCTGGTTTTGATGATATACAACAGTTATACATGATGTTACTGTTGGAGAAACCGAGTAAAGGGCATATATGATCTCACGATACAATTTTTTTTTCAATTTGTAATGAATTATTTTAAAATAAAGCTTTATAAAAAGGGAAAGATGAGCCAACAACTCCACTTCTAGATAGCTACTCTATTGAAATAAAAACAATGTTCCCATTGAATTCTGTGCATGAATGTCCATGGGAACATCATTCACAACAGCTCTACAATGGAAACAATCCAAATGCCTATCAACTGATGTGTAGTAAACAAAGGTGATATTTGCATATGGGAAATATCCTTAGACCCAGAGAGAATGAAGTGCTGATGTGCCACATGACACATACCGATGGATCCTGAATCCTGAGGACATTATGTCAGGGCAGTGGTCGGCAAACTCATTAGTCAACAGAGCCAAATATCAACAATGCAATGGTTGAAATTTCTTTTGAGGGCCATTTTTTTTTAAACCTAAACTTCTTCTAACACCACTTCTTCAAAATAGACTCTCAAAGGCCGTGGTATTTTGTGGAAGAGCCACATTCAAGGGGCCAAAGAGCTCTTGAGCTGCAGTTTGCCAGACCATGATGTTAGGGAAAAGAAACCAGTCACAAAGGTCATATATAGGATGGCTCCCTTTAGGTGAAATGTCCATACGTTCAGACAGACAGTGTCCCATGGCTGCCAGGGGCTAGGGTAGGGGTTGAGGGGTTGGTCATCAGGAGTGAGGAATTACTGCTAAAGTGTACGGGGGTTCTTCCTGGGGTAGTCATGATTGTACATACAACTGTGTGAATATACTAGAAACAATGACCTTCTACCCCTTAAATGGGTGAAATTTATTATGTGAATTATATTTCCATAAAGCTGAACCAAGCGGGGGCAGGGATTAGGTTATGGGACAGGTCCCAGAAGGTGTTCCGGGTTCCTCCAGGACTGAGTGCCCAGCACCTGGGGCCCTGTCCTTTGGCTCATGGTGTTCATAGAGTAGCAGGCCTGTCAGCTTACCTCTGGTGCATCCCAAAGCAAAGAGGTATGCATGTGTCCATATTCACCTCCCTCCCAAACCATACCAATATTTCATTTTCTCCTCTAGAACCCATAACACTTTCAGAGAAACAAAGATAAAATGAAGCAACAATTGCTAAATAGAGATTGAAAATCTTGTCTTTAATATGCCTGTTTATATATTCTGTCATCCTTACCCGGTGGCCCAATAAATGAACCTATAAAATGGTCAGTGATGACCCCCAATAATGTATTGTATTTAAAGTAGAAATATGCACACATCCTTAATATGACCTTCCTCATGCCCCTTGTGCATGTGCAGTAAGGCCAGGTTATGGAGTACATGGAAGGAAGTGGGGAATCTTCTGCCATGTGCTCCGAAGGCCAGCCATCACTGGTGCCCTGAGCATACAGGATACATGGATCCAGGGACTCTGTTCTGACTCAGAACCTCTGCACATGAGTTTTAACAAATCTCCATGATTCTCTTGCAATTTAAAATCTAAGAAGTCTTCTTCTAAATAAATATTGACAGCCATACCTATTAAATAGTGACATTTATCAAGAGCTTCTTACCATTTTGTCATTTGTGGCTTCCACACATAAACAAAAAAGACTGAGTGCATGTACGCGGTCCTTCAGGGACTGATCAGATTTGTACCTTATCCCGTCCCTGTGCTGGGTTTAGAGGCAGGAGCTAGGGATCCGTAGGTGAATAAGACATTGCTTCACTCTCCAAAGGTAATTCAGGTTTGGGAGGAGGTTAAATTCTACTTTTCACTGATCTGATGACTTTTTTGAAATTGGCTCTTGAATATTTCTGTATTTTCAGAGGCTAGCCTCATGTCCTGTATGTGTTCAATACAGGACAGATGCTGAATTTGGAGGGGTCCTGGGAAGGCCACATGCATCCTTGGCAGAGGCACCCTCCTGAGAGACTGGAGAGACTGAGAGACTGGGGCAGAAACAAGTTCAGGGACTCTTGCTGCCCCCAAGGGAGCGGAGCACTCAGCCAGATAGGCCCAGGAGTCAGGGCAGGCTCCGCATGCTGAACCTGAAGACTAGGGTCCTGTAGCTCACCGACAGCTCCATCTGTCTGGGCATCGTACTTGATAAGAATTAATTAGGCCTCAATTAAAGAGAAATAGGCAGACATGCTATTTTCTGATGAAGGAATTACTTGTTTACAAGTTGATTTAATACCATGTAAAGTCTAAGCCTTACCTATGTCTATCATTGCCATCCAAAATACATTTCAAACTACACAGACTCCTTAACTGCAGGCTTTTACACGTGAAGAGGCATAATAAAGGGGAGAGGGGAACAGTAATGGAGATGGTGTCACCCTAAGTCCGTGGATCCAGGATTGAAAGCGCCATTGATGAGTGGAGCTTCCCGGTGCGGAGCTCCAACCCCACTGCTTCAGTGACACACTGGTCCAGGAGGCCCCTCCGTGGCCTGTCCACTGCCCTCTCTGCTGCCCCTGGGGGAGCCACACATCAACCAGTGGATCCACATCACCATGGAGCGTCCCTGTTTGTTTTATGGGAGTCAGCCTTCACTTCCATTGACTGGCTGCCTCCTGCATGTCGCCTACTGGAGATCCTGCACACAACGTAGGCACCTGCCCTGAGCAGAATCAAATGGTGACCTGCTAGTTCATGGGGTAATGCTTCACCACTGAGCAACACTAGCTGAGCTGCTCATGGGTTTTGGAAATACAGCCTTATTACTGTTCTAAGTTTCCATTTTCTTTAACATAAGAGGGTGTTGCTAATAGGCCTGAGACTGTGGCATCGTACCTGATAAGAATTAATTAGGCAACAATTAAAGAGAAATAGACAGAAATACTTTTTTTTTTTTTCTGATGAAGAAAACACTTCTCAGAAGGTTTGAAATAAACTTATAGTCAAGCACATCATTGGTGTTTAAATATTGTCAGTTCCCGCTCCTCCTCTGCCCCGTTCCACAGTGTCCTCTGTGGTCTGAGAACATCAGCCCACAGGCACAGCCAGGCCTCCAGGCTGCTGCCTCACAGCTTCACCAGCAGCCTGGCTGGTCGAGCTGTGGGTAAGCATCCTTCCTCCACCGTCGGTTGTGGATTCCACACATAACTTCTGCTCTGCAGGTACTATACTGATAACCATAATAGTTATACTGATTTTGAGGAATGTTAAGAAGAAGAAAAACAATTTCTGTTCCATTTCATGAAGAAATGGACATGTCACCACTTACAATACCTGGTATAACATGGAATGATGAGGAAATGTTCAAAGTCTAGTTTATATTTTACAAAAAAAAAAAAAAAAAAAAAAAGTCAGGCCTGCTAAAAAAAGCCAGGATGCTCAAAACACCGGTATTGGGCCTGAGCAGCTGAGTAGTAGTGTCCTAGGCTGGCGAGCATCCCACAGCCTCCCACCTCCCCAAAGGTGACAGCATGCATAAGGGTCAGAGGCAGGACAGCATGGCACCTGTGGGCTAGTTGCCCCAGAAGAAGTGTGGTGGGGACATGGGCCCCTCTTGCTCATATGAGACCCTAGATGCTTCTCCTGTGTATTTTCTCATGTTTCCTCCCCTCCCAGGCAGGTGGATGTTCCCAAGGTCGCAGAGGATGTGAAGCCATAAGCAGAAGTGGCCCAAGTCTCCATGGGACTGCACACTCAGTGTGCTGTGCGACAAAGGAAGCTTTCCCTTGGCTGAGCTTTGGGGATTGTGATTGTTTATCCTTTTTAGACAGTCTACCTTTCCCTTGTTCAGTCACTGGGGCATTTCTCAGCACCCAGCCTGGCAGCTAGGTCTCTGGGAGGTGATTTCTGAATGCCCCGCCCAGTGGCAAACACTTCTATTTG
Organism: Pipistrellus kuhlii; assembly: GCF_014108245.1. Lineage (NCBI taxonomy): Eukaryota > Metazoa > Chordata > Mammalia > Chiroptera > Vespertilionidae > Pipistrellus > Pipistrellus kuhlii. Next base: position 78,516,517 of record NW_023425573.1, read on the forward strand.
GATGATGCACAGAGTTCTTACACTGTGAGTGAGCCTCAACCAGGCCACCCGCTGGGAAGGTGCAGTCTGCAAACTTGACATTGGTTTGGCTTTACTCTCCTTATTCTCTCTTGCTGCAAAGCAACAGAAACTCATAAAAGAGTTATACTGTGGCCATAGGTTTCTAAACCGGTCTTAAATAGAAAGGGAAATAAGAAAATCCCAGTGAAGGTACCTTGAGAACATCCCACCACGCTTGCTCCTCTGTGGGCGAGCCCAGAGCCTCTGCAAGAGTCCAGGCGCTGGAATAAATCACTGTTTTGCCCTTGCACACCATAAAGACTGTCTTCCTGTACGAGTTGGTGAATTTCTATTTTTTTAACTGTAAGAGGGCGTTTTACAGTGACAATGTGTATATTTTAGTACGAGCAGTCCATATAGTATTTGACATGAAGCTAAACCACAATGCCCCACGCTGCTCTTACTGGGAGGATGTAAGGCTTTGTTACCCAGGCGACTCATGCCTGAGATGCCAGTCTCCATTCAGATTTTACTGGAAGCCTCTAATTCCCTCCCAGGTTGCCCTCACAGTTCTCCACACCCTCCCAGGGGTCACAGAACACCAATGGTCATGAGCCACGTGACCTCCAAAGGGGAAACCCAGACATAATCTTTGGGCTAGAGATACATTTATGATAAAGCTATAGAAGCTGAAGTTGCCGGCCCCCTGAAAGCCTAAAGGTAATCTGGCAGAGAGCTCACAGGATTCGTGGCTGTGTAGACACGTGCATTAGCCGGGTTTAAGCAGGGGAGTGGCCGTGGGGAGAGGGCCAGGGATCTGCAGGTTATAGGGCTCAGTAGGAGCTGGCACGCAGCTGTAAGGCAGCTGTTTTCCAGGGGATGCTGGAGCATACAGTTTAATCTGGAAGGGGAAATGGGTATGAGGTGGGGAAGGAAAAACAAGCAAACCCTTGAGCATTCCCTGATTCCAGGGGGACCCATGGAAACTGTGAGGTGTCCCACTGTCTATGCACTGCCCATGCCAGCAGGTGAGGGCAGCGTGCCTGCTGCTTCCCTCAACCTTTCAGCCCTCCACAGGTCTCTCTTGAGGTTTCCCCTAAGTAGAGATAGCTAGGAAAGAAAATTGGGGTAATACAACTTAGCCAAACCAGGTTGACATGTTATCAAAGCTACCCATTTTGTAAAAGTAAGATATTTAATGAGAATAGGTTAAAATAAAAGATTTAACTCCACCTAGCAAATAGCTCTGCCTCTTTCTCCTGCCCGCCCCACTGCCACCTTCTCGTGACAGGTCCCTCTGGAGATGCCACAGACACTGGGATCCAGGAAGGGACAGGCCAGAGAGGGTGTGGTCCACAGTCCCCTCAGGGATCCTAGTGCTGCGGCTGTGATTTAGGGGCTCCTGCTGCCAGAGCCACCTCAGGAGGGTGCCAGCCCAGCATCTGGCACCAGAAGCACGGGGTGGGGGGGTGAGGGGTGGTTGGGGGAGGACTTGCTTGCTGATGGGGACGTAACCAAATGCTACCTCTCGGGACTGCTTCTAAACCACACATGTATGTATGAACTTGACAGGAATTTCCTCATTTTTAACCACAGGCATAAAAGTATACAGGGTATAGGGGGTATTACTGAATGTGTATAGAGATTCAGATTTACAAGATGAAGAAGTTCTGGAAATGGATGGTAGTGATGGTAGCACATAATGAATGCATTAAATACCACTGAACCATACATTAAAAATGGCTAAGATAGTACATTTTAAATTGTATGTATTTTACCTTATTACAAAATGGGGAAAGGAATCAATTTTGAAAGCTTGCTTATAAACATCTGAAGATATTCCTAAAATAAATATATTTGGTATTAAAGATACCTAAAAGATATTCTATTGTTACATTGTTTTACATCAAAGTAAAAAGCAGTGGCTGTTTTGAAAGTTTATATGACATCATCCAAATTAAATGTGATGCTGGATAGAGTGATATTATCTAAATCAGTAGTCGCCAACCTTTCGGACCTCATGGACCACCAGCGCTCCGAGGACCACTGGTTGCCAACCGCTGCTCTAAATGATTGATATAGTTAAAAATAGAGAGAGACATCAACCATACTAGAGGAAAAATGAACTACCATTTATTTTCTGTAAAAAAAATTATAAGACAGCCCAGCTGGAATGACTCAGTGGCTGAGTGTCGACCTATGACCCAGGAGGTCACTGTTTGATACACCATCAGGGCACATGCCAGGGTTGTGTGCTCAATCCCCAGTGTGGGGTGTGCAGAAAGCAGAAGGTCAATGATTCTCTCTCATCATTGATGTTTCTATCTCTCTCTCCCTCTCCCTTCCTCACTGAGGTCAATTAAAAACAAACAAACAAACAAACAAAAAACACAAACACACAACAATACACCACTATAAAACATCACGTAAGAAAGCAACCAAAGAAAAAGTGCTCAAGAGATATCCTATCTAGTAAAGAGGGAATATACTAATTGGCTGTCACACCCTCAAAGCTGGTGGTGCCTAAAGCCATAAGATGGCAGAGCCCAGTCCCCTCAGCCCTCCTGGAGTGGCAGGCATGCTGCATGGCGGGACCTGCCCCTGGGTGGGTCTGGCTGCTCTGAGCACCTGACTCCTGAGTCCCACAGTCCCCTCAGACCCCCAAACCCCCATGGCTGGCCCGAGGCACAGGCAACGCAGGTGGCAGCTGCCCAGCTGCCCAGGGCCACCCGAGGCTCAGGTAACCAGGGCTGGCCAAGGCTTGTGCTGCCCGCAGTGGCAGCAGCAGAGGCGTTATGGGGTGTCACCTTCCCCTGATCACAGGGTCACCTCCCGCCCCTGAGGGCTCCTGGACTGTGAGAGGGGGCAGGCTGGGCTGAGGGATCCCCCATCTAGTGCATGAATTTTCATGCACCGGGACTCTAGTAAGGGAATAAAGTACTATAACATCATCAGAGTGGATAAAAATATTCTAAATTTGGACATATATATGCTTGTTAATTTTTAAAAAGTTGCCATTTGTAGTGATGTGTTTTCTCATTCTAAAAACAATTTAGAAAATATAAGCTTAAATGGGATCCCCAGAATCTTGCAGCTCCCAGGCCCTCTGGGACTGCGGTCTGACCAGCTCAGAGCAGGGAGCTGAGCCCAGCTCAGGCCCCTGGTTCTGGGCCCCATGTGGTGCTGCTTATAAACATGGCAGAAGAGTCTGAGCTCCTCTGACTGGTGAGCAGGGGCCTTGGGCTTTGTTTGATGGCACGGACCTTCCTTCCGCTGTGAGCTCACAGGAAGTAGAACAGTGCAGGCAGAAACTGAAAACCAGTTCAACTACAGGTGCCAGACTGGGAGAAGCTACCCATCACTGCTGACTAGTCCCTCTCCTGTAAAACAGTGATAATTACGTATTGACTTGTTCTGAAGACTAAGAGGGCCATCGGAAGCATGCACGCACACTGCCCAGTGCCTCAAAGTCCTGTCATGTGAATGCCCCGCTAGAGGACAGACAAACCACCAGGAAGCCAACGGGCCTGAGAGGAGCAGATTTGAAGTGGGCTGTTGGGAACGCCCTGGGAGATACTCGAGCTTCCAGAACGCAGTGCGAGATGGCTGTGAGAAGGGCGCACAGACCCGATGGGAGGCACTATGGGAAGGGGCAAGGACACAGTGACCACAGCCTCCCTTGCCAGCCACACCCCAAATGAAGCAAGCTCGTTCTGCGTGACAGGGAGCTGGGAGAAATTGAAACTCCCATCTGATGTACCGGAAACGTCAGTTACCGTGTTTCCAGATCACCCGCATTTTAACCTTCCGGAGTTACATAGAAGAGTCACCAGCTGTGGTGCCAAGCAGCTCAGAAAGCCGGCCTGTGTGAAGGAGCCAGTGAGAATGCACCTCCTCTGCAGCACATCCATGCGGGACGGGCCTGGGTTGGGCTGAGGGCTTGATGCAGTGGGAGCCCTGATGGCACTTGAGGCCTGTCCTGCTGGGATTGCACCCAGCATCTCACTGTCTTTCCAATCCAGTGCCTCTCAGGCCTCAGTGGCCTCCCTGCTCCTGCCTAGTATGTGCTCTGGGAGTGTCTCTGATCCTTATCTGTGAGCTTTCTTTCCCTTTTTGTTCCGTTTCAGCTTCCTGAGAACTTCAATCTGAAGTTATCCAATTTCCCACAAACTCTCAAGCACTTTTTAAATTCTGAACTTAGCCTAAACTTTACCAATATTTCACAGAGTCCTTAATGAGATCGTTTTATGTTGTCATGTTAGAAAATTGAAAATGGGAGAGCTTTGATTTCTGAGAGAAATCACATAGAGGAACCTATGCACTCACTTTTATTTTTTCTCCTAATTAGAGAATTGGGCTTTTTTTTAAGCAGGAAGAATGATGGGAGCCGAGAAGACTATCACAGAAATAATATTTCAAGCTTCACTTTTTTCCTCTTCCACTTTATTCCTACATTAGCAGGATTTTGCTTTATAATTAAAAACTTAAAATGAGCCCTTAGCCGGGTTGGCTCAATGGATAGAGTGTCAGCCCATGGAATGAAAGGTCCCCAGTTCAATTCTAGTCAAGGGCACACTCCTGGGTTGCGGTGTCCATCCCTGACCCTAGTCAGGACCCATGAAGGAAGCAACCAATAGGTCTCTCTCTCTCTTTATCATTGATCTTTTTCGTGTGTCTCTCCCCATCCCTTCAACTCTCTAAAAAAAGAAATAAAAAAAAAATTGAAAAATATCCTCAAATGAAGATTAAAAAAAAAAAAACTTGAAATGATCTCTACTATTGTAATTCTATATAATAAAAGGCTAATATGCAAATTTTCCCCACAGGTGGGAGTTCGACCAACCAGGAGTTAGACATGTGCTAACCACCAGGGTGTGGCATGGAGCATGGTGGGCATTGGCGACTCAGCACTGGCTAAGGGCGGCATTGGAGGTGCTGCAGGCCCCAATGGGCCCTGATGAGAGTGGGACTGTGGAAGGATGGTGAGTGGGAGGCATTAGGCCACGGCAGTGCAAGCAGGGTCCCCATCACCCTGCAGATGGCAACTGGTGGCAGGGGGGACAGGGCTGGCAACCAGGTGGCACCAGGTCAAGGCAGGTGACAGTGGGGGCCCCAATTGCCAGACCAGCCCTGATCACTGGCCAGGACTAGGACCCTACCTGTACACAAATTTCATGAACCGGGTCTCTAGTAGAGAATAAAAAAGATTCATGCTGTTCAGAGAAAATGTTTGAAGCATTAGGAAGTATAAAAGAGAATACCCCTGCTCTAAATTACTTGTGGCATCCAGCCTGGCCATGCCCAACCTGCTCTCTGCAGTCCATCCCACCAGCCTGAGCTCCTGTTCACCCCCAAGGCCCCCAGCTCCTGCATTAACGCTCCATGATCCTTTAGTGAGATTTTTGAGGAGCAGGCATTCCTTCTGTCTCCAGTGGCTCCCATCCCCCATGCCCTCCCCTTCTGTGCAAACACTGCCATCCAGTAAGGCCTTTCTCCTCCTCATCCTAGGAAATCGCCCAACCTTAGGGCATCCATACTACTCTGAAATCTGAAATTTTGCTATTCCATTACTTAACAAAGAATCCAGGGTCTTGTCAATCTCTTCTGATACATAGAGTTTTGTCCTCTAAACTTCTTTAAGGCAACATATATGTATTATTTCTTAATAAAATAGAAACAACATTCTATAAGGCCTGGTGGCTCTTAGGAAATGACTGCAGAGCTCTGAGGGATTAGTCCTGCTCTTAGCATTAGTTATACTTGTTCATGACCATAGAAAGATGCAATCTATTTCCATAGTTCTATATTTCTTTCCCCCAAAATGACAAATAAAAAAAAAAAAACACATTTATTTTCTGCTTCTTTTCACAACCTCCTAGTGCTGCCATTGGGTCACAAGCCATCTTAAGGAGAAGCCAAAGCACAGGTCCTACTCAGAATGCTTGTGGGCTCCTGGCATCTCCAGTCTGCAAGTTATGTAATGACCATTAGTGAAATAAAGTGTGAGCAGCTCGGTTAACTGGTTTCCCCTTCCAGCCATCACATCAGCAGGATCAGGGAGATGGGATGAGGGACGATTGCCAAGGCCTTCATCATCACATCAGCTGCCAGCAGGGAGTCAGTGCTGCTGAGAATTGACTTTGACATCTTCTCCTTGACAGACTAATAAACTCAGTTACATGTCTTGCCATGATGATGGACAGCTTCATTTCCTTTTTATATTTTCGACATATATTTACTTACACAAAGTTCTATTTATGTTAGTGTCTTAAAATCGTACATTACAACTCTGCTGACTGAAAGATGATTTATAAGTCAGTTGGGGAGTCAGAAGGGCCTTGATGTGGAGATCTTTAAGAACGTGTGCTTTGAATTCAAAGCAGTAACCTCAGTTCTTTCATCAAATTAAAAATAGGATATTTCTCTTTATGGACAGAGAGGAAGGCTGACAGATTCTGAGTGTGGAGTATCACATGATGTGTTGTGTTTTACCTTCTCCCAATAGAGAAAGCATGCAAATACAGTTCAAGGAAGTGCTGACAAGTACAGAATCAGAACTCCATCCTTTCAGCATGCATTCTGCACATGCAGTATTCTGGACATGCTTGGTACCGGGATCTGTTTGTGGAAAAGCCAAAGTGCCTGACCCCAAGGAGCTGAAACTCCTGGCAAAGAAACAGCAAAAGGTGCAACCAGTGTGCACAGGAAGGAGACACTCAAGCAGATGCTGAGGTAGAACTCAGAATCACCCAGAAGAAAAGTCAGGAAGGACATCAGGGACAGAAAAATTGTGTGATAAAAAGAAATTAATGTGTTTAAGGAATGAAAAGTGGATCAGAGCTGCTATAACATGGATACACAGGGGGCCATGAATGGGAGCTGTTGGTGATTCAGGAAGACGCCAATTAAAGAACCACACTCACTGAGCTGAGAAGCAGGTCCTAACATCAACTCAGTGGATAGTATGAAGCTGAGTAATAATATACTCAGAGTTATTTTTAGAAAATAGTAACCAAAATAAAGTTTTAAAATTATATCAGAGTTTTACTAACAACAGGTAGAGTACAATATAGCTGGAGAAACATTTGCAGGGTACTCACTCTGACAAAGTCAGACAACCACAATATCTAGGTTTTAGACTTACTCAGGTCGTGTAACCAAATGTCCTTGGCCTCTCCATTCAAAACTGCTCTGAGCCTCCAGTCCTTTCTCTAAACACTTGTCTTGTCCTGCACCAAGGTTACAGTGAGAACACAATTATGTAAATATATAGCAAGAAGAAATCTGTAAGGAAGGGTTAGAATGGAACTTGTCAAAGAGTTTTCACGCCCACTGGTTCATGAATACATCCCGGCAGCAATAGGGACAGGTCCTATTATTTTCTCTGGGCATATGACACAGTGAAACTCAAATTAGAGAAATAACTTGCCACACACCACAGTGTTGTTGTGTTGTAGAATTTTAATGAGTGAAGGAGCATTTTATGAGTTCTCTCTCTCAATTACATAATCAAAATATATTTTTGATGCTTCAAATTGAGCATCCCGAGAAGTCCCTTCATATCATGAAAATTTATAGTCAAGTCTCATTCTTTTATTTAAAAATAAAACTGATAAGTTATATTGATAAATCACACTCTAATTCTCTTATTGCTTTTAACTCTTGTTATTTGATTTGCTCTGTTCCAAATGAAAATCACAGTGGTTTAATTTAACCTAATCTGTTTTTTTTTTTTTTATAGGTTATTTGAGGTAATAGTGAGAAAAAGTCCTCAACTGTTTTCTAAACCTTAGGCGAGAGTTGGGCTATATAATAGATGAAAATATTCTGAGCAAGAACATTAGAAAACAACTAAGATGAAACGAGGAACTGTACAGTGTGATTCCAACACCCCCCAGTGAATTAACATGCTCATTCTGATTCATTCTGCCAGAGCACATAAGATTCCTCTTCCGCAGGGACCATGTATAATCTGTGTATAACTTACATAGTCCCAGGAGGAATATGAATTACAAGAAGCATGTGACTTGCTGAAGGTCATTGTAGCAGAGACAGATCTGACCCAGACCTCCTGAGCCTCAGGCTCCTCTTCTTTCATAGCATCACACCTTTCAGCTCTTCCACTGATGGCAGTTCCTGCTACTTACTTTGCAATTTGCAGTGAAGCAGTGTCCCTAGATCTATATTATTTGGTAGTATAGGGAGATAAATTATCAAATGTATCTTACATGAAAAATATTCCTAAACTTCAAAAAACATGATTTTAAATATATAGTAGATATCATTTAACATAGAAATGCCAAATCTCAAACATTATGCTAGATATTTTCCATTCCCTTCCTTCAATCCACACAATAACTATTTCAATAAGTTATTACTTTAGAAATCAAGCAACTGAAACTGAAAAAAAAATATTTGTCCAAGACCAGAAAGCTTTAAATACAACATAGTCATTCTGGATTCATAGCTGAGGCACAGATGGAAGATCTGTGCTCATGTGTTGAGTTTAATATGTATGTATCCAAATCTAGATTACCTCTAACTCATGGGACATATTTGATCTTTGTTTTTCTTGGGTAATTCGTCTTTTGTTGATTGAAAGTAGAAGTAAATGCTGATTCTTACGGCTCAAAGTTCAAAGTAAATATAGAGGTTCTCTAAAGGAAGGCAACATCAACAATTAAATCATCTCTACTTAATGACATTCTCTCACATTTGGGGAATTTTTTATTACTTTTAAGGACTTGGAATAAAGCCAAAACTTGTGATTATATTTCTTGCACTCTGTCAATGCAATGTATTTGAAGTTAGCCTTGCTGTAGTCTCAATTAATGAGGGGAAAGGGTTTTGAGAAAAATTAAGGAAAGAATAAATAAAAAAAATTAACATGTAGGTAATGACTGTGTGGAACTCTTGAATTGTTAAGATATGTTCAAAAGGAAGAAAATCAATCTGAGGTGAATATATATATATATATATATATATATATATATATATATACCCTTCATTTGTCCCTCTCTATGATAAGAAGCTTTTAAATCTTGCATGTTTCTTAACATATTTTTTTTCTTCCACTTAGAAATTCTATAATGTTATGAGGAAGTACTTTCAAGCCATATAGATCTGAGTTCAAACCCCACTTCTACCAGTTCAGGGGTTTTAAACATTTTGGCTATAAGGGATGTTTATTGATCTACTATGTAAAAGTAGATGCCAGATATACAGAGGAATACACAAAAATTTACAGTTTTGAAAGGAAAACAAGAACCAAACTTTACATTTTAATATGGTGCTATAAGTTCTCTGTGAGTGGATGCTGAAAAAACAGAAAAAGCAAAACCAAGAAAAGATCTGTGTAGACATTTCCCAGGAATCCACAGAAGTGACTCAGGCAAAGAAAGTAACAAGGATTCTTTCTGGTCAAGAGATTTGCATATGTGAAGACCCAGATGTTTGAAGAATTGTCATAGTCAATAAGATGAGAGTAGAGAATATAAGGGGGCCTCAGAAATTGAGATGATTTATATAACCTCCTGAGTACAGTTTATTGACCTAATAAAAGCTCAACAAATGTCCATTCTCTTCTTTTTAGGCAAGTGCTTTGAGTGAAACTCAAACACTCTCCATGCATCCTTATTTAAACTCCATCCTTGATTCTCTCCCTTGAACAACACTCTCCTGAGAATTCTCTGCCTATCCAAGCCTGGCCCTTATTTTAGTCCTGATCAATCCTTTACCAACTCTTCCACACTCAGTTCAACCTGCTGCAATCTCTCCCTTAAAGGAGTAACTACCACCCTGCAGTCAGTCTGATGCATGTAATCACACATTGTTTATTAATGGGTATTAGACTTTTCTTCTGAAAAAGAGCATAACCATATTAACGACAGGTAATAGTTTTGAATTGTTTCATCCTGACAAAAGCTATCAGTAAACAAATTCTCTTGAAACAGAAAATTCCACTACATTCTGGAGAAAACCCAATAAGGGAAAGAAAGAAACCAGGTTTTGTTTGTTTGTTTGTTTGTTTGTTTGTTTTATTTATAGGTGACCTAAGACAGTATTAGAATGTAGTGGAATTTTCTGTTTCAAGAGAATTTGTTAACTGATAGCTTTTGTCTTAGGTCAAAAGCTACTGTCTTAGGTCACCTATAAATGAAACAAACAAACAAACAAACAAAACCTGGTTTCTTTCTTTCTTTCCCTTTTTGAGTTTGCTCCAATTTCTTTTTTTAAAAACCTATCTGGTCATTCAATAATCACCAACCATGTTGACTAACTCATCTTCATATATTACCTGTAGCTATCATTTGGGCATTTGTGTTTATAATCTACTAGAGGCCCAGTGCATGTAATTTGTGCAAGGGGGGAAGTGTCCCTCATCCCAACCTGCACCCTCTCCAATCAGGGACCCCTCAAGGAATGTTAGACTGCCCATATAGGCAAGATCCCAGTAGGATTCAGCCTAAGCTTACAGTTGGACATCCCTCTCACAATTCAGGACTGCTGGCTCCCATCTGCTCACCTGCCTGCTTTCCTGATTGCCCCTAACTGCTTCTGCTTGCCATCCCATCACCACCTAACCCCTCCCCTGCCAGCCTGATTGATGCCTAACTTCTCCTCTGACAGCCTGTTTACTCCTAACTGCCCTCCCCTGTAGGCCTGTGTTGCCCACCCTCCCCCAGCTGCCCTTCCCTTCAAGCCTGGTTTCCCCCAACTTCCCTCCTTTGCCAGCCTGGTCATCCCTAACTGCCCTCTCCTGTAGGCTTGATCACCCCCAACTTCCCTTCCTTGTAGGCCTGGTCCCTCCCAACTGTCCTCTCTTGCTGGCCATCTTGTGGTGGCCATCTTGTGTTCACATGAAGGCAGCCATGTTTGACCACATGGGGGAAGACATCTTGTTTGTTGGTGTGATGGTCAATTTGCATATTACTCTTTTATTAGATAGGATAGAGGCCTGGTGCATGGGTGAGGGCCAGCTGGTTTGCCCTGAAGGGTGTCCTGGATCAGGGTGGGGGTTACCTTGGGGCATGGGGTGGCCTGGGTGAGGGGCCTATTGTGGTTTGCAGTCTGGCCACGTTCCCTGGTGACCCCAGCGAAGGCCCTGGTATCTGGGATTTATTTATCTTTTATAATTGAAACTTTGTAGCCTTGAGCAGGGGGCCAATGAAGGCCAGGGTATGCGGAAAGCTTGGCTTCCTCCATTGCCAGGGAAACCCAAGCCTCCTGCTCTCTCCATGGCAGCAGCCATCTTGGTTGCAATAATTTGGATATTCACTTCTTATTGGCTGGTGGGCATGGCTTGTGTGTGTAGTGAAGTGATGATTAATTTTTATATTACTCTTTTATTAAATAGGATTCTTGAAAACTTTCCTACTGCTTGTTAGATTTCCACTGTTTTATTGTTCTATTTTTCTCTTTTACCATTCCTTTTTAGTTGTGTCTCAGATGTATCTTCTTGAGTCCCTTAAAATGAGACATTGCAGGTTCCACCCTTGGCCTACCATACCTCATATGCTAAAAAAGCTTCAGCACCCATATACCCAGGAAGTTTGGTCTTCATCTGGACTTCTCTCTGGGGATTTCCAGTTGCTTCTGCAAAGTGAGCATCTCTCCATGCAAACACCACAACCAAAACTGAACTGAAGACAGCATTTGACAGGAACCCAACTAAATACCCAGATTAGTTTATCAAATGCTCATGATATCCCTGCTTGGTTGACATTATTATTAGCCCATATCACAAATGAGGAAGATGAAGCACATAGAACCCACACAAGTGCTCTGAGCTTTATGTCTTGTAAGTTGATGGCCTGGATTTGACATTAGACCATCATGCTCAGACAGATCTGTGAACGTAGTCACCATGCGCATTTAGGAAGTTTTCTAAGCTAAAAAACTGACAGTCATCCTTCTCTTTGCTGTGTCTGATCTGTTTTTAAGAGTTATGTCCAATTTTAGATATGTCTTTCAGGTCGTATCCCATCTTTCTAAATGGCTAACTATCATCATTTGCTATCCATACAATTGTAAAAACATATCTAGTCATTCAACAATTACCGACAAATAACACTGTCTTTCATCCATACCTCCCAATTTAGTACATGCTCAATAAAAAACATCTGTTATATTTCCAAAAAGAAACCAATAAGCAAAAAAGCAAACAACAAAATAAATATTAGTATGTCAAATCCAGCATTAAAATCAAACTAACAAAGTACGTCTGCTTCTAGATGTTCAGTGAGAAGCAAGCTTCTTCTCAATTTATCTCTAGTCTGGCTTCATTTTCTGCCTCTGCGCCTTCCTCCATTTCTATACAGTTAGCTATACTGGGCACCTCAAAGCTCCCTCTTTGCTGCAGGATCCTTCATGCCCCTCTGGTATCATACATGCTGCTCACTCTTACATCCCCTTGCTCTTATTCTCTCTCATCCTTTAAGTCTCTTCTAAAAGGTCAATTATTCTAAAAAGTTTTCACCTTCCACAGAAATTGACAGTGCCCTTACCCCATTAACTTGACATAACTGCATGCATTTATTCCATTTATCTATGTGTAGGTATAGCCAACCAACAGCAGATTTATAGTATGTTTTTAAGGATTAGACAAGTCTTTTAAATATAAAATTCATACATCATCTTGTCCTGATGAAGTCCCCATCTAATAGCACACCAAATTATTATTTTCTGCTTAATTGTCTATTTCATCAAATATATAATATGTCCTCTATGTCACCAATACTTTGAAGCAGTTAGTACCAATATAAATGAGACACAGTTCCTTTCCTAAAGGAGTTTATAGTCTCAATAGAGTTAACATGAATAAATGTAATGACACACAAAACTGTAGTTAATGTCATAAAATAAAGCAGGGTGTGGACTCAACAATACAATACTGACCTTTCTATTTTTTTTTTTAGGTGTCTACTTGCAGCTGGGAATATCTGCTGATAACCTTCAGAGTTAAGCATCTATTTACATCTTAATGGGAAACTCACAGAATAATTTCAGAATATGAGTTGACCTGAACTAAGAGATATGAGTGATGCTTTTATTTTATTTTTTTAAAATATATTTTATTGATTTTTGTACAGAGAGGAAGGGAGAGAGATAGAGAGTTAGAAACATCAATGAGAGAGAGTCATCGATCAGCTGCCTCTTGCACACCCCCCACTGGGGATATGCCCGCAACCAAGGTACATGCCCTTGACTGGAATCGAACCCCAGTGCCCTTCAGTCCCCAAGCCAATGCTCTATCCATTGAGCCAAACCGGTCCTGATATGAGTGATGCTTTTAAACTGATGAACAAAATAAATCGAGACTAGAAGCATGTATTAGACTGACAATTTCAGAGGGAAAGCAGGGGTTGAGGAGAGTGGAGAACAATTAACAGAGGAATTTATATGCATAGATGCATAGTTCATGGATACAGACAATAGTGTGGTAAAGGCCTGGGGTGGGGGGCGACTGCTGGGTGGAGGGGGTCAATGGGAAAGAAATCAAAGGGGGCATCTGTGATACTTTGAACAATAAAGATACTTTATAAATGAATAAATGAATAAACAAACAAACAAACCCATTTAGCAATATCCCCACCCCCTCCATTCTTTGATTCCAACCATAAAATGCCATGCAGTTAGAGGACCATTTACCTACTATTGAAATAGCAAAAATGTTATTTCTCTGTGATGACTGTAGGTATGATAGCCAGACATATTGATATGCTTCCAATCAATACCTGCCTATTGACTGCCCAATGGGAGAAGTACTATGTCATGCTTAAGAGGAAAAAAAAAGTTGACATCCTCTTGCCAAGCTGAGAAGTGAGTTAAAGGCATTATCAGGGTGTCAGAGAGGATGCACTATGAAAGGGATTAGCAAAGGCTGAGAAATGGTGACTATCATCAAACAGAACTAGTGAGAAGATCAAGGAAAGTCCCACTCAACAGGAGACACATGGATAATAAATAAGAACTTGAATCACGTATTGAATTCACTCACTGTGAGACTAATAATCAAATGCATTGTTACTGACACCAGATGTGTTTTAAGAAGTATTGTTGAATGATAAAATAAGATTATGTGGAAACAATCTTATTATTCAAGTCATATAAAAAGCAAAACAAAACTTTGCTTTATCTTAAACTGACCATGACAGTCAAAAATAATTTTCACTTCAATATGCATATGCTTTAGTAAAAGTACATGCCAAACACAGAAGGTAAAACAAGATATCAGAAAATATTAATGAGATCATAAACTATAGTAAGGTTTTAAGAGAGTAAGTTGGCAATATGAATCAAGATCCTTAAAACTATTCATAATCTTTGACTCAATAATGCCATTTCTAAGACTAGTTCAAGAAAACAATAAAACATGCAGGGTTAAAAAATAATCACAAAGTGCTCACTGGAAATGTTGAATATAATCTATATATATAAAAGCCTAAACAACCATTACAGTGAAATGATTGCAACGACTGTTTGACCAGTTGCTATGATGCACACTGACCACCAGGGAGCAATGTCCAACACAGGAGCTGCCCTCTGGTGGTCAGTGCACTCCCACAGGGGAAGCACTGCTCAGCCAGATGCTGGACTCATGGTTAGCAAGTGCAGGTGTGACAGCAGGAGCCTCTCCTAATTCTGAGACAGCACTACCAAGTGGTGTCAGCAGCAGGCTCAGCAGACCAGGATGAGCATGAGCAGCATGGTGCCTGCCCCGATTCTGGCTCCTCCCTGCCCACATGCTGCTTGGTGCACTGCTATATCCCTCGGGGGTCCAGGATTGTGAGAGGGCGTAGGCCAGGCTGAGGAACATGCCCCCTCAGTGCACAGATTTTGTGCACCAAACATCTAGTAACATATATTTAGAAAAAACACAGGATCCCTCCCCTCAAAAGGCCAAAATATTAAAATGATTAAATAAAAACAAAAGTGTCATTAAGTAGACTATTTATGATGCAATCATTAAAGTTGTATTTATAGATATTCAAATAACATGTAAAAAGCTCTGCTCATAACAGAAAATGTACTCAGATTCCCTTGTAGAAAAGTGCTTTATAGGGACCCAATTTGGGTGTCAGGTGATTTTTTTGTCTTTAGCTAGGCAAACATCAGCATAGTCCCAAAACATAGCACATATATTTCCACCCCTAGGCCCTGTTTTCTATAGGATTCCTATTCCTTATACCTGTTCTAATTTTAGCAGTTCTTCAAGTCCTAATGCACCTTATTTACTTCTGTGATGATTTCACAATTATCCTAGAACACAAATGCTGTATTTTCCGGCGTATAAGACGACCCCCTAATTTTACAGTTAAAACATAGGTTTAGGCCTATATTCGCTGTATAAGACTACCCCCCACTTCCGAGGCAACACCAGTTCTTTTTTTAGTAGACCGCCTCTCTGACTCTGGCCATATGAGCAGGCTTTTTACTAGAATAGTGTGTTCTAGTAAAAAGTCGTCTTATACGCCGGAAAATACGTACTTCCTCATTATTTCTGTATTCTAGAATTGCACTGCCAATTGGGGTATCATAATATCACAGTGTGTCTATAACTATATGAAGAATGTCATGAATGCCCTATCAATAAGTTCATATACAGAAGCTTCCAAATGTCTTGTGTGTTGGAGAAAGGTAATCAGATACAGAGCCTAAGGATCTGACGTATCCCACCATACTCACTTCCATTAGAGTCCCGGCTCCAGCACTTACTAGCTATGTGATCTAGAGGAAGTTATATATCCTTTCTGAGCTGCAATGTGTTCATTTATAAAATAAATCTATAATGATAAAGCATAATATGCAAAATGACCAAATGGCCTAACAGAGAAACGACCGTCCAGACAACCACACTATGACACCCAGTGGTGTCAGGCCAGCAGAGGCGGGTGCTATGCAATTGGTTGGGGATCTGGCCATCACCCCATGATTGTCCTACAGAGGGAGGCCCAGGCCACCGACCAGCAGGGTGATCAATCAATCAGGGGATGGGGTTTTATGGTCACTCCAAAGAGGGAGGCCCAGGACCAGGCCCAGTCTACCCAGCCGGCAGCACTGTAGCCTGGACCTCCCTCTGTAGGACAATCATGAAGCCCTATCCCCCAGAAAAAACAAAACAAAACAAAACAAAACAAAACAAACAACAACAAAAAAAACTACATGCAGATTCAGTTTCATTTTCCATTTTTTCCTAACATAGTCCACCACAAGTTCAGTTCAAGCTTTTTATTTGAAGCCACCCAATCACTTGCATCTGACCATCAGTACTTATCACCAATATGTTGGTTCTGCTGTGTCAGATCTCCTGAGAAGATGGCATTTCCTCCCTCTTGGATTTAAGTGTGCCCATATGAATAGAAGTCCTGTTAGCCACTTACAGGTATAAGATTCAAAAACTGGCACATGTTTCCCGTGCTTTCCTCTTCACGCCATGGCAAAGTTCCACAGGAGGGAGCCTCTGTCCGCATCCCAGAATGCAGACAATGTGAGTGAGAGCCCTCTGTCTATGTGTGATGAACATATCACATAGGCATGGCACAATTCCTGGCCACTTAGCCACTGAGATGTTGGGTTGTTTATCACAGTACAACTCAGCCCACCAAGACAATACAGTTGATTTCATACCTCACCTCTATGCACCTGTGCCTCTTGTGTCTCCTGTATGTCAACATTTCACATTCCTACCTGTCTTCCTGGTAGGCCACGCATTCCATGAGAATATAGCTTATATTCATGGATCCTCCATGCCCAACACAGGGTTTGGCATATGGAATGAATGAATAACAAGTGCTTTCCCCATGCTGACTATACCCTGAAGTTAATCTGGTTCCTGGAGTTGTGCCAGCTCTATGATAGAAACCACAGATCTACTCACGGTGATGGCAGGTAGGGCCCATGTAGCCTGTGTCACTGCAGTTACAATGGAAAGTGGCCCAAGACTGGGAACAGCTGCCTCCGTGTTCACAGTAGTTTGGCAAACACCTAGTAGGAGATAAAGTAGAACAACCAAATCAGCTGAAATAAAGAGAAAAGAAATACCTACCCACATGAATTAATAGAGTAAATTGGTCACCTATATTCCTCTACCTAAATAGTCTTCAATCCATCAAAATAAAAACTATGATTTACCATAAGAAGTGGGTGTGATTATTGGATAATAATGACTTTGAGCTGATTTAGGCAATTAAATCAAGGATTTCAATACTGGGGCAACATCTCATTGACTTGAAGTTACTATGAAGTAATCAGAAGCTTAAGGCTTTTCATTTTCCACTGAATAAAATGTGCAAAGTTTATAATTTCACATGTTGAAAAGGTATTTCATTTTTAAAGAAAAGAGATGTGCAGATAACTGTGGCCACTGACCCCAGTTTCTCTTTTTTGGGGTCATAAAAGGTCAGGAATCTATTTTAAACAACTATTTTTAAAAAGCAACATGAAATTTTAAAAGACAAACCTGCCCATTTAACATGCAAAAAATTATATAATTTTTAAAGTGCCAATATCACCCTTACAATGAGGCTTTTACTAGATTGTACTGAAAACAGTATAACTATTCTAAAAAAATCTTTTCACCACACATGTTAAAAATTCTCTGAAACATTCACATAATTTGACCCAGCAATCACACTTAAATAGCTCTATCTTTAGGATATATTTTAAAATATGGAAATTATGCATGCTACATATCATTATTCACAATGATGTCATGATGAATCAAACTAAGTGTTCAAGATTAGAAAATTTCTTAGGAAAGTTGTAGTACATAAAATTAATGTGCTATCATAAAGCTACTACAAATGATGTTAGCAAATGGGATAATAATGGACTGGGACCGGATTAAGTGGAAATTCAAGCTGTAAATCAAGGCCTCAACAAAATAAGAAAAACACTTTATGTTGCAAAAATGATAGGAAAACAAAGGTTAAGTGTCCCTTGGTCTAATGGGAATGAAGACAATGTTTATTTTTCTTCTGAACAGAGATCTTGGACTTTAAGTCACCCATCCCTGAGTTTGATCCCAGCTCCACACATTTGCTACACAGTGCTTTTGGATATTTCTCTTCGCTTTACATACACATGAATTAAAATCTTGACATTGCAGGTCGTTATTACTAAGAGATAAGCTGGCAAGTGCGTCATATTTGTAATGTATCAAATAAAGAGTAAAAGCAATGATAAATGCTGAAACCTTGAAACCATCCTTACAGGGAAAACTGTGTCCTGATGAAGGTGGAGAGGGTAGGAACAGTGAAGTAGCAGAAGTGGCCTAATGCAGTAAAAGCACTTATTGTGCAGCCACCGAGCGTGTGATTACCTTAAAGGTCCTGTATTGGTAAGAACCCTCCAGCAGTGATTGTTTCAAAGCCCAGAAACTAATATCTCTGCATATGTTCAGACGTATTATTAGAAAAATTCTGCTCAGCACAGCAAACTCTCAATTGTGCTGACCGGGCTTATGCTTGGGAAGAGCTTATTGGTAACTCCTTGGTACCCAGCTATGGCTTAAAGAACAGGGGGAAAATAGGACCCAGTAATTTTTCTAGGAATATGTCCACAAATCCAACCAATAAATATGTAAACAAGCCAAAAACAGGACCCCTTTCCTGCTTCAAATGTTACCCTTCTTCTTGATTTTTACTTCCAGCTGCGGGTCTCGATGGAAAATAAAAGAAAAACACTTGTCACTCAGATGAACCAGAGTCCTCACCCTCCAGGAACCTTGTGCTGTGGCACATTACTTAACCAAGAAGCTCTGCCTCTGGGAGGGTCCTGATGGAGTGCCTGGCAGCCAGCCTACAGATGCCCACCCGCACCCTGAGCGCATCTTGATAAAGCTGCACACAGATCTTTGTACTGACATATTAATAAACTGAGTTTAGCCCCGCTGGTGCTGCTCAGTGATTGAGCATCGACCTATGAACCAGAAAGTCACAGCTGATTCTGGGTCAGGGCACAAGCCTGATTTGGGGCTTGGTCCCCAGTATGGGGCGTGCAGAAGGCAGCCAGTCAATGATTCTCTCTCATCACTGATGTTTCTACCTCTCTCTCTCTCTCCCTTCCTCTCTGAAATAAATAAAAATATATTAAAAAATAAAAATTAAAATGCTGGGTAGAAATTCATGTCTTTTACGGTCATTCAAAAAACACCAATGTTGTATTCTAGTAGGGAAAATGAATACTTGTTTATGGGAAAACTTAATATCCCTAAAATGACCAAAACAAAAGTGCTATATAGCTGCCTCAGAGCTGGATTCACTCTTTTCAGTTCACACTGTGATAGGGAGAGTTCATCTGTAAAGTCAACATAAAAGATGCATAACCCCATTTTCCTTCTTTAAAAGGGGGTTTCATGAGTCTAGTTTCTATATTCTTTGAACTGTTCATTTGATCTTTGTTTTGTGTCTTTTTCTCCTACCTGGTATGAACTGAGCACTGAAGCCCTGAACTCAGAAAGGGAAAGACCTGCAGCACGCGGAGAGGAGTGGGGGGGGGGAGGCAGTCAGTCTCACATGCGGGGTGCCTAATTCAAACTGCTGGAGAGGCTCATGCTGAGCTTCTCTGCAGTCCTAAACAGACTGCGTGCCTGACTTGGTCTGAGTGGACGTGCCACCTCTTGGTGTGTGCAATGTTTGACAAAGGAAGCGTTCAGCTGAGCACACAGCTCCTCTGCACTGCTCAGGGGCGTAGGCACACTAGCACAGTACGTGTGCCAAGGAAGCTTAGAGGGTGGCCTCTGGACGCTGTCCACCTGTATAAATGTACGGTGTGTATTCTGATGGGAGGCCAAAGAAGGCATTGAAGCAAAGGTTGAAAAGGGTTAGGAATGGAAGGAGAAATAAAAACAAAAATAAATACAACAGGGACAACAGTCATGTACACATCTTATGTAAGAATTTATAAATTTCCCCAAACCAGCTTCCTTCCAAGAGAAGGACCGCTGGGGACATCGAGGTAAGAGGAGAAACAAAAAGAGGAGCATCCACAGAGGCCCCTGGCCTTCAGCAGTGCTGGCCACCCAGCAGTGCACACAGGTGTGTGTAGCAGCTTCCCTGTTGTGTTGTGATGTGCTGGGTTACACACAAGGAAATATGAAGAGACAACAGTTTCTCTTCAAAGGCTGGTGCACAGCAGGGGAGACAGTAGTGGTGCTCTTCAAAGAAGGAAAAAGATTTTACAAGTGAGGGAGAATGGGCTATGCAGAGGCAAGCATTTCTAAGAGTTTAACCCCAGTCCAGTTTCAAGCATCCTGGCACAATTCTCTCTATTACCTTTAGGGAGAAAGGATGATTCCAGGGGTGTTCCTTGAAAGTGATCAGGGTGGTGACTAAGCTCAGTTAGCCTTAACTGAGCAGGAGCAGGAGTTTCCTGCTGGAGTGGGAGGGGCCTGAGAAAGGCATTGGGAAAAGTGTGTGATTCAAGATACTTCCAGAAAATGCAGTCTGTCAGTTTGCTTATAAGTTAGTTTCATAGAATCATAAACTTTTGGCTTTTCTTAAATGAAAATCAGATACAGAACAACAGTCATAACCAATCTCAAGACTTTATATGCCAAGTTTATATGTTGAGTTCAGTCTTCTCTCCAGAATTCTGGATCATAAATGCAGCTGCTTGCTTCACAACTCCACTTGGGCATCTAACAAATATTTCAAAATGTGCATATCCAGACCTAAATTTCTGACCTCCTGCCTCCTCACCCTGTCCCACCTTTTCTACCCACAATCTTTATTCACTACCAGATGGCAGCAGCTTCTTGCTTACACTGTGTTGACTCCATAACTTGACGGGCCTTCCCTTACCCCAGAGCCTGCATCCCAGGCAGGAGACACACTCTGGCTCTGCCCACAGAAGTTCTCCTGCCTTTCACCACTTCTTATCCCTGTACTGCTAGCACTCTGGTGTGAGCCACCAGCATTTCTTGCCTGAACAACTATAATTACCAGCCAACTTGCTTCTAGCTTCCCAGCTTAATCCCTTCAGCCAATCCCAATGCAAGAGCAAGAGAGGTCCTTGTAACACTTAAGGCAGATCACCTTAAACCCTCCAATGGCTTCTTGCTTTATTCAGGGTAAAAGGAACATCTTTCAAATTACCTACCAGTTCCTGCCAATCTATACCCCCTTTAATTATCTGACTGTGTCCTATTCGTCTCTCTTCTCTTCATCTGTTCCAGCCACACTGCCCTCCTCACTGTCCTAAAGCACAGGCATACTCCTTAGTCAGAGTGTTTGCCCAGAAGTTCCCTCAGCCCCGAAGCTCCTGCCTGGGATGTCCACGTGATCCACTACTCACCTTGTCTCTGCCCAAATGGCACCTTCTCAAAGATCTACCACCAGCCTGCTATTGTAGGTGACAACTCTCCCTCACTCTGTACATCCACTCCCCTTTCCCAGCCCCTCTTTCTGTCCTTGCACTTTCTATCTTCTCACACATGCGTACTCTACTGATGCATTAAGTTAATGATTTGTTTATGATCTCTTCACGAAAGAACGTAAACTCCATAAAAGCATTGGTTGTTATTTATTTCATTCACAGAATACCAATGTACTAAACAGGTATTCACTCAGGAGTCATTGTTGATAGAATGAATAAATGAATGAATTAAAATATTTCTGGGGTGCAACAACCACCGGAAGCTGCCTTCTTTCACCTAAGCCTCTTCAGGTAACCACAGTCTGTCTGGCCTTCACTTGTGTACAATTACCAGCCTGCGGCTGAACAGCTGAGGGGGGAGGGGAGACAAAGAGTCTCACTCTTTTCTCACTGGTGAAGTACCCCCACAGGTGAGGATCAGTTCAGAGGGGGGAACCTCATGAGGGGGCAGATGAACACCACTTGAGCTCTCTTTCGCTGCTGGCAAGGATGGGAGGAAATAACACACAGCTTTTGAGACTCCATGGCTGTCAGGGCTGTGTTACTGGGCACTAATGACTTTATCTCCGAAGGTAATTGTCTCCAGAATGGTCAGAAGCTGATCACTTTAGAATGATGCACCTTGAGCTCCTGTGAGGAACCATCTTCCATTCCTGATAAGGCTGTGTTTAATTTGGGGTAGATTTTAGTGAGATAAAAAGTCTGAGAAATTCAAATTACCTTTCTAGGTCACATTGATTCCTATTACTTTTAACAGACAATCAAATATGTGTTGACCTTTGTGATTATCCTAATAATATTTAACTAAACATTTATTTCCTGGCTAGTCTCTAACAAAATATCACCACCATGAGGCAATCTATACCTTAAGTTCTAAGACTTTCCTATAGGCAAAGTCTTGAAATGGACTCTGGCAAGCAATCACAATCCCACTTGAGATGTTACTTTAAATATATTATTTCCTTTATAGTATAAATGGAGAATGTAAGACAAGTATACCTACCTTGACCAAGTATGAGCTCACAAAGCCAGATGTGAGCCATTCTATCCTGCACTCTCAGCACGGTGCCCTCCTTCCTCTCCACACACCAGATGGGCAGTCCGTCTCCTGACAAATGAGTTCTAATTGTGCATCTTAAGGCACCGCTTCTTTAAAAGATGTGGGACAGGGGCTTCACATGGCTGATCACTGATTAAGAACTTGCAGCTCTCAATTCTTAAAAAATATTTTTGGTGGGGAAGAAGTCAATGACAATGACCAATCAGTTAATTGGGAGGAAATGGGTAGCATAATCTATAATAATAAAAGGGTAATATGCTAATTAGACCAGAGGACCTTATGGACTAAACCGGGGCTACAAGGGAAGCTGGGTCCTGGGTGCCAGAGGGAAGCTGGTGCTGGCAGCCAGGGAAGAAGGGCCTACTTTTGCATGAATCTTGTGCATCTGTCTCTAGTAATATGTAATTCATTCTATAAATTCTCTTCAGTGGTGAAGAATAGGGAAAGCATTTTCAATCCCTCTTCATTACTAATTTGTGAAAGCCTTAGAATAAGTAGCTAAGAAGAGAGTCCCTGTCTCAACTCTGCTTTTATTTTAATTTTACTTTTGCAGATAACATAGATTTTTTTATTCATTTCTTAAGCCTTAGTTAATGTAATTGCTTCTAGACTCTTCCTCCTTTTGGTAGAAGGTCCTTATAAGTTATTATTGCAAATATGAGAAAACCACTTTACTGACTCAAAGATTGGTGGCATCTTACTTAAAATAAACTTATATCCTGTGTAATTCTATAAATATTTTAAAAAATGCAGAAGCCCATCAAGGACTAGTAAGCAAATTGGAGAATATATTTCCAGTCTCTCTTTGGTTTTCAATGAGGGATAATAAGGAGCCTTTGATTGAGCACCTATACCCAGGGGTCAAGGTGATCCATTCTGTATCTTCATCACTTAGCATAGTCAATGTCTTCTTAAGTGTGACATTTTTAATCCTAGACATTTCGGAATTCATTATGAAAAATTTAAGATAAGTAAAATGTTAGTATTACTATTTCGGGCTGAAGGAGGAATATGTACTGAAAGATAAAGATGGCCCCAAAGCTGATCTTAGCCAGAACATCTGTATAATGTAACTTGCAAGTTTCTGGGAAGAAACTAGCATTCTTGACTTTGAAAAAAATGCTTAAGGATATTTATAATGGATTTTAATAAATTCCTGTCAGCCGCCAAAACCGGTTTGGCTCAGTGGTAGAGCGTTGCTCTGCGGACTGAAAGGTCCCAGGTTCAGTTCCCGTCAGGGGCATGTACATTGGTTGCGGGCACATCCCCGGTAGGGGGTGTGCAAGAGGCAGCTGGTCAATGTTTCTCTCTCATAGACGTTTCTAGCTCTCTATCTTTCTCCCTTCTTCTCTGTAAAAAATCAATAAAATATATTTTTTTAAAAAAAATTCCTGTCAGCCTTACGAGGAACCTTATTTAGTATATTAAACAGTCTTGCATCAAGTCAAAGAGTCTAATAATTATTAAATGACTTTTTAAAAATTTTATCTATTCTTATTCTAACAAGGAATCTTTAAGTCTCATTTCTCCTTAAAAAATTAGCATATTAGTCCTAGCTGGTTTGGCTCAGTTGATAGAGAAAAGGGTCCCAGGTTTGATTCTGGTCAAAGGCACACACCTCAGTTGCAGGTTCCTCCCTGGCTGAACCCTCATATCAATGTTTCTCTCAGTATTTCCCTCTTCCACTCTCCACAAAGATCAATAGAAAAATCTCCTCAGATGAGGATTCACCAAAAAAATAAAGTTACTTTAAAAAATGAAATATTACTCAGCAATAAAAAAATAATGAAATCTTACCATTTGTGACAGTATGGTTAGACTTAAAGGATATTATGCTAAGTGAAATAAACCAGAGAAACAAAAATATCATATAATTTCAATTATATGTGGAATCTTGGAAAAAACAAAACAAAAGAGAAACAGACTCATAGACACAGAGAACAAACTGTGTATTGTGGAACAGTGGAGGGTCTAGAGCTGGTGAAAATGGTGAAGGAGAAAAAGAGGTACAGATTCTCACATATAAAATAAATAAGTTATAGGGATACAATCTACAGCACAGGGACTATACACTGAGTGGCCAGATTATTATGATCTCTGGACACATAATAATCTGGCCACTCAGTGTATTGTCAATAATGTCAAAATAACTATATAGTGACAGGTGGTTATTAGACTTATGGAGGTGACCATATTGTTAGGTATATGAATATTGCAACATTATGTTATGCATCTGAAACTAACATGACATTGTCTACCAATCATATTTTTACAAAAGACACCTGACCAGAATGGATCTTTGAATTGGCCTGAGATAGGTCTTTTACCTTGTAGGAAGACTGTAATCAAACTCTGAAAAAAAATCAGTAGTTTGGTATTTATAATTTTTAAGCGGTTTTGATCTATCCTATATAATAAAAGGCTAATATGCAAATCCACTGAACAGTGGAATGATTGGTCACTATAATGTGCACTGAACACCAGGGGGCAGACGTTCAATATAGGAGCTGCCCTCTGGTGGTCAGTGTGCTCCCACGGGGAAGCTCTGCTCAGCCAGAAGCCAGGCTCTCAGCTGGCAAGCCCAACAGTGGTGGTGGGAGCTTCTCCTGCCTCCGCAGCAGTGCTAAGGATATCTGACTCACAGCTTAGGCCCACTCTCAGCTAAGCTGTCAGTCGGACATCTCCCAATGGCTCCTGAACTGCGAGAGGACTCAGGCCACGCTGAGGGACCCCCCAGAGTGTAAGATTTTCATGCACTGGGCCTCTAGTTTGAGCATAAGCCTTGTAAATTCCAACTTAAAAAGCCCTCCATAGTATAATGTCTCATATAAATTAAGTTTACCAAAGTTAAATGTTCATCTTCTGAGTATTTAAGTTTCAGAAATATTTGTGGCCTTCTGTTTTTTAATGCAATAAATTGAACTACCTCAAAAGTAAATAAACATATAAACACCGCTTACATCATTTGAAGGCATTTAAATAACTGAATCCATAAATGGGATTAAGCTGTATTCAAAGTCCTTTAGATCTGACCATTAATACTGGCTACACTTACAAATAAAATGAATATATGAAGTTCATTAAAGTAAAAATGAGAAAGAAATCTTGATACAAAGCAGGATTTTGAATTTTAAAAAATTAAATATCACTCTTGGAAACTAAAAATAAGCCTTGTAAAACTTTTTACCTGAATACAAGTCATTTTTTGTGGGGACCCACGTCCATCAGTGCCTATTTATCTCATGGTTCAGACCTGAAGTTCCCCTCCCCAGCCCACTCTGGGAGCACCATGCTCAGCTGCCAGGCTTGGCACAGGCCTGAGCTTCACCCTTCCAGCTAATGAGCCTCAAGCATGGAATGTTGCCACTGCTTCCCCTGCTTCTGTGGGACTCTGTCAATTTTATTGAGTACTTTTGGGTGAAAATAACAGAGTTTTAGGTTTATTCTGTTAGCCAAATTATCCTCCCAATTTCCCTAAACTTCCCTAAACAGCATTCAGGTGACTTTTATTCAAATCTAGCCAACCTTGAATTTTGTTTTATTTTTTTTAATTTGAAAGTATTAAGGAAAATGTATCACCTCCTTTTATTTGCATTATTTTTTTTTTAAATACTGGATTTTTTAAATGTTTTCCAAGGATTTCCTCTTGTTTTACACATTGTCTCAGTGGTCTTTTTTCTTTATTTCTCTGTTATGCTTTTTTGTCCTCATGTTGCATGTGAGGGCCATTGTCATTGACATAGGAGATAGCATTTCCAAAACATAAAATTATGTATCTTGTTTGACCTAGAAATTCTCTCTCTTATAATAATGCCCCAGAAATGTCTTTTTATATATAAAGATAAATATAAAATTACTTAGGCACAGTGCACATATTCATGCATCTTGAAAGGAACTGTGGGCCACGAGGCTGTGGTAGGCACAGGGACAGGTCTTGGTGCATTCTCTGAGTCCATAGCCAGCCCCTTCTGCCATGGTTTCCATCACCTGTCTGCCAGCAGCCTTGCTCCTGGTGCCACAGCTCCCATACACTGATGGCACCAGCCCCCTTCACACCCACTGAAGGCACAGAGTGATTGGGGCTGGTGTCAGCACTGGGTGAGAACAGAATGGGACCAGTGCCATCAATGGGTGTGAATAGCAGCTGCTGCCCTGATTGACCCTCAGGAGCAGGTAGAGGTGAAGAAGCCCTCAGGGGCAATCAGGAATGGCAGCAACAGCAGCTCACACACGCTGACAGTTCTGAGTGATTGGGACTGGAACTGGGCACCAGCAACTGGTGTGAGCAGCAGTTCCAGTTCTATCAGAGGGTACAAACACCAGCTTTGGAACCAGCAGTGGGTGTGAGTGGGGTCAGCACTGGCAGCAGGTGTGAGTGCCAGGTGGGACAGCTACACACAGGAGCAAAGAATTTTCAGTAATACCAGAGGTTTACCCTGATGACAGTGACTGGTGCCCTGCCTTGGTCTGGTGCTCCCACTCACCTGCTCCACCATCTTGCTGCCTGCCATGTTCCATGATCTACTGCCTGCTACTGATGCCTGCCATGTTCCACACGCACCCCCTGGTGGTCAGCACATGTCATAGTGACCGGTTGTTCTGCTGTTTGGTCTATTTGCATGTTAGAGTTTATATATATATATACCCAATATATATAATCGTTATTAACAGATTTTTAAAAAGGAAATAGTCTATCATTTTGGAAATGGATGATGAATGATGGTCCATTCACGCTGTAGAGTGCTATGAGGAAATTAAAATTAATATGCACATTGATGTGGGAAACTTCGCCATGGGTAATTTACTATTAAGGCCAAAAGCACATTGAGAGTAACATGGGTAGTTTCAACTGTTAGTGTTCTTGTCATCGTCACACAGATGGAATGAGGTTTGTGAGGATATGGAGCACATCAATCATCTGTTTATAGAAGTTAACCATGTAAATGATGGCAGTCTCTATGTAGTCTGGGTCAGTCATAGTTTTGACAATGAAACTTGAATATGTACATGGGCTTGTATTAATATTTTATTTTGCTACTACACAACAAAGAGGACCTCAGCCCACTTAGGAAATGGTCTCTCAGGAGAGACAGTCATGCTGTCCCAAACTTTCTCAGCATAGGGCCTGAGCCAGCCGGGCAGGAGGAGAGGGCCCAGAGCATGAGCCTCCTTTGATGCATCAAGCTATTGAGGCTCAGTCAGTTCCCTGGTCACCAGCTAGAACAGAATGGGCATCCAACCAAGATTCAGCTGACCACATCCACCTTCCTTATTAAGCTCTGGAAATAAAACTCAGTGAGTGGCATCTTCCTCTTTGAAACTAAGTCTGCCTGGTAATATAGGCCTAATGACCACCATTTATTAGGGATCTCTATCCAGCCATGGAAATTTTAGAAGTCACCTTTAAAAATTAAAATAAAAGTATCTTCTATCTAAGAAAAGAGCACAATGGTTAACAGTATGTCTGGGTGTCTGATGTTCTAGGGGCTATGTAAATGTACGCATAGTTTAGACACTTGTGCACTCCAAATCCCCATCTTGAACTCATCTGGAGGAAGTCATCTGTTAAAACATAAGTCAGTCTCAAAAACAGTGTATATATGAACATCTATAAAAATGTTTCCCTCAATATTAAAGTTCTCTCTTCTCCAGTTCCTAAAACAGATTGCAATAAATAGGATAGATATTGATAAGCCTTTGAAATTTCCAAATGTACAGATAAATGGTTATCTATAAATAAGTCTAAATGTATTTATGCTCCAAATTTCAATTATACCTGTTCTATAAATGTCACTTCCATTTTTAAATATCCGCATTCCTTTTTTATACGGTTGAAGGTCAATTTCAATTTCTATATTCTTCCCTTAGAGACAAAAGAACAAAACATTTCAACAGTCCTCAAAATGCAAGCTGAGCAACGTAAGCATTTTAATGAAGCTCCTACATTAAAAATCAGCTAGGTTGCCTTCCTTTGTCTGTTTGCTTTAATTAGCAGCTGACTGCATTGATCTTGTTTTGGTCAGATAGCTTTTCTGAAAGCTTTGAAACCTATTTCATTGTCTCTGCATTCCATCAATTACCATAATTCCATTTTACCCCACAGTTGGACTTTCATTATAATTGAAATTTGTTGTAATTACAGCAGATGCAGACACTAAGGAATTAAGTGAATACATCAAAATTGTTAGAAGTCAGTTCCTAAACCTTTCAGGGTCTAGTTCACAACAGGAAGTCAATCGGCAATTGTTGCTGAGATGATTTCTCAGATATGGACAAAGCATGATGGTCAAATGAGCTCACAGGGCACATCCCTGATCCCAATAGAACTGCTGGGCTTCAAGACAGACGTGGGCACCCATAGCGTGCTATCCTGCTGCCACTAGCTTTGGTGGTCAATGAACAGGAAAATAGAAAGTCCTCTCTCTACTCTTCTGAAAACCTAAAGTTTATGACCAACAGATGCTCAATGCTCTTCAAAGTCTGTCTCTTCAAAGCAGAGAATGTTTTTAATCAACTTCCCAGTGTTATCCACTCCAATACTGTAAATATGAGAAGCAACCTGAGGTTATGAATCCAATAGCAAATCATTGCTACCTGGTTACTGAAGAAGCAAAAATGCATACTATCTTT
Organism: Pipistrellus kuhlii; assembly: GCF_014108245.1. NCBI lineage: Eukaryota > Metazoa > Chordata > Mammalia > Chiroptera > Vespertilionidae > Pipistrellus > Pipistrellus kuhlii. Next base: position 78,545,585 of record NW_023425573.1, read on the forward strand.
TCCCAAATAATAAAATACTATGTTGTTTTGTTGACCACAAGGGAAGAGAATTCTCTGTCATTTTGACTCAACAAGATATGATCAAATTTATCTAATTGATTAATTTGTCTCAGTGGCTAGAATTGCTTCATAGAAATGAAAATGCACAACACCATGTACTGATGGGCGCTGGATTTTATGAGAGGAAAATTGGGTCTGTTTTTTCTACTTAATATCAGTAAGGGGAGCCTAGCCAGTTTGGCTCAGTTGATAGAGTGTCAGCTTGAGGTTCAAGTCCAGTAAAGGGTGTGTACCACAGTTGCAGGCTCCTCCCCAGCCCAGGGCTCTGATTGGGGCTTGTACAGGAGGCAACCAATTGATTTTTTCTTTCACATCAGTGTTTTTTCTGTGTTTTCTTATCTCTTCTATGGTCCTAAAAATCAATGGAAACAAATCTTCAGATGAGGATTAACCAATATATCGATATATACTAATAAAAGGGTAATACGTTAATTAGACCAGACATCTGCCAGACATCTTCTGGATGTTCTTCCAGACAAAGCCTCAGTGGCAGGGCCGAGACAGAGATGGTTAGGGACAGTCAGGCTAGCAGGGAGAAACAGTTAGAGGATGATCAGGCTGATAGAAGAGGGCAGTTAGGGGCAATCAGGACAGCAGGGGAGCGGTTAGGGGGCAATCAGGCAGATAGGCAGACAAGCAGTTAGGAGCCAGTAGTCCTGGATTGTTAGAGAGATGTCCAGCTGCCAGTTTACCAGTTTAGGCCCAGGCCTAAAAGTTTTCCTCTCAGTGGCTAGAAGGGAAAAACTTTTAAGTGCCTGGAAATGCAGTGGCTTGGTTTTGCATTACAAAGATGTCTTAATGACTATGTTGAGGAAAACACACAGTCAAGCTGAGCTCTCCAGTTTATCAGAATGGCCTTCTTCTTAAAATTAGGACATCATTCTTATTCCACTATAACTAAGGACAATTCGATTGTCTCATTCAGAGCTTCTCAAATTTTGCCCAAAATGTAAACTCTGCTACAATGGGTCTCGGTGGAGCCGGAGGCTCTGGATTGATTACAGCTCCTGGAGAAGCCAGGCTGCTGGGCCTCACACCACAGTGAGCACCCTGCAGAGAGGGATCAGGGGGTTGCAAACTGTGGCGCTGTTTTTTTTTAGTCTTTTTATGCAAATATTTATGTTTTTTAAATTAAAATGTTGTGGCTTTCTGGTATCAGATTAATACAGTGTATTAGCTGTATGCTGGTTTTGTACTCCAGATTAAGCCTGAACAGGTTGATGTAAATCTCCTCGTGCCTTCCCTGTGTATTCATGACGCAATAATATACTGATGCTACCAATGGGTGCGGAGGCTAAGGCGTGTCTGCAGTCTGTCAGCATTCGCTATTTTTAAAAAAAATATATTTTATTGATTTTATACAGAGAGGAAGGGAGAGAGATAGAGAGCTAGAAACATCGATGAGAGAGAGTCATCAATCAGCTGCCTCTTGCATACCCCATATGGGGGGATATACCCGCAACCAAGGTACATGCCCTTGACCGGAATCAAACCCGGGACCCTTCAGTCCCCAAGCCAATGCTCTATCCATTGAGCCAAACCAGTCCCGGCAGCATTTGCTATTTTCACAGACCAAATTTAGAAGCACTTGACTTGATTTTCCAATGCTGCTTTTATCTGTTATAGATAGTCCTATGATTTTACTTAGGAGAATAAAAATATTTCACTGTAACAAGAAACCAACTCACATAACACAAGTCAAGGAAACATGTTAGAATGGGGTTTACCGATCTTCCTACACATTTTACTATGCAGATCCTGCCAAGTTTTCATTGTCCAGTGAGACTAGTCGTCTGGGTCCCACGTAAGTGTGAACAGACATGATCCCGGCAGAGCCTGGATTCCCCAGGGTGCTGGTCCATTCGGACCTGTTCGTAAGGTTCTTTGGTTTTTCACCTTAAAGGTCATGCATTAAATTAAACCTCACAATGGCAGAGGGAAGGCTGCGCTGGCACCGTCCCCTGTGTCCTAATTGAGGTGCAATGTGTCACCTTCGCAGAGCTGACAGGGTGCATCGAGAAACCCATACTTCAGCCTAGAGAGACAACTTCAAACCCTGGGGTTGTCACTTTCTAGCTTGCATGACATCTGAAATGAATTATGCCTTTCCCCCTTCACTTTTCTTCTCAGTAATATCAAGGCAATCTCTGAATTATTTCGGGAATTAAATAAGGCCTTGTTGAATGTGAATTGTGTAAATGTTTATTTTATTTTCATCTGTCTTGCAGGTGGTTTGTGACATGGACATGGACTATGGGGTTTTCTCCTCTTTCATAATAGATTTGTTTTCCTGGCTTTGGGGAGAAAGGTTCCGTCTGCAAGTGTGGAGCTCAGTCTATGATTTAGCCACATTCGCAGAGCTGGCATTTCCTCTCTCAGCTGCCAACTCCTGGGGCTGCCAAGAAAGGTCACTTCATTTTCACTCATTTATGTCCCATCAGTGTCCCATCCAGCAGTTCGGGCTTAGGAAGCTCCGCTGCCAAGGCTGTTTCAGTTAGGATCCGTGCCTGGGGTGGGGGCCTGGGGCCTGACAGGTGTGGCAGCAGGGACGGGAACCAAACTCAGGGGCCATTCATGTCCTCCACATGGAACTGCTGGTGGCCATGTGTGTTGCCGGTAACACCAACACTGTCCGGCAAACACTGTCCCTGGCCCCTGACTTTGCGTCTGCTCTGGGCTACCTCTGACTCTGCTGCAGCCTATGAGCTGGAGCCCCACACAGGTGCACTGCGGAGGATGCACACAAGAAGAAAAATGCCAAGCTCTGCCTCATAGTCATGTTTCTTTCTTTATACTTATTTGAGTTTTCATTATTAAACATAAAAGTATATAAATGAGGTCTAAAAAGTATTATATTCATGAAAACCTTGAAATGTTCATAATTAAATCTCCTTGGGTTAAGGAGGAGACATGAAAATAAGAGTGCAAATAAAAGCTGAGGACTAACCCCAGGGAGAGCAGGGGCCATGGGAAAAGCCACACAGGGCCCTGGCATATGACTGGTCTGCTCCTCCCAGGCCAGGCTTTGCTTTATCTGGGACTGACTTCACTCACTCACCCTGTGCCCCCACTTCCTCTCTGCTGTAAGGAATTTGGCTGCCACTTTCTAAAACATATATTTTTATTGATTTCCAGAGAGGAAAGGAAAGGGGGAGAGATAGAAGCATCAGTGATGAGAGGAAATCATTGTTTGGCTGCCGCCTGCACACCCCCTTCTGGGGATCAAGCCTGCAACCTGGGCATGTGCTCTTGACCAAAATCAAATCTGAGATGCTTCAGTCTGCAGGCCGATGCTCTATCCACTGAGCAAACCAGCGAGGGCATGGCTGCTGCTTTCTCAGGTCTGCTATTGAAGGCTCCTCTATTGGAAAAAAAAGCTTCCTCTCCAATCTCAGTGCTGGAGCTCCTGGAAGAGGCGTGGCCCGTCCTGATGGGTCAATCCTCCTGGCACAGTCAGGGTCACATAAAATGCAAGGTTTTGCCCTTGCTGGGTGGCTCAGTTCGTTGGAGCATCGGCTCACATACCAAAAAGGTTGTGGGTTCCAGCCAGTTTGGGGCACCGACAGATGGCAATGGATCAATGTTTCTTTCTTCCTTTCTTCCTTTCTTCCTTTCTTTTCTTTCTTTCTTTCTTTCTTTCTTTCTTTCTTTCTTTCTTTCTTTCTTTCTTTCTTTCTTTCTTTTTTTCTTTCTTTTTTTCTTTCTTTCTTTCTTTCTTTCTTTCTTTCGTTCTTTCTTTCTTTCTCTCTCTCTCATCAATAAAAATATATACAAAGGTAGGATAAAAATAATTTTAAAAAAGAGTGCAGAAGGCTCACAGAACCAGGAGGAGAAGGAATGGAGAGAGAGAGAGCAACACAGGTGATGATAGCAGGTGAGATCTCAGAGACAAAACAATGGGAGGCTTCTACAGGGCTGCCCATGGTCCCACTGGCACACACACCTGCACCTCTGTCCTCAGTGTCACTCACCCCCCAATGACAATCTCCTGCTGTGCAGGTCAGCCTGAGTTATAGCCCAGACATGAATGTTTGGTCCAAGTCCACACTAGTCTGTTTCTTCTCACAACTAATCCACAAAGCTCAGCCCTTAACAAATCATCCCTGCATTATATTCCGCTGGACTGGAATTGCATGCTGATGCTCAGTCTTAGGGGCCTGAGAGCACCTCTCATTGGTTTACTTCAATCTCTCCTGCATGACTGAGAAAAACGTTCCACTCATCTCACTTTTCTCTCTCTTTCCCACATCTGTGGCAGACACCTCGTCACTCTCCTGTCTGAGTTTCCATCATCGCTGGAATACTATCTAAGGGCAGCATCACCAGCTTCACGGTGAGAACCTTAACATATTTACATATCATATTTTTCGGACCATAAGACGCACCAGACCATAAGACGCACCAGTTTTTAGAGAAGGGAAATGAAGAAAAAAAGATTCTGAAACAAATAGTGTCCTAAAATATTTTATGTGCATTAAAACCCAACATCACAGTCATAAACACATGTAATCAACCCTGTAAAGTAAACAGCAGCATTTAGAACCATTTTAGAGCCGGGCAAGCACACAGAGACCACACAGAGCCGGGCAAATATAGCCTACACATATACTTTTTAAAGTATATGTGTAGGCTATATTTGGACCATAAGACGCAGGGACTTTTCCCCCCCACTTCTGGGGGAAAAGAAGTGCGCCTTATGGTCCGAAAAATACGGTATGTGGGGTAATGTTAGCCTCTCTGCCATTAGTTACAGGCTACATCTACACTCAATGTACTAGACTTAATGTTGGGCCATCGCAACAATTATTTCAACTAATCCCTAAAACCAACCCTTTAAGATAGCAATCACTATCTCCAGGAAAGTAAGGATCACAAATTAAGCAGCTCATTTAAGACCACAGAATCTTAAAAGACAGCTGTAAATCCAGGTATACACATTCAAAGTGAGGTGTCCTTGGCATTGGAAGTATACAGAAGCATGCTTTTGCTGGGAACATGTTTGTTTTGTTGAGAAAGGGGAAAGGGAAGGCTAGTGCTGACTTATGCCTCTGGTTCTCTTCCATGCTGGCTCTTGAAGCCACTTTTTTCCCTCTTGTCAAGCCATGGATAGACCTGTGTGCTCGCCAGCACACCCACACACATACACACACACACACACACACACACACACACACAATCCCATTTAACACTACTTTCTCCAGCAATTTTTCAAACTTACATGAACAAGGAATCATTTCACACTAACATTAGGCAGCATCAGGAGTCTAGCCCCCCATTGTGTAGAGAAACTTGTATCAGGCAATATTACAATGAGCTCAATTGCAAAGCTTTTTGTTTAAATCTGCTGACACAATATTTGTGAAAACTTGATGGATAGATTTGCTGGTATTTGATAAAATGCAGATTCCAAATCTCCATCTCAGACCCACTTAATCAGACTCCAGGGTCCAGAAATGTACATTCTGAAAGACCTTTCCAAGTCATTTCCCTGCCCTCTAAAATCAGAAACTACTATCTAATAAGGTTGAGGTCAAATCTCTCTTTTTAAAATTGATTTTAGAGAGAGGAAGGAACAGAGGGGAAAATATCGATCTGTTGCCTAGCTCTCATGCCCAAACTGGGGATGAAGCTGGCTACGTGAGTATGTGCTGTAACTGGGAATCAAACCTGCCACCTTTCAACTTTTGATGTACGGAATGACACTCCAACCAAGGAACCATCCAGCCAGGGCTGGGGTCAAATCTCAAGGTTACTTGTAACTCAGAGGGTTTCATTGAAATTATTCCAGGTTAACAACTGCAGTCAGTCTGGCGTGTGTCTTTATCTGAGGCCATTTGTGTCTCTATAATGATTCTGAAGTCAACTGGCTGTTACAGAGACCCCTTAGGTGGCCTTTACCTTGAAAAACATCACATCCAAAGGTCAGGCTCTCAGGATGGCCAGCACTAAAATCCTATCTGGACAGACTCCCAGGAACACCAGGATGGTGACACACACAGGCAAACCTCACAGACCTGGTGTAGACTAAAATCCCAAGTCTTACATTGAAAGCTATGATTCACCAGAGGCCAACATTCCCACCTGATTGACACACATCTTCTTTCTTTAGGTTAAGGTCATGTGGTTGCAGAATGTTAGAAGTTTGCCAGTTAACCTTGCAACCAGAGCAGGATGGTCCAGGAGTTCTAGATTTAATGCCGCTGCTTCATGGCAGACTGACTGCTGCAAACTTACCCCAATGACTGAACTCACACAGACTTTATTGGCCCAACAGGGTACTGATTACTTCAGGCGTGTTGGGTTGGCCAGGCCGTTTTTTAGAAATCTGTCAATAACTCTAGCATTCACTATGATATTTGGAATTTTTAAAAAAGAGATTATTTTCTTAAGAAATTTAGAAGCCAATACCTAATAGATAGTCTATAATTAGATAATAAATACAGATTTACTCAAAATATGTTTGTATCTAGAAGGTCATTTTCAAAATAATACTTGGAAATAATAAAGTTATCTTATTAGGTACCGTATTTTTCAGACCATAAGACACACCGGACCATAAGACGCACCAGTTTTTAGAGAAGGGAAATGAAGAAAAAAAGATTCTGAAACAAAAAGTTCAGTGTTACCACTACAATGTGTAAACCCATAAATCATGCAGAGACTTTCTATGCTTTCTTTGCATAGTTTATGGGTATCTACACATTGTAGTGGTGAGAGAAGAGGCTGGAGAGTGTTTTACATTATGGTAAATGTTACTGGTTTGGTATCACAGAAAGTCTCTGCATACAATATACCGGTATAAAGTTTGTTGCAGTACAAACATTTTGACAGTTACCGGTATAATAGTATGAAGAGAAATTCTGACTAGCGGCGTTATCAATCAGGGCATCCAGCGGAGGGCGGAGTTTACTGGTGGGCGGAGATCTACAGTACGCCTATCCAGTAGTCAAGCAAGGCAACAGAGGGCGGAGAGGAATGATTGGGGGAATAGACGCGGCATTCTTCCGGGCACGGAGTACGGGCCAGCAAGGGGTACAGGCGATGATTACGGTTTGGATTACGCAGTTACCGTACACCGCACCTGGGCTGACATGGAGATATGGCTGCAGCGAGGGCATGGAGGCTGACTACCATACATGGGAACTCCTCTACCACTCGGGGTTTACAGAGCGGGGCAGACACTCTGGGCACAGAGGAATGGACAGTGGCTGCAGCAAGCACACAGAGCCGGGCAAGCACACAGAGACCACACAGAGCCGGACAAGTAAAAAAACTTTTTTTTTAAAAGTATATGTGTAGGCTATATTTGGACCATAAGACGCAGGGACTTTTTCCCCCCACTTCTGGGGGGGAAAAAGTGTGTCTTATGGTCCGAAAAATACGGTAGTAATATGTTTCTAGCATTTTGAACTAATAATAGTTAAAGCACTTGTCTTCCAGGATGTTGAGAGAAATTAAGACAAAAAAATAATAATAATAATGACAAGCCTTTCTCTTCTGATGTGAATGTGTTGGGGAAGGACTACTGGCTGCTGGTGGTGGCAACAGATGCATCCAGCAGGCCACTGTTTTGAGACCCAAACCTCATTATCAGAATCACCCCAACTACAGTGTGGGGCTCAAGGTGAGGGGGCAGACTGTCAGCTTTAGGAGTCCCATCCTGAGGGTGTCTAATCCTGCATTAACTGGTAAGGTAGTCACCAGCCACACATGGCTATCCAAATCTAAATGTATTAAAATTAAATTAAATTTAAATTTCACCTCTTAGTCATCATATTCACATTTCAGCTTCTCCATAGCTGCTGGTGACTGGACTTGGACAGCATAAGAGGGTCATTTCCACCATCACACAGTGATCTATTGTACATGCTGGCCTCGTCCAATCAGTGTTTGATTCACTGAAGCAAACATTACAGTGCCATAGGCTTCATCCATATCTAGAGAGAATTATGGGGCCATAGTGGCCCTCCCCTCAGACTCGGGAACAAGAATGTAGGGTGTGCATGCAATACCATTTCCACCTCTCCCCACGTGATGTGCTGCAGAAGCAGACTCCTTTTTAAGTGTCTGCGGTTAAAGAGGTCTTAATTAAGTTCTTAAGCTACACTTACCTTTAACTATTTCATTTCATTATTTATGATTTTCCTTACCCACCTACATTTTTCGGGGTTTGTTTTGGACATCCCATTCTTCAGAAAGACTGGCTTCGGTCCAGACACAGTCCTGCCTGGCCTGGACACTGTGCATGTCTTCAAGATAATCCATTGAGGCTTTTTGATATTGAGTTTAACTTTCAAAGAGCAACATTATTTCTTTTACTTCTATGTTGTTTGGGGCCCAGTTAACTTCTCATAAAAGTACTTATTAACTATGCAATATCAGAAACTCATTTAACACCCACACACCTCAGTCCCCTTGTTTGTTAAATTGAAGCAGGTCATTCTAACAGTTGAGTATTGCTCCCCATAGATCTGAGTTAGTAGAGGGAAAGCCCAGCATGGCCCTGGCTGCTGGCTGAATTCTGCTAAAGGTAGGCGGCTCTGAGTAGAGTGCAGTGCAGAAACAATAACGGGAAAATTCACAGAAAACACACACAACAAAACATCTTCCATATCCTTTGTTGTTGTTGTTAATTCTCACCAGAGGGTATTTTTCCATTTATTTTTAGAGAGAGTGGAAGGGAAGGGGAGACTCAGAGAGAGAAACATGGATGTGAGAGAGACACATGAATTAGTTGTCTTCTGCACATGCTTCAACCAGGGCTGAGGATTGAGCTAGCAACCAAGGTGCTTGTCCTTGACCTGAATCCAACTTGGAACTCTTCTGGGCCTATGCTCTATTCACTGAGCCAAATGGGCTAAGTTTTTTGTTTGTTTGTTTGTTTGGTTGTTTTGTGTGTGTGTGTGTGTGTGTGTGTGTGTGTGTGTGTGTGTGTGTGTTTAATAAAGAGGATTTAGATGGTGTTTAGAAAATGTTGAAGGTGGTTTCTATGGTAAAAGACCAGAGAATGTGACATAGCCACATGAAGTGCATTAACTTCATTTTCTGATAAAGTATAGACACATTGCCTTCACAACATTTTTTTGGTCCACTTCTAATAGGTAAATAAAACAATTTTGCAAGTTTCCCAACTTACTCTCCAGAAGCTGCTTGGAGCTCACTGAATCCACAGGGGGCACACCCTGCGTTGTCACCAGGAGGCTAGGACATCCTCTGTCAGTGACCAAGGACATTCTGAATGCTCTCTAGAGCTGCCTTCTCCCCAGACTCCAGTTCTCTTGCAGAGCTACCCCATTTATTCCTTAAAGCACAAGATTATAATAAGAATAATGTGTTGGCATGCTTCCTTCCACTGCAATATTTATAGATTGCACTGCTCAAATACATTGCTGTGGTTTGCTTGTCTAAGTTTGTGATGGCCTCGCTAAATGAAAATACTCTTGCCTGCTAGTTCTTGCAGAAGGAGCACTTAGCACCTTGTGAACGATGACAGCTGGCGCCAGCTGCTTGTCTTGGGCACCACTGCCATTCAAATAGAAAGCTATGCGGTGTGAACCACACGGGAAGTTTTTAAGATGAGAAAGAGATGGAGGGCTTTAATTCCCAAATCTTGGACAGCAGTCAACAGTTTGGGATGTATAAATCTGTTAAAGACTATCAAGTTGATTCCATATCCCGAGGAAATACTGTATTCAACTCCAATAAGTGTGTTGACTTTCATAAGCTTCTCTTGTGGCTTATCCCCAGCTACTGAGAGCAAATGCTGTGAAGGGTCAAATTATTCAGCATATAATAGCAAAATGCCTGCTCTCAAATGAATGCATCAAGGACTTTCTCTCAGAATGCAAAACACAGACACAAAGCAGGAAACAGTCCTGACTGGAGCAAAATGAGCTAGAGAAGGAAAGTGCCAGAGACCTTAGGTGAGGAAGATAATCCTGAACACCAGACTCCGCAGAGTAGCAGACAAGGCACAATTTGAACTAGCCTCTGAAAGATGGGCACAATTTGAGCAACCAAGAACTGAGAAGGGAAGGCAGTGCAGGAGCAGCGGTGCCTACAGGCTGCAATGAGATGGCTGCTAAGAGGCAGGCCTGGTCCACTGGGGAAGTGACTTTCCACCTCTAGGGCCATTTCTGTTTGCCTGCCAAATGCAGCCTGGGTATAGCCTGGTGGTGCCATGAGCTTCTTTGTGCACAACCTCTGGCTTCGGATCTGGCTCACCTGCCCCTGAGCTTCTTGAAGACAGAGGATAGATCTGTAACAGATGCTCACAAATGCACATAGACAGATGATGGGTTAACATAGACAAAGATGAGGATAATAAAGGTGGCAGGGAAGGAAGATGCGAGATCATGGGAGATCTACAAAGGTGAGCTGGGGGATTTGGACCCTTTTGTTTATGCCTCGGGGGCCCATCATGTGCTGGAGGGCATGTGAAATGCAATAAAATGTACATTTAGGAAGTGGGAGAGAAGTATGAGGCCAATTGTCACTGAGAGAACATTTTACTTCCCTGTCTAAAAAGTACTTTTACATTTAGAATACTTCTATTGAGAAAGTTGTGTTATGGGCTCACTCTGATGAGGAGAATAGTGGATTTGAATGCAGTTGGAAGCTCATCCTCAGAGCCTCTTGCAGTGGGCCCCTGTGGACTATGGGGAATGTGGGTTTGCTGGAATCCTGGGCTTTCAGGGCTGCGAGGCTGTGCCCTTCTCTGGGCCACGGCTGGGCTTTCCTATACTCCCAGACATCTCAAAGGTTGAAGATTCACTTAGCTTTCTCTCACCGGAAACAAAATTAATTTGTAACATTCTCTTCCCACTTTGCTCAAGTGCCTGCCAGCAACATGTTCTCATTTCCCAACATATGTGTCTTCTCATAGAAGCTCAGGAGGCAACTGCTTAATGTGAGCAAGTGTAGTGATTGGAATGACCTTTAACACTCACAGTCCTTCTCTCACTTCTGATTCTCTGATTTACCAAACTGCTAGCTGAAATGCCATTCCCGCCCTGACACAGGGTTTTGCTTTGGATGGGCAGACAGGGTCTTTTTCTTCTCCGGTTTCACTAAGTGTAGGTGTAGCCTATATACTGTTAGGAGTAAACCCTAACCCACTGAAGTCAGAGCAGTGGGGGAGGGCTCAGTAAGGGGATCTTACTAAAGGAAGAAGAAATCCCAGCACAGTATTTTGGGAAAACATAAGACATTTGCTTTTAGCTAAAGCCTCTTACCACTAAAGAAAGCAGAATTTTTCTTTTCAGCCCTGAACCCTCACCATAGTGACTTCAGTGGAGCACACAGGCAGGAGGTTGTGTTCTGGGTCACTGGTGAGGTGTGTGTGGTCGAGGTGGCAGGGACCATAGCAGCCCGGCACTGCAGACCCCGAGGACACATCGCCCTTCCTGCCACACTGCTCCAGCTCCATGTAACCAGCCTGCCTCGCAGGCGGTCTCCCAGTGCACTGCTTATGGCCTCATACTTCTCTCCCACTTCCTAAAATCTACATTTTATTGCATTTCACATGCCCTCCAGCACATGATGGGGCCCCGAGGCATAAACAAGAGGGTTCAAATCCCCCAGCTCACCTTTGGAGGTCTCCCATGATCTCGCATCTTCCTTCCCTGCCACCTTTATTATCCTCATCTTTGTCTATATTAACCCATTGTCTGTCTATGTGCATTTGTGAGCATCTGCTACAGATCTATCCTCTGTCTTCAAGAAGCTCAGGGGCAGGTGAGCCAGATCCAAAGCCAGAGATTGTGCACTGGCTTATTTCCTCATTTGTTTTCATCATTATTTGGTCAAAATCTGTGTCCCTCCATGGAGCTTTCTGAAGTCAGAGACAGTCTACTGTGTTGGGGGCACTCAGCAACACCCTCAGCTCCCACACAGCTCCTGGCACAGCAGTGTGTCCCAATACAGCAGGCAGACAAGGGAATGGGTAAATGGACAGTGAATAAGTGGATGAACGGCACACCATAGTGAAAAACAACCTCCACTCCAAGAACAGGAGGAAGACCAGAGCACACATCACCAGCAACTCTGTCTCTCTCTCTCCAGGGGCCCTGGACAAGGAACTGGCTGCACACGGACAATAGCGGCTGAAGGCAGGAGGCAGGTGTGGATGAGCAGAGCACAGGTTGTCAGGCAGCCAGAGGGGCAGACGAGCCTCTGCCTCAGTGTGTCTTGTCACGCGTGCTGTGTGAGCATCTCACCACCTGCATGCACCACATGCTGAAGTGGAAGCATGCAAGCCTCAGGTCAGAACTTCTGTGACTCTCAGTGTCATTTGACCTGTGAGCCTGGAGTTATTTCAGGGCCACTTCTGGGATTATTTTCATTTCTAGAGCAGGGATGGCTCCTCACCAATTATTACAGTGAAAAGAATGCTCTTCCCCACCCATCTATCGATGGCAGTGTGTTACCCCAGATCTTGGCTATTGTCAATAACCCTCCAGGAACGACAGGGATGCATGTATCTTTCTTAGTTAGTGTTTGGTTTCTTCCGATAAATACCCAGAAGTCAAATTGCTGGGTTCTTCTTTGTCTCTTGGGATAGCCCTTGTTTTCAAGTCTGTTCTGTCTGATACATTTACTGCTTTTTTAGTTTTCATTTACTTTTTTTTGTTTCCACTTTTATGAACTATCTTTTCCATTTCTTTGCTTTCAGTCTGTGTGTGTCTTTCAATCTGAAGTGAGTTGCTTGTACAGCATATATTAAAAAAATGATGTGTCTCAGTATGGAGAAAGCATAGGCAGGTGAGGATAATGTCATCATATTGAGTCAGTGGTGCTCTGGGTGCAGGAGGCTATGGACTGTAAGTTGGATACATTACTGTGGCCTCACAGAGCCCCTACCGAAGCTCAGAGAGACTCCCCTGTGGCCTTTTCCAGGCCTGGAGACACTCCTGGCCTGGCCCCAGTTCAGCCTGGTTTAGGGAGAGGTGAAGCAGTCTTTCTGAGATGAAGCTAAACCAGGAGGGAGAATTATCCAGAAAATAAAATAGGTGATGCGTGTAGGCAAAGCATCACCTTGTCTGCCTGAGTTTGGTTTTCTCCATCTGGCAGGCCCAGGCTCGTGGAGCCCCATTTCTGTCCCTCTTGCTCCTAAATTTCAGAAGTCTCACCCTCCTGCTCTCAGCCAGTCCTCACCGCACCCCCCCCCCCCCGGGACTTATCACTGCAGAGGGAACCATTGCTGGGAGGAGGGGACACTGCCACCCCAGGGGGACTTTGCTGCCTTGGGGGGACCCTGCTGCCCAGTGGGGACAGCAACCACAGCTTGCCCTGGTCAATGCCTCTGCAGTGAATATCTTCCCGGTTTGACCACAAGGGGCTGAGTTATGAAGCCCTGGAGTGACTGGCTTTGTGCTAAAATGTAAACAGCATTGACTTTACCCCCTCAAAATCCTGAGTGGGAAGCTGTTTTGAGGTCAGTTACTGAATCTGTGCTGTAGTGGGTCTCCTCACCTGCTGACATTTGGAGAGGTGGGGCAGGTGGTGGGCAGCAGCCCTCGTGTAAAAAGCAGACAAACTAATCAGGGTTATTTTCTGAGCAGTTCCAGATGGAAGGCCCTACGACACCAGCTCAGAACCTCCTGGTAGTCCTTCCCAGCTGGTCCCCAGACCACTCAGCCCAAAGAAACAGACAGGGTGGTGGAGCCGTAAGCCACCTCTGAGTCATCAGTCACAGGTGGGACCATAGGCTGCATCTGTGGGGCGGCCCGCCGCCCTGCTCTCCTGTTAACACTCCTGCTTCCTGACGGGAACCCAAGAAGAAAACACACCATTTCCTGTTTATGGTCCCACCTAACCTATGGGGTGTCTCCCAGCTGCAAGTCAGAAGTAGCACCATGCAAAGTTGGTGCGATCTCTGCAACCAAACCCTGGGACTGGTGGTCAAGCCCAGCTATATACTTGCTGTGCGTCCTTGGGCAGGTTACTGAGTGCCTCTGTGCTTGATTCATCTCATTCTGTAACATGGAGTTAATAACATTCCCTGCTTCACATAGTTTTCACACAGTAGTGAGTACATCACACACACACACACACACACACACACGCACACACACGCATCACACACAGGATGCCTGGGGCACAGTAAGCAGTAGAAAAGGCCTGGATATTGATATGGTGTGTTCATCACATTTTAAATTGCTGTGTGCTTCCAACTCCACCATGGCCTCACCTTTAAATTCTCTTTCAACCTCTGCTGGCAAGGTAAGCTTTCCAGCCTAGCCATGCAGGTGCCAGCACCACCCTTTCTCAGCCCGAGCCCCATGCTCTACCCACCGGAACCCCTGCTTGACCTCCCAAAACCCAGCCCACACTTCCAGCTCCTCTTAAATCTCACTTCCTGGGTGACATTCCCTTGAAGCATTCTGGCTTGCCAAGTCATCTCTCCTCTCTCTGGCCTTCAGTCAATAGCTATCTACAGTTATCTGGATAGCAGAATCAGCAAATTCTGTATGAATCCTGACCCCACCAAACACTAAACATGCAACCTTCAGAGCTTACTGAGCTTCTGAGACCATCACTGGTTTCACTAGAATCTGTAAAATATCAATATATAACAACAATGGAGCAAAACCATGGCTCTCAAGTCTGAATGTGCCTCAGATCCACCTGGGACCTTGATAAACTCAGATCGGCCCTGTCTCCAGGTTCCAGCCCAGCAGGTAGGAGCCTGGCCTGAGGACATGCATTTCTAACCAGCTGCCAGGTGGTGCTGGGCTGAGGGCTGGGCTCTGAGAGCCGGCCGTTTTGAAGACCTGCAGGACCGTGGGAATAATTAAATGAAGTACTATTGAGAGAATGTTTGCTCAGTAACTGTTATATAAAATATAACCTTTCCTTTCCTGCATAAAGTAGACTAAAAATAATAAACAAAAACAGCAGAAGTTTTGATTCTGGCCCCATCCCATGAGTTCAGAGAACACCACATTGCATTTCTCACTCTAGATATAGGTGCTCAGATTGTGTGGGCATTGCCCTTACAATGCTTTCCTGGCACCCACTGTGATGGTTTTCAATTTTAGAGAAGAACTAAAACATTTGCATCACCCAGAAATGTAATCTCTTTATATAAAAGACTGTTTTTAACGCACTCCCACTCACTGGGTGGGTTTTTAGCATGAGTCTGCTTATGGGAGGTCGTCCAACAGAATTCTTGTTTCCTTCAGTGTTTCTAACACCCGCATCCGAACCAAGAAGGTCAGAATCTTGGCCAGAGAGATTAGCAGATGCTTTCGTTAACAGAATGAGTGCTGAGGGAAAGGGAAGTGATTATGGAGTGAAAAGCTACAGATCATAATTTCGTTGGCTGCAAGACATTTAACGCAGTCACCCACATGCCGTTCACTCAGTTGAGACAAGCATGTTGTTTAATTTTAGAAAGGACTGCAGCAACAGGGACCACCCAGAATGCAGCAGCATCACCCCTCCCACCTGGTGCTGCCACCCTGGCCACCCTGAGAGATGCCATTTCCTTCCAGATTGAGCCAGAGCTCACTGAGCTCCAGGGCCTTCCCCAGTGCCATTCCTCTAAAGGAAAGGACGGGAGAAACAAGGCAGGTGGTCACAGCAGCCCTTTGCTGGTGCAGAGAACTGGATAGAACCAGCCTCTATTCATCTCTATGAGGTAGGGAGCGATGTTTGGTGGTCCGTGGTCACCTGCTTTATAATGTGACCACCCTTGCACCCAGGGCATGGGGATGGTTTGGAAGGAATATCATGCTGTGACTTTCAATGGGCCCAGCGAGTCACCTGTCCTCAAAATAGCAAGAAGACAAGTCACGTTTGTTGGCAGCTGCAGCTATTCCAAGACCAAGTTCCCTTCCAACCAAAATACCCTCTGAGGATTTTTGCTTATTTATAGTCATGAAAGTGTTCTTTGTAGTGGGAAACGGAGGGAGGGTGGTGTCTTAAGTGACAAAGACCAGGGATTACTGGAGGAGAGGGGATTCAGCTGACTCCCAGCATCCTTTGGACTGAACTCGGCACCTGTTTGGAGAGAGGCATGGAGACAGAGCTGCCGGAACTTCTCAGAACTTGGGAGACCCTGATGAGGAGAAGAGCTGCTGGGGGCTCAGCTGGAGCCATGGCCACCCCTCCTATGCCCCTGCACCCCCTTTGTACAGAACCGATGTAACCCCTGGCCTTCAGGATGAGAAAAGCTTTAGGACAGTGACTCTCAAAGTCTAGTCCCAAGACCAGTACAGCAGCACCAGCAGCACCCTGAAAGTTGATATAAATGTAGATTTTATTGGCCCCTATAGTAATGCTAGGGGTGGTACCAAACAACTGGGATTTTAAGAAACCTTTCTGAGGATTCTGATGACCTATGTTGGAATTGACTCACAAAATTTAAGGAGGCATTCAAGTCCAGGTCCAGTCAGCATATTCATGAATTTTGAAATAGGAACCACCTTAAATTGTGTGCCCTAGGCACATCACCTGCTTTTGTCACTCTCTCTGGGCCCGAGGACAGTGCTTTAGAAGACTTTAATGACCAGAGCCCACCTGGGCACCAAATGTTCATAATGGGTGGTGAAAGGTCTTCCAGAGGCAGCCTTCTGAATAAGTGGGAATCAAAGCCCAAGGAAGTCACAGAGCAGACAGATTAGAGAGCACCTGAGGGGCATATCTATGGGGAGAGACCACAGAAACTATTATACTGGGGATCTCTTGGCCATGGTGGGGGATGGGAGTGCTTCAGAGGGAGGCCTGGGCTTCTCCTGTTCCCTTGGAAAGTAGATTTAGAGAACTTTTCACCCTAGGAATTCACATGGCAACATTTACTGTGTATCTGCTCATAAGACCCACTTCTGAGCCCCTGATTCTCACAGGCTCATGCTCAGTGCAAAAGAAGGTTTTATAAGCTTGGCTTTGCAAAAAAAACACACATATGGATTAAAAGGACATATATGCATGCATATGAGCATAACCAATGGACACAGGCATTTGGGGGGTGAGGGCATGTGCTAGGGGATTGGAGTGACTGGGGAGAAGTCAATGAAGGAGATATATGTAATACTTTAATCAATAAAGAATAAAAATGGTTAAATAATATGTGTCATCCAAGTTGATGAGTAGGGGATGGGAATTAAACAGGCTTATTATTGCTCAAAGTTGTTGACAGTCACACTGGGCTTAAAGGATTTCCTCAGGTGTGACTTCCACTTCCTCTCATGTCAGACAGCTGACTTGTCAGCATCCCTCTGTTCCTCCACACCTTGGGCCCTCTCTCCTATTTCAATTTTTAGACCTCATTCAATGATTCCCCCCCCCCCCCCCACGAACTCCCATGGCTTGTACAGCTCTCAGTACATCTTATCTCACTCCCCCATATACATGAAACTTCCTCACCCGTTCACCCACTGCCCATCTGTATGGCCGATAAAGAGTTGTGGAAGTAATAAAGCATTTATTGAGGGTGACTTGGCTCTATGATAGTTTAGACTATCATGTCTTGCCTATCCCAAGTCCAAGAGGTTGCAAGAAATAAGAGTAGCTCCTGGAGAACAGGGTGTTGGGTGTGGAGAGCATGAGCATGGAGATCCCACCTGCAGAGGAGGGAGGTGGCTGCACACCATCCTGGAGGCTTAGGCAGACCAGTGCAAGTGCATACTGGGGTGCACCCCTCTTGCCCCAGTTGCAGTTTCTCCAAGAGTGCTTGGCCCTCTTCTCCATCCTGCCCTTGCACTGCTGGGTATGGGCAGCTCTGCAGCTGGAGCGTCCTAAAGCAAACTCTTTCCTGTTGCCAGAGCTGCAGCCAGACCAAAGGATGCCAAGCCCTTTCTTCCCTAAGGCCAGAGAACATGGGACTTGCCAATCATTAAGATACAAACTGTTAGGTCAGCAGTTCCTAGAAAGGAACTTTTCCTTCTTTAATAAAAAATATTGTCCTAAGAATGGTTTATGAATCAGGGGATTTTCTTAGGTGTGATTTCCACTTCCTCTCAAAGCATTGCACAGGCTGGGCAGTAGAGCTAGGCATCATCTGAAGGGAACATGATTTAAGGACCCCCCCCCCCCCCGCCCTTGGAGAAAGCTCTTGTGATTTTATAACATATGTGCCTCTTCTGTGAAGGCTCCTTGGTTTCCCTGTGGTGACCAGCAGTAGGAGCCTTTGCATATGAATGATTGCCACATGGAAGGGGAACTCCTCTGCACAGCCCTAGAAAGCACTCTGAGGGAGGGGCAGGGAGGTAGGTAGGGCCGCCTGGAAGCCAAGGAGGAGGTGTGGGTCTCCATGCAGAGCTTGTGAGGAAGGGGCAGAGAGGAGACTGGTCTGGGAGAGAAAAAAACTCTTAGGCCAGATCAAAGGCTCCCCTCTATGAGCTTTTCAGACAAGAACACAAGTAAGAAAACCAGTCAAACTCTTTTCCACCCCACCCCTTTCAGCACACCCACTCCATCCTCAAAGGATCTGATCCTTGAAGGCAGAGACTGAGCCTGCCCTTAAACCAGGAGTGCGTTAATTAACACAGTAAAAAGAAAACACAAAACCCAAAAACCATGCCCCTTTCCAACAAATATTAAATGTAAGTTCAAGAGATAATTAATTAAGCAAAGCCTTTTACCAGGGCCTTCGCTTCTGTGAGAGACTCTGTCTGGCAAATGAAGAAAAACATACCACTTAGCCACAAAGCTAAGCACAATGCCTTATTATTATACAATTAACCAAAACACAATTGTGTGTAATGCAATTACACAGACTACAACCACACAGAAGTGATGATGCAGTGTAGATGGCAATGACTTTCTGTCAGCAAAAATGAGAGCTTCCTTGATTAGAAATTAAGGTCTGGTTGGAGAATCCTGTTGATAAATGCTTCCTCTATTGATCCACACTTTGAAAAGCTGTGCTGGCTGACGGAGCTCATCATCAGTAAAGACTACAGGGGCGGCAGACACTATGTGCAGTGTCTTTTATTCTCCGGTCCCGGATCAAGCACATTGTAGGGAAACACACATGTTATTACCCAGATGTTCAGCATGTCAAACAGAAAAAGAAAGAAAAAAGACAGCCCAGCTGATGAGGCTAAGTAGTTGAACATCAACCTATGAACCAGGAGGTCACGGTTTTATTCCTGGTCAGAGCACATGCCTGGGTTTAGGGCTTGATCCCCAGTGAAGAGCATGCAGAAGGCAACCAATCAATGATTCTCTCTCATTATTGATCTCTCTCTTCCCCTTCCTCTGTGAAATCAATAATGATATATAAGAAAATATTATAAGATAAAGTAGAAGAGCCGGGAAGTCTGGGCCATTCAATGACCACCCGTGTGTTGTGGTATGAGCAGAGGAGCATTCTCATAAAGGCCCGCCAACTCACACTGATTGTTCTGAGCAGCAGAGGAGACTGTAGCTGACTGTGCTCAGGAGAGGGACCTACCACTTCTCTCTGCTCCTCTGGAACAGGGCAGCTACCTCAAGCTCAGGGATGGCCCTCATTCTCTCCATCTTTCTTATATTTCCCTGAGTCCTCAGTAGGCTGATCTGCTGCTGTCCTTTCTGACTTTTGCCTAGAGCAACAAATTCCATGGGCACTCTAAGTTCTTCATGTTAATACTGGCTCCATCTCTAACCACATTCTAGCCATGTGCTGCACCACAGCACCCTGCCATCCTCACTGAGCTGTATTTTATTAAATCAAAGATATCATTATCTGTAAGATATGCCACTATTTTATATGCCAGTAAGATAAGTAAATGTTGCCAATTAAACTATTACTATCAGCTTTAAATGTATCCAAATATTACAGATTCTAAAATGAGTTTATGATATTTGTATTGAATTGATGAAATACTTGCAAGCATGGCCCTTCCTATTTCTGTGCCATGACATGCTGTCTCCTGTCAACTCAGCCTCCACTCAGCCAGGTCTCCCTGTCCTGTAAGATCCAGCACAGCACACTTCCTAAAAGCCATATTGCCCTCATTCCCCCTGTGCCAGACTGAGTTGCTGCCGCCATATTTCATAAAAATAAGGGTGACTTCTTGGCCATTCATTGCCCTTCATTGTAATGGCTGATTTATTCCCTGATGAAAATTGAGTAAAGACTCTATTTCACTAACACATCGGCTTGCAACTAACA
This sequence comes from Pipistrellus kuhlii, assembly GCF_014108245.1. Lineage (NCBI taxonomy): Eukaryota > Metazoa > Chordata > Mammalia > Chiroptera > Vespertilionidae > Pipistrellus > Pipistrellus kuhlii. The sequence goes on from NW_023425573.1 coordinate 78,565,749, forward strand.
CACATCATTCACCCATTTAGTAGATGGTATTTTAACCAGGTTTAGTAGGATTGAGAGGAGGCAAGCTCTAGAGAGGAAAATTGGGGAACAGGATAAACATTGTTGAAAATTCAGAATCACCCCTTTCAACTTTCTGCAGTGTGTCTTTGAATCTAGAAACTTCCAATAAAGAGGAGCCAGATCACCTGAGAAAGAGAGAAGCGGAGCTCCTGCAGGATGTGTGGCAGCAGTGAATATGAGGGTTCTCCCTGCGGGGTTTGGTCTCTGCAGGGCCCCAGAAGAAAAGACTCAGGGGCAGTGACCACCAAGGCTGGGCCCGGGCCTGTCCCTGTGCAGAGGGCACTGCCCAACTTCTGCTCCAGGGTCCTAGAGTGCCCCAGGCTCACCCGTGCGAAGGGGACACCCACTGCACTGGAAAATGAGAAGGTGAAGGAGAAAAGGGATTCCTCCTCCTCTCCACATTACTTTTAACTTCAAAGTAATCAAATGGCGTTTATGCACAAAACTTTAATCCTTTCACAAATTTGCAGTTTGATTTAATTTGCATATCCCATTTACTGCAAGTCAACATGAACAGAGACTCAGCTAATTTAAACCATTTTTCTCTGGATCTGAAATCCTTTCAGAGATATTTTCCATTAGGCAACTCAATTATATCTAAAGTGGCTAAAGTCAGTGGATTAGAATTCTGCTTAAAGAAACACATATTTAGAACAGTGAGGATGGGAAGAGGGGGTGGGAGAGCAGGGAGAAGAGACAATAATTACCTGTCTTTGATGCTACACAGATCAATGTGTAAGTCACTAAAATTCCCCAGGGAGCCTTGCTGAACTGAAATGAGGTCCTTGGGCTGGTTATCAATAAAGATGAGCCTCATGCAGCCTTGGAAAGCCTTGATAGGATTTAAGCATTGGGAAGCGGTGAGATTGTCAGGGCACCCTGTGGGACAGAGGAAAAAAATGAAGAACACTGAGATGATCAGTCATTGCTCTGGAGACTTATCGATGGGAGACCTTGAGGTCTAATTATTGTGGTGCTTTCTCATTCACAGAAGTGCACACAGTTTAGCTGTAAATCATAGCATTTTCAGAGAGGGGACAGAATTGGTTCAAAAGGGGGCAACCTCCATCACTGTACACAGCTAAAACCAATGTGTGGAAGGGAATATAAACACCATAAAGTGTGTCTTGTTCTTTATCTTTCCCTGCATCAGCTTTGTGCCAGTCTTCTGCCTGGGCTTCCTCACTCATCCCAAAAACACAACACGCTATCACTACCTGGGGATGTCGGTTCTGTCCGGAAACACATTTCTAACTGCACAATTCAATTCTGGGTTAACTTTCAAAGGAAATTATGATTTGGGTAAGGATGGTGACAGAGTGATTAGCTGGTTAATTGTCAACATTAACAGGCTACATGCACCTGATAAAGGTACATGTAGAAACATAACTGGGATTTTGAAGTGATGTGCAAACTAAATCCAGACACTAAAGGGACTAAGGGTTGAAATGCACACAGTTAGTGGGCTGTAATAGCACTCGAAAAGGTTAACAATGTACCTTTTTAAAAAGGTGTTCTTTTAAAGATAAAGCAGCCACCTGGACATCTACTCCTCGTTCAACACAGGTAGAAAGCTAATAGGTATATCAGTGCTTAAGCTCCTTATAAACTACATACTAATTGCCTTAATAGGTTCAGACCATATGGAAATGCAAGCTTGAAAACATGGCAATAACCCATAAATAACTGGGAATTATTTCTGCCATTTCTATTAGACAGTCACTGCTGGGCTGAAGTCTGGCAGCTGGTTAACAGCCCACAAGCACACTCTATAAAGTGAAGAGAAATGTTACGACTTCTAATTGAGGCTGTAGAGAGAATTTATGTAAGTTGACTATTATTACTCAAACTCATTTTTTACCTTCCTTAAGTTTACAGTCTACTTGTGGGACATTTCTCCAAAGGCTGCTCAAGTCACAGATTCATCTTCACCTCTGAGCACAGTGCCCTTAACAGTCATGTCCAAGGACTCCTCTTCCACTGGGGCAGGGGGGCATTTTTACTTGGAGGCATTCAGATACTCATTCATCATAATGATTGTTCAGTATTTTTCAAAGAAATAAAGAAATAAGATCACTGTTCTCTCTGTTAGAAGCATTACATGTGATGCAAAATTATATGCTTTTGTGCTACATGAGTTGGCATCCCTTTGCTGTGTGTTGTGGAGAACACAGATCTGAGTAAATCCTGCTTCTGCTACTCACACAAATTATTCTATCTAAGTAAATACCACTCTTACTTTCTGTGAAAGGAGCTACTATTACCTACTTCACAAAGTCACCACATGAATGAAATGAGCTAAAACACTTACAGAGAATGAAACTTTTCTTCCTTTAAAGGACTTTGATGTCATGTACAAGTGGAGAAGTCTTAAAGTGAGGGGCAGAGTTCCTTCCTGAGACCCTAAAATCAAAGGGCAAATAGATGATGGCTCCCACTGCTTCCCTCCTGGGGGCACCCTGTGTGTGCATTGCTTCTGGGCAAAGTATCTCTTATATTTCAAAGCTTAACCACATGTCACTGGTCTGAGAAAGATGATTTGTAAATTCTACTGGAGACTGCACTTGATGATTTTACACACAATTTCTTTCTCTTCAGTTTCCTAATGGAAAAATGATTGGTGACCATAGACCAGGCACAGTCCACGCCAATATTTACAAAGTTTGAAGCCAGTTTGTCCATTCCTTGCCAGATGGAAAGTCCTGTGTTACACATGTAAACCTTGACCTCAGGGAACTGTCCCGACAATTCTGCTATGCCTCTCATCGGCTGGATGAGGACATTCAAGGCACATAGTGTCTTGCTCATGGTCACACAGATACTGAGTTTAATTGCTCTTTAGATATTGTTTCTAAAATATAAACACATGGGCATGGAATTAGGTATTATTTTTCTTAATGAAAGAAATTCCTTGAAAAATATATCTACACCTATAAAAGTTCAGTAGGTGACTAATTACATGCTTGCTTGTTTCTTTCTTGTGTTGTTGTTGTTTTGACCTGTGTGACTGTGTTTTGCTGTAGGAAACACTCTGAAGATTCACCAAAGTTGGAGAGGGTGGGGTCGCTGGATGCTCCACAAGGAGCCTTCTGCTCATGGGCCTCCTAGGTTTTCCTCAAAGGCATGGCCTCCAGGGAGTGGGGACAGAGGCCGTAGGTGCAGAGGAGTGGTCTTGTGGGTGAGGGTGCTGGCTGTGAGTTCTCACCTGGATACTTCCTCTTTCAGGCACTGCTGACTGTTGGTGCTTTCTCCAAGTTTACAGCTGAGTTTCCCCTTTCAAATCTGATCAGGGAGCCTGCTGTGCTATGCTATAAAAATCTCCTTTGGATGAGTTACATAACACCAGCTCTTATTGCTAGTCTTTTTTTTTTCCTCAGCACTGACCTAGATAATTTATATCTGCACAGCTGTGAGAGGGCTTGCTTCCCATTATTTTGGGCTCGGAGGTGGGTGTCTGTGCCTCTATGTATGTTTGGGGAGGTTGGCCCTGTGTGAGTGAGTGTATGTTGGAAGAATGCTCCAATTGACAAAGGAAGAATCATCATAGTAAATTAATTGCCCACTACATTCTCCCTCTTTCCTTTATTTTCAGCCTCAAAGCTGAGTAATTTACCTCCAAAGTAATAGCTATTTCCAGAATAAATCTGTATCTGGGTGGTGTCCGGATCAGGGGACGCTGCATCGTTATCCAGGGAGAGAGTGATGCGGCTCCTCCTGGCGTTGATGCTGACTGAATGCCACAAGCCATCATTCAAGTTGCTGCCTGCAAAAGCAACAGGGAGAGCAGGTGTTGGGATGAATGGCCCAGAGCTCAGGGAGGGCCTCCCTCTCCTTCCCGCCAAGGCCTTATGCGTTGTGAGTGGTCCCCACTCATCATTTCGCTCAAACCAAACCCTTACAAGGGTCATTTTTCTTTCTCTTTCTACCATGAATTTCTATTCTTCTTAAGTGGCTAAACAACTTCAGCTGCCTGCTTTAACAACAAGATGGGGAAACATAGATTTGCATGTGAACTGCCAACCAAGGGCATGAAACACATTAATTGATCCCTTGAGATATAAATACAGAGCAAAATGCTGAAAACAAAACAAAACAGAACAAAAAAAAACCTCTCTAAATGTTCCTGATGGTCTTATCTCTGAGTTGTCAGGTTACAGGCAATTTTTGTTTTTTGATATTTTTCTATTAATGTATATGTAAATAAAGTATTTTTAAAGGCAAGGTAGAAGAGGAAAGCTCGGGCCCGAGGGTGTGCAGGCAGAGGAGGTCTGCTGTTGGAGAGACAGCAGACAGGCCAGTCCCCACCTCTCCTGGCCTCTGATGGGACACTGGCTCAGTGGCCACCTTCCCAGAGCTTTGGTTCTATTGCCTGTAAAGCCATTATTTCTGCTCAGTGTCACTGTTAAGGGGATTGGTTACGATCAGGTCTGGGCAGGATGGAGACATAGTAGGTATTTATTGAAAGTTCATTCCTCTTTTGGTCTTTGGCCTAGATATCTTTGGTGTATACTACATTGCTGGCCGGCCTTACTAAGGAGACTGTCCTGGAAATTAGTCATGAGGGTAGAAATTATTTCCTCCAAAATTTTGTCATCTGTGAAGGCTTTCCTACTGCAAATGGTTGCTGGAGGTCACAGTCTCATTATCAGGTGCATCACCATGGTTGTCTATACAAGAACAGGGAGCCACACATTTCTACACACTCATGTATTCCACCCTGCTATTGTTGTCTTCATTTAGTTTGCCTCAGTTTCCTCTCCTCCAAAATGGGGATAATGGTTACAGTTATAGGGTATTGTTATCAGAGCATTGTATGTCAGAGTTTATATCACATCATAAGAAAGCAGTGGGTATACAGTGACTATAAGACGGTTCCTGCAAAGGCAAGTGTAGACATTGGCTTCGCATGGTTTCTCTTCTGGGTAGGCCATAGTGAAGAGAATAGACATATGCAAAGTGGATGAAAGCCCTGACCTTTGAGTATGTGAGGCTAGTGGGATCGACAGTGAAGTGGGCACTTGCAATTCTGGGGATACAGCGAATGTGTGGCAAAGAGAAGAGAAGGAAGACCTAACCAATACCATGTGAGGACACTAAAAGGCTGCATGAAAGAGGGGTAGCAGCTTAGGAATTCATGAAAGAGAAAGTAACAGTTTAGGAATGCTTTGGAAAATGAGTAAGAGTTTGCCACTCCCAGAGCCAGAGTTCCAGGAGATGCAGAGCCTGCACAGAGAGCACAGCCTGTAGTGAGAGGCTGGAGGACAGCAGGAAGGCAGGTGCATCCTGGGTCCCCATCTGCCGTGCTAAGGAAGGGATTTCAACAAAGTGCTTTGACACTTGGTTCTGGAGGGTACTTTACCCATGCCAGTTCTCTGAGGATATGGCCCCAGGCATTTGCATTTTAAAAAATGATTCTAATGTACAGCCAGGAATGAAAATCACTGTTTTAGAACGTGGGAGTCCATGGGGTTTTTTATCATGGGAATCACCTGGATGGAGGGGCACATTAAAAGACTGTGAGCTAAGAGGAGACAAGCTAGAAGCAGGACTGGCGGGGCCTATTGCTTGCACAGCCCCAGGAGACAAAAGGAAGAGGTCTCAGACAGAGTAACACCAGTGAAAATGGACAGTAAGGGGTGGATTGAGAGCTATTCCCAGAGGCAGAAGAGATCAGACTTGGGAGGGCCTTCTGGATCCTCCAAGGGAACCAGCTAAAAAGAACTCATTCAAAATCGGAGCAGAGGTTTGTAGGCTCCACAGAACAGCCACTGACATGCCTGAGCCCTGGATGCCTGGGGAAGCTGCCTGGGAGAACAAGGCACAAGGCTGCAGGCCCAACTCCATGGCGATGGACAGCATGTCCCACCTGCTCAGAAGAGCCCAGATGGAGGGACCCTCCTGCATTTGCAGCAGCTCCCTGGCAGCCAGTCTTTCCTGCAGCCCTGAACACCTATGGGGTAAAGAGGAGAACTCAGAGGCTGCTCATCCTGGTCCCCTTCCTTCCCCCAAAGACCAGGGCTGGGCCCTAACCACAGGGATTGTGCTAATGAGGTGGAGCTTCTGTCAGGTGTTTTTTGGGGATGAACATTTGAATACTCTTGGGAACATAGCCAGCTTTAGGGCCTCACTTTTAAACTTCATTTGCATAGTATTTTAAATACATCTGCATAACATACAAGGCTGAATTTCCTGACAGACTATAGGTTGTTTGGATTGGGGGTCAGGAAGGATTTCTACAAAGACGGTGTAAATAGGCCCTAAGGGCCCAGCGCCCTCCTGGCATCAGTTACCCTACTGAAGAAATTACACACAAAGGCCACCGGAAGCATCCATCTAATTAGAGATATATTCTCTAATTACGTCACAGATGGACCAGGCTGAAGAGCAGAGTCTGCTCAGTGAGGTGGCAGGTCAGAGAATCAGCATGATTCTGGATCTCCTCCCATTCCACATTACTATCCAGTGCCTTTTTTTTTCTTTTCTTTTAAATTGTTTTTCTTTTAATTTTTCAATTAAAGTTGACATACAATATTATACTTGTTTCAGGTGTACATCCCAGCCATTAGACATTTTATAACTTACTAAGTAATCAACTCCATAAATCAAGTATCCATCTGACACCATACATAGTTATTAAAATATTTTTAAATATATTCCCTATGCTGTACTTTATATCCATGTGACTATTATGTAACCACCAAATTGTTTTTCTTAATCTCATTACATATGAATCAATCCCCCTAACCCCCCTCCCGTCTACCAACCATCAAAATGTCCTTTGTATCTATGAGTCTGTTTTTATCTAGCTTCATTTATTTTATTTTAGATTAAATTTTTTATATATATGTACTTATTACCATTTTATTATCTTTGTTTTCATCTTTTCTTCTTCTTAAAGAAGACCCTTGATTAAACATTCCTTATAATGCTGGTTTGGTGGTGAAGAACTCCTTTAACTTTTTCTTGTCTAGGAAACTCTTTATATCAATATGTTCTTCTGTTCTAAATGAAGTTTTGCTGGTTGGAGTAATCTTGGTTATAGGTCCTTGCTTTTCATCACTTTAAATACTTCTTGCCAATGCCTTCTGGCCTAAATGTTTCTGTTGAAAAAAATCATCTGAGTCTTATGGTAACTCACATGTAGGTAACTAAATGCTTTTCTCTTGCTGCTTTTAAAATCTTCTTTGTCTATAACCTTTGGCATTTTAATTACCATGTACCTTGGTGTGGGCCTCTTTGGGTTCATCTTGTTTTGCTTTTTCTATGCTTCCTGGATTTGTATGTCTAGTTCTTTCACCAGGTTAGGGAAGTTTTGTTGTCATTCTTTTTTCAAAATAGGATTTCAATACCTTGTTCTCTCTTTTTGCCTTTTGGTACCCCCATGATGTGAGTTAGTACACTTGAGGGTTCCAGAGGATTCTTAAACTATCCTTATGTTTTGATTTCATTTTTCTTTGCTGTTCTATTTGGGTATTTTCTGCTTCCTTATCTTCTAAATCTCTGATTTTATCCTCTGCTTCCTCTAGTCCATTGTTGATTCCCTATAAGGTATTCTTCATTTAAGTTAATGTATTATTCATCCATTTCTGACTGGTTCTTTTTTATCTAGTTCTCTTTTTGTTGCCTATCTCTTTGTTTAAATTCTCACTAAAATTATATACTCCTCCCCTAAGTCCATTGAGTATCCTTATAATCAGTATTTTGAACTTTGAATTGAGCAGATTGCTAGTCTTCATTTTGTCCTCTTTCTGGATCTTTGTTCTGTTGTTGTTGTTTTTTTGTGTTGTTTGTTTGCTTGTTTTTGAGGCATCTTTGTCTCTTCATTTAGGCCACCATGCTATATTTGTTTCTATGTACTAAGGTAAGGCTTCTATGTTTCTTGGGCTTGATAAAGCGGCCTTATGCAGCAAGTATTTTGTAAGCTCCAGGTCACAGCTTCCTATATCACTCCAGTTGTCTATTCCAACCACCCTCAGAGTAGATTGTGTATACCATCATCCTGTTGTAGTTGAGCCTTGATTGCTGTTGGCATATCAAAGGGAGGAATTTACCTCTGAGCTAATTGGCTGCAAGGACTGGCTTTGAGCACCATGGAGGGTCACCCCACTGAGCAGGACTAACTTCAACAGGACTCCAATGCCCCCTAAGTGTCCCTATGGAGATGGTTGGATGGTGCTTTGACATGGTCTGAAGCTATCCATCATATCTGCTGGCTCTGGGGCCTCCCAGGTTAGCCAGCACTATCTGTGTTTTTTTCTGAGGTCACCCAGCCTGAGCTAAAAAGCAATCTGCAGATGGCTGTTACTTGTGCTGGGCTTAGAGGTTCCCAAGAGAAGTCAATTTGCAAACCAAGGTTGGTTGCCACTAGTGCTAACCCTGGGACCACTTAACAAGAGGCAAGGGGCAGGCCAAGGCCTGATGTTGCTTGTTTGAAAGTTTTTGAAAAGTCTGAAGCATGATCCAAGATAGGCCATTTGTACGGTAAAACCACTGGAAACACTTTGGGTAAGCCCTTAAATTGGATGAGGTGAGGTCTAGGGAGTCACCCAGACAGGGTAGGCAGTGTTAGCCAGATATGATGCCTGCCTTTCAGCTCCGTTCAAAGAGAACTCAGAAAAAAGAAACAAAATGGCTTCTGCCAGCACTTCTGTCTAGGAGAAAGCTGCCCTGCCCACCCTCACTCTGTTTATAGAAAAAGTGCTCCCCTTAAGTGTCTGGTGCCTTTCACACTATTGCCCCAGTGCGGGAGCTCAGAGGAGTGAGCTCTAAGTCTGTGCATGGGCTCCTTAAGAGGAACATCTGGGGTCCCAGCAGCCCCCATCTCATTCAGCCACAATCCCCACTGCTTTTCACAGCCAGAACAAATTGGGTTTTCTCTTCCTGGCACTGGATCCCGAGGCTGAGAGATCTGGTGTCAGGCTGATGGAACCCCTCACTTCTCAGGGGGAACCCCATGCAGCTGAGATATCCTTTCCAAATTTTAGCCACCACAGATGGATGTGGAACCAGCCCTTTCCTTGTGTCTGCCCCTCCAACAAGCCTCAATGTAGCTTTTTCTTCATAACCTCAGTTTCTGGACTTCTGTTTAGCTAGATTTCAGGTGGTTCTGAAAGATGGTTGGCCCATAGCTTAGATATCGTTTTGATGTGGTTTTGGGAGGATTCGAGTACAATATTCACCTAACCAGCCATCTTTATCAGAATTCTCTCTCCAAGTTTATCTTTAAAATTATTACTTAATGAGGGCTTGCTTCCTTGCTTGTTTTTCTCTTTGGTCTGCTTTTCCATCTAATTTGATCTCTTTTGCTTTGTGCCTACATGGCCATTAGTCCCTGCAGGGGGAGCCTGTGTGAAATCTTAGCTCTTTCGAGGAGAATTATTGGAACAGGAGCTCTTGATGCTGACCACACAAAGAGGTCACATGGGGAACTTCTGAGCAGAGAGGCCCTGAGCTCTGTAGCAGGCTAATTAGTGCACCAGCTGGGCTGGCCCTTGGCCTTAGACATTTCAAAGATACACAGAGATTCAACTGTGCAGCCACAGTGGAAAACTACTCTATTAGAGGTTTCAGAAGAGGAGGGAAAGGAGCTAGGGGAAAAAAAAAAAAAAAAAAAAAAAAAAAAAACAATGTGCAAGACGAGTTTAGTGGAGCTTACCTTAGAATAGATTCCAAAGCAAGCAAAATGGTATGTTTCTCCTAAAACCCACTTTTTGCCTGGTACTCTTTTCCCCTTCATTATGTTAATACCCCAAATGCCACCCCTGGAGGTTCTCAAGGTTTTGTTTTTAAGAATACTCTTTTGAAGGTACAGGCTTAAGTGCTATTAATTGTTCACAAATTAGGAAAAATCAATTCTATGAAGTAGAATTTCCCCAAAAACCACTCTGAAATAAATAGCTCTGAGAAAACAGAGGTTTCACAGGGGAGAACAGGGAAGTAGGTATGCCTTCATAGGGCAAAGCCTCCATGGTTAGAAAACAGGATAGTTGTGGAGCTAAGCTCTTCTATGATTTCAGAGCTGAGGCCTCAAAGGTGAGATCTGTCTTCTAAGGAGACTGCTGGTTGATAACAAACAGGAAACTTTTGCAGTTTAATGTGATGTCAAATATTACTTGCCATCTCCAAGACTGGCAAGGAAGAAAAACCAGCCTGTACTCTCAGTTGGCAGACAAATAGGCAGGAGGCATCTGTTACCTTGCTGGAGGTAGCATACATTTGTACATCCTCCTGAGAGACAACATACTATAATAATACCTGTCAATATCCCCAAAAAGTCATTCATAGTTTCCCATGTACTTTATTCTGAAGAATTCACCCTAAAACAGTAACAGAGCAACAGCCAAGATTTATGGTGAAGAGACTTCATAAAATCATTATTTAAAATAGGAAAATTTTACAACTACCAATATTTCCAATAATAATAGATTACTTAAATCAAAAGTGGTACATTTAATGCTATGGCATATAGTGCAGTAATTAAAATCATAATGTCCAAGAATGCTAGTGATATGCTGATATGTGAAACTGCGGGCTAAAGAGCATAGGTCAGTGATCGGCAAACTCATTAGTCAACACGGCCAAATATCAACAGTACAATGATTGAAATTTCTTCTGAGAGCCAAAATTTTTAAACTTAAACTTCTTCTACTGCCACTTCTTCAAAATAGACTCACCCAGGCTGTGGTATTTTGTGGAAAAGCCACACTCAAGGAGCCAAAGATATACATGTGGCTCTGGAGCCACAGTTTGCCTACTATTGGCATAGGTATGGTTCCAGTTTTGTTAAAAATTGCTACAAAGAGAACTACTTGAATGACCTTGAATGACAGAATCACAGATGATTATTATGTGTGTTTTTTTCTTATATAGACTACTGGAATTTTCAGTTTCTGAAAAGAAAATGTACAACATTCATAATTAATTTTTAAAGCTAACAAACTGTTTAAACTGAGAAAGGATAGGAAAGAGATTTCATTCCTTTCCACTTCCTGCTCTCATTGCGTAAAGCAAAAGCTGCCAGGTCCCGAGTTTGCCCAGAGCATTTGTAGCAAAGTCCTTACAGACAGGACAAGTAAGCTGCTCTGTGCTCACTCAGGAGGCGAACCAAGACTGAAAAAAAGACACTTTTTATGGCTGCAATTGAACTTTCAGAAGACACAGTTGTAAAAAAATGAAAATAAAAATAAAATACCTAATAGTACACACTACCTGTACTGAATATCTACAGTGTGTCAGGCATGTTACATATATAATTCCCAATTCTCACAAGAGTCCTGGAGCCCAAGTTTTACTGTCCTCAGGTTAGAGGAGCTAAAATGGAAAGTCAGAAGCTACCCAAAATCCTGTGGTACTTGGGGGTGGAGCCAGATTTCAGAGGGAGGTGTCAGGGCCCAGGCTGAGTTCCATCCTGTCTCCACAAGTCCAAAGCCAGCCTGCCCTGCTCTGGAACCCCCTCCAGGTGCAATTATCGCGGCAAGGTTTCCTTTTCTGCTGTTGAAGTCATTCATCCTTTCTTCCTTTGCACACATTGCTTATAGGGGCATTGGGCATTGTTCATAACTTCTCCAGAGTGGAAACAACTCCAATGTCCACCAACAGGTGAATGGATAAACAAAAGTGGTGCCTCCATGCAATGAAATATAATTTAGTCATAAAAATGAACTCACACATGCTACAACATAGATGAACCTTGAAAACATTTTTGGACCTAAAATTTACATACCATGCAATCTGTTATGTTAAACATACAATGCAATAAATTTTAATATAGTCATTGGATTAGGCAACCATCACAATGATTAATTTTAAAGCATTTTATAACTCCCCCCAAAAATGTTATAGTATGCAGCTATCTACCCCCACCCCCAGCGCTAGTCACTCTACTTTCTGTCCCTGTGGATTTGCCTGTCCTCTGGACATTTCATTTAAATGAAATCATGAATTGTTTCCTTTGGTGACTGGCTTCTTTTGCTTAGCATAATGTTTTCAGGGTTCATCCCCAGCACCCCAAATGCTACCAGGCATTACTAAAAGGTCTCTAAGTGGGGATGGGGTAATGGTGAGATGAGTTAGAAGCAGGTTTAGGCAGACATGGTAAGGGGTGGAAGAAGGAGGAAGCATGGATGTGACAGTTGGAGATGGAATTACAAAATGTTTTGCAGTAAAACTGGATGTCAGAAAACAGGATGTTTTGAGACAAGGATGTTTTTCTTTTAAGTGCAAAATAAAATGTTGCAAAAGTCCAGGAACCAATCAGGGAGCAGCACAGATAGACAAAGTGTGGGCCTTTAGCAGGTATATGGGAGAGCAGGATGCTTTCATGGCAATCCATTTGGTCCCCTTCCCGAGGGGGGAGCCTGTGTTTGCCTGTAATAAACAGCTAACTTTCTGGAACTCTTCGTGCCTGCAGCTTCATTCTTTGATTCTCTGAGACATAACGCTGGGAAGAACTCCGGCTGGCTGGTCCCGGTATCAATGGGAGGTTGGGAAGGGTGGAAATGGAGAACTTCCCTTGGTTTAGAACCAGTGGATTAAAAGAATAAACTTGAGGTGGCAGGTTCTTGGCACCTGTGCTACTCACCCCTACCCTTTTCTCTGTCGCTTTATTCAGCTAAATCCCTAATAGTTCTGTGTCACTCTTTATGGTTTGAAGACAGAACTTGGGACGGGAGTGGCTGACCAAAGAGCTCTAAGCATCAGTCCTTACAGGACGTGTGGACACGCAAGGCTGCAGCCCAGGCCAAGGCAGAGCCCCTGAGGATGCCACTTTCAAGGCCAGAAATAAATTGAGATGACTTTCTTCGATGCATTTATTCACCCATTACCTCTGGCTCAAGGCCCTGCCACTTATAATTGCTAGCAATTTAGACAAATTTCTTAATCTCTCTATACCTGCTTTCTCATCTGTAACAGAGCAACATAATTGCCTGGCCTGACATGCAAGTGTCTGTCTAGTCTTTATCTTCCTCAGAAAACACAATGCAGCTGCCCCCCCCCCCATCCTGTCATAACTACCTTTATTTCACAGATAGTTTCAATTTTTGAGAGAACTAAGTGGGGTTATATAAATAACTGAATAAGGCAGTTTTAAAATGTCAATTATTGTACATTATTTAAGAACATTTCATAGTTATTGGTACCTGGTACCGTTATGCTACAATCTAGATCCTGGGACCCGTGTTTCTTGGAAACCATTTGTCTATAAATATAAATTCCATTAACCCTTTCCTAAACACATTAGATTGAAGTCACACATTTCTTAAATTTCATCTCGGACTCCTATTCTCTCCCTCAGTGGTGCAGCTGTGATTCCTGTGATGCGTTCCCACTTTCCAGTGTCTGACCTCTCTCTGCTCCAGGGCACCCTGTTAGAGTGAACTAGATAGCAGCTGTTGTCAATTTCACAACACAGAGTCCCTCTGGTCCGTCATGGAGCCCAGAGAAGGAAACTCACACTGTGTATCTTGACAATCCATGCCTTCGGAAATTAAGTTTCCACCTGTACTCTCAGTCCTATTTTTAATATCCCTGCATAAATCCACTGCTCTGGTGATGCCAGTGTGTTCAGTGTTCTCGATCAAATGCTCCGAATGGATTGCTGCTTCCATGCACAGCCAATGTAGCCTCCCAGCTCTCCACTATCCAGTTCCTCTCCTGTCCTCCAGGGCCTAGCGTTTGTCCTAGTGCTTCCTTTCACAAACCATAGAACCAGGAAGCGCGCACGCACACACACACATGCACACACACACACACACTCATTTTTTACTTTCTCTTGCTGTCACCTTGCATAGCAAAGGGTACAAGAAAAGTGCTGAAAGACGGAATGAGTAAGTTAATAAACCATGCAATGAATGAAGCAGATTTTCCCTGACCAAACCAGCATCTAAGCATCCTCCTTCAAAATTCTTATAGTAGCTGCTGTTTGATGTGCTAGTATATTCAGTTCATATTATGTGCTGCCTTACACTGTTCATGAATAGTTCACCTCTATAAGCCTTATCTCCCAAGGTGATTGCAGGTTCCTGGGGGTCAGCGTCCGAGCCAGGGCTTGGTGTTTGACCCCAGCATCCATAGGCACACTGTGCCTCTCCACGTGCTCAGTGATTGCCTGCATGTCAATTACACCAGCTGAATCCCGCTGCCCAGTGTCGCGACTGGAGCACTGGACATCACTCACAGGTGAACCTTCCTGAGCTGGGAAAGCCTGGTGGTCACTTGTCATGGTAACTTGAACCCTCAAAACCTGGTCAGCACAGAAGGGCCAAACAGCTGGGCTGCCATCCGCTGGAGTCAGACAGGAAAGGAGAAAGCCTGTGTTGGTGGCGAGGGTGACCTGAATGCTCAGTTCAAAGGTCTATGTGACAAAAATGTAGCTCAACTCAGAGATGGATAGTTCCCCGTCAACTTCAGGACAGAACCTTGACCAAAATGCGGCTACATCCTTTGTCTGCCCACCCTTGTCTCTGGCCCAGGAGTTCTCAGCCCTCTGTGGGACCTTACCCTTCTAGATCTCTTCCCATTTCTCTCCATTTGGAGAGCATCTGTCTGTTCTTCTCTGTTTGGCCAAATTCTGTTCAGTTTTGAAAACCAACCTGTGCCTTTCTCACCCCTAGGGATCCTTCCCTCTCTCACCCTTCCAGGAGCCTCTCCCCTGAGCTCCCATCCATACACACAGAGCTTTCAGAGGGCACGCCTCCATCCTCAGGTCTGAGTACAGCACCAGCACAACGTAGACACGGCAATAGCCTCCTGAATTAAATGGATACAAAGTGAATTATATGAGAAAATTGTGAAAGTAGGAACTATGGAAGATCACAGGAAGTGATAGCAGATTTGACTACTTGATTACTCTGCTGTACTAATAAAAATCTAAATCCTTCTGTTCTTTTCAGTAAGTGGTGAAGAACAAAGAGTAAGTTAAAAACAAACAAACAAACAAACAAAAACACCATTGTATTGGGGTCATTACTCAGACCCAAAAAGCTAAAGATGCCAAAGACAGCACTACCTTGGTAAACCTTCCCAGGCTTTGCCTGAGCTCTTGAAGCTGGACAGCTTGTGGAGACAGCCATAGCCTCATGGTTGCCTACTGTGTTACCCAGGCTAATGGGGTTTTCTCACCAACACTGTCTTAACTAAAGCATAGACACATTACTGACCACTGAATTGAAGCAGAGGATGGGGTTCACAAAGTCATCATTGCTTACCTGATGTGCAGATGGTGACTAGATACAAATGGCTCATATGAAAAAGGGCAATATTTGGGGATCAGCACTATTGACTGCAGGGCTTCAGACTAAAGCCATCTGGCCACTGGCATGAATCAGGGAGTACACTTCATTCTTGACGATGCAGCTCTCCCAGCACTGGGAACTCTGCTGGCCTTCCCCTAGTTAATGCTCCCTGGACTGTAGCTCATTCCTGGGTTTGACACATTCTGCAGCATGTAATTGTTGTAACATTAATGTTCGTTAAAGATCACTATTAATTCCCTTTTTCACTGCTACACATTTTATCTTCTAGAAAAGTTTTGGAGGTCAGTTCTATCAGTGAATTCCTTCAGACAATTGCTCACACATATGGTGAATAACTGTTGAACATCTGTAAGGTGTTCCACTAGGCCTTGGGCAGACAGTGGTTAGCAAGGCAGGCCGAGTTCCTGTCTCCATGGATCTGTGAAACCTGGTGGTGAGAGGAGCCTTGGGCAACCAACTATAAAAACGTGATTAATACCCATTGGCATGGGCTGAATTGTGCCCCTCCCCAAATGCACATGCTGATGTCCTAAAGCCTAAAGCCAAAGAATGTGCCTGTATTTGGAAACAGGACCTTTAAGAAGTAATTAAGGTAAAATGAGTCCATATAAGCAGAGTCATATCCAATATGCTCAGTGTCTTTGCAAGAAGAGGATATTTGGAAGCAAATGGGCTCAGAGGGAAGACCATGTGAAGGCACACAGATAAGATGGCCACCTGCAAGCCCTGAGGAGAAATCAACCCTAATGACACCTTGATTATGAAATCCTATGCTCAAGAACTGGGGGACAATAAATTTCTAAGCTGCAGTATTTTGTATGGCAGTCCTAGCAAACTAATGCACACAAATATACACATACTTAGATTCAATGCTACAAAGAAAAATACATAGAAGACTGGGTAACAGGGCATCTAGCCTGCTATTGGAAAGCTTCCTGAAAGAATAACAGTTGCTATAAATTCTAAAGGATAAGTGGGATCCTGTTGACCATAGCTGTAGAATGACTTATTTAATGTAAACATAAGAATCACCAAATAGATATTCTTTATCACTGCTGATTAAGGTTATTTTATTAGAATTACATCACCTCTTCAGCTAGAGAAAGAACAAGTCAGACACAGCAGTCTACTAAGTATAAAAAATTAACTACTGATTAGAATGGATTGGTTCTTTGTTATTTTCGGAAAGCCTTCTCGTTTTTACTATTCAAAGAACTAGAGCGATACTGAGAAATTATAATGTGTTTGAGGAAATATGATGAACACCATTGTTTGTTCCTTCTGAGTTGAGGCCTTTTCAATAAGCCACTAACTTGCCTCAACTAAAAACTTCCCATGGCAGCTGGTTAATCAATGGACCTTTGCTATTTGTTCTTTCTTTTGCCCAGGAATTCTGTGCCTGGCGATGGGCCTCACTTTCCTACAACCAGTAGTGTAGCTGCCCGGCATAGGTCCTGTCTGGAGGCTTCCTCTCCCAGCTCTGGGTCCCAATCCGTGGTGCTGAGACTCATCCCCAAATGCTGGGAATTCCTCTCTGTGATGGAAGCCCTCGTGACATGCGGGCACCATGCAGTGAGGCTGGAACGCTCTGAGTGGAATACTCTCTAATGAAAAACCAAGAGAGGTTTCTCTGCCATTTGATCTTGCCTCGCTTATTCTGCATCCTGCAGTGACATACACACATAAGAACTCTCATCTGTGAGAGAGCGTGTCCCACGTTCAAAGACCATTATCATGTCCCTGCCTTACTTTCTTTCCACATAAAGCAGCTCGAGTTCCTCTATTAATATAATTTGAACGCCTTACATTTTCTGATAACCTCTTCTCTGCCCTGACTCTCCAAAGAAACAAACCAGGTGGTCTCCTTTACCTTTGTAACATTTCCCAAGTTTCAATAATTCAGGTTGGTTTGGATAATACCAGACTCCATTCTAAGCATCATCGTAAGTGTCTTTAAAATGACAGCTATTCCCTTCATTATAAAATAGAACATGGTGCCTATTGATCAATGAACAGGTGTGGATTGAGAGACAGGGTCCCCTACACATGGTACCTCAGGAGAAGCAGTAAAGAGCTGAGATTTAAAAGGCTTATAGCAGGAAAACCAGATGCTGGTTCATTAACTGGAGGTTTGCCTGAATGGCTGCTCTGAGTTCTGAAGGGGGAAAGAGCAAGGCTCGTCATGCGGTGGGACTCCTTGCAGGCATCCTCTTGCTCCTGTGCATCCCCCAGGCTTTCATGTGGGGTTAGGGCGCAGGGATGACTGAGTGGGACATGTCCCACAATAGAGGCCAGAGGCTTTGGAAGCAGACAGCCTCCTCCTTGTGGCTGTGTCACCGAGTTCCCTTTCGTGCTTAGGTGATGTTCTTCCCATAGAATCAACATCGAGTCTTTAAAAAGGTCTTTAGAAAGTATGGGGTGTGGAGTGTGTGTGTGTGCACAGGTGTGTTGACATGTAGATATGTATGGTGTACTTTATAACAGTATACAGCAGCCTGAGCTAAATGAGACCACAAGTCTGCCAGACAAGTTCTCCCTCTGTGTCAATTCTCCTTATAAAAGGATCTGGAAATGAGAGTACCACCAAGTAATGGAACTGTTTTGGGGAAAATTCAGCTTTTGATCCTAAATAGCCTATTGTACATTTGTCTATAAGTCTTTCCTCTAAAGCAGAATGTTTTTACATTTGAATCTTTCAAACAACTGACAATATAAAAACATAAAGATGGATGTAGTGTAAAGACCATGGGCCTGGGAATCCTGAGGGAAGGCCTGAGGGTGAACCCATCATGGCCACTGTAAGTGCATTCTGATTCTCAGTTTGTGCCTGTGCTTATAGGCGAACTAAGACCTGCTTCCCAATGTTAGGAGAGGGTTTTGTTACTAGCTGGCAGCACTGGCTTGGGGTCTGGCCTCAGGAGACCCATGGCATTGTCGATTATACTCCCACATCACCTCTGGAGCCTTTCTCCTCCTGCACAGTGTCAGGTGCTCAAGAAATAAGATTACAAAAATAGAAGATAAGGAAAAGCAAGGGAGACATTGTGATGTCATCCTTCACTGTTTGAGACATCTTCCCCAAGAGCAACGGCGCTCAGTTCCCTTCTATTTAAAGGATGCATTCAGCTTGCACACCTCTCCCTGGACACCATGCAGAAAGCCCCAGATAACCCAGAGCCCATGCCCTAGCACACCTCTCCCTGGACACCATGCAGAAAGCCCCAGATAACCCGGAGCCCATGCCCTAGCAGAGCTCTGGAACAGGCATGGCTGGGCGAGGCTCTGGGTCCTGCCTGTCCCCAAGGTCACCTGCTCATTGTGACCGAGGCACTGGGGCACTGGGACGCTCCCCACACAAACCTGGAGAAGCTGGTCCCTGTCCAGTTGAGAAAGTGTGTGATTTTCCATTTCCTATGACGGACCATGTGCCAAGGGTAGCCCATGGTTCTCCAAAACTACTGGGACAATGGTCATTGCTCTCCAGTTTCTTATGGGGATTTTTGTCTCTTATAGAGTCAACATTATATCAAGGGCCTGGGAAAAAGTCTCCTCAAGCTTGTAAGGCAGAAGAAAGCTGTGTCCCTTTGTTTGTATTTTGTTTTTTCTCCCCTATGTAGACAAATGCCAGCAGACACAAAACCTCACTCCATTTCAAAAAATAAAAAAATAAAGAAGCTAAATTTTTCCAAAATGGAGAGAAGAATCAAGCTTCTAAGACACACCTGAGGAACTCAGCACATTTTAAAGCCCCCTTTTACTCCTTCTTAAGAGAGCTCTGAAATAACGGATTGTTTCCCCTCTGTGCCAGTGCCTGGCGGCTGCGACCAGCCACTCTCTCCCCCAGAAACAGCCTCCATGATTGTGTGTGCCTAGTAAGCCCGGCCAGCTCGGTGCTTCTGAGCGAGGGGCCGCCAGGGCTTGCACTCTATTAAAACTGCATTTTTGACCCAAGGCTGACAAGTCTCTGCACTCAAACATCTTGCCGATTGGATAGAAATTGCTCAGTGCCAGTTTGTCTTTCTACTTCAAATAAGGATAATTGAGGTTTGTCTTTTATAACTGTGTACACAAAAATATTATGTTTCTAACTTATTCATTCATCACCATTACAGGGAATCTTATAAATTTCATAAAAGTTCGGTGACTGACACATTCGAGTAGCTTTTATGACTCTACTAGAGAACTGGTGCACAAAGTTCATACATGGTGGAGGGTGTCCCTCAGCCCCGCCTGCACCCTCTCCAATCTGGGACCCCTCAAGGGATGTTCAACTGCCTGTTTAGACCCGATCCCACTGTGATCCGGTCTAAACTGGTAGTCAGAAATCCCTCTCACAATCCAGGACTGCTGGCTCCTAACTGCTTGCCTGCTTGCCTTCCTGATTGCCCTTAATCACTTCGGCCTGTCAGCCTGATCACCCCCTAACCACTTCCATGCCAGCCTGATTAATGTTTAACTGCTCCCCTGCCAGTCTGTTTGCCCCTAATTTCTCTCCTCTGCCAGCCCCTAACTCACCCCTATTGCCCTCCCCTGCATAATGGATTCCCTCCAACTGCCCTCCCTTGCAGTCCTGGTCCCTCCCAACTGCCCTCCCCTGCTGGCCATCTTGTGGTTGCCCTCTTGTGACAACATGGGGGCAGGGTCTTTGACCACATGGGGGCAGCCATCTTGTGTGTTGGAGTGATGGTCAATCTGCATATTACTCTTTTATTAGATAGGATGGAGACAGACCTTTTCTAGCTGTAGGTCATGAGTCAGTGTGGGAAGGAAAACATGGCTCAGTAGTTTCCTGGCAGTGTGCTCTGGATTATAGAAATCACAGATGTGTGATGTAGGGATTTGGTTTATCTTCTGTTTCAAGTGGACTCTCAGAGGGTCCCCACGGACTCTGGCTTCTACCCACCCTGCACATTCTCATGGCTTAGGCAAGGGCTAGGCTTACTGACTTGGTTCTCATGAACAGAACAAGGCAAAGTGCTGGGAGGCCACTTCCAGAAATGGGCTCCAGGGAGACCAGGCTCTGTCCTGGTTCCCCTCCCCAGCCTGCAACTCCCTCCCTTTGGGTAAGAGTCCTGTCAGCATGAGGCACCCGCTACCGAGGCCAAGTGGATGGAGGAGTGTGCACATGACCTTCCGAGCCTGCCCACAGCACAGGTGTGAACATGGAAGCTGACCCACCCCCAGTGGAACCTTGAGATGACTGTGCCCTTCAGCCAAGCTCACCAGCCAAGTAGCCTGTAGGCCTGACTCATAGACACTGAGGCACGATGCTCACAACCACTGAACCTTGCTGTGAGTTGTCATGCAGCTATAGGTAACCAACATTCTGTCACTCATGTGTAAGACATTAAGAAGTTTACTGGCGGCTGAAGAATAGTAAGGAGAAGAGGTGACTTTTAAAAAAATCCTCATCTGAGGATATTTCCCTCCATTAATTTTCAGAGAGTAGAAGGCAGGGAGGGAGAGAGAGAGAGAGACATCGACCAGACAATCTATTGGTTGTCTCCTTATCAAACCTGCAACCAAGGTATGTGCTCTTGCCGGGAATCGAACCTGCAATGCTCTATTCACCGAGACAAACTGGCTAGGGTGAGAGATGCCCTTTGAACCTGTCTGATTCCCAGACTCAGGCAGCACTGTGATCCCCAGGGGTTGGAGGGGTCTTTTTGTTCTCTTGTTGGTGTCTGAGACATCCTTTCCAATTTAACTTAAATTTCTCTATTCGGATAACAAAACTCACAGTCTAGTGTGGAAAGGGAATCATTTAAATTAAATAAAAATGCAATGTCAACAATCCTGGGTGAACGTTGGCCCAGGGTACATGGGGGAAGGGATCTGAATCACACTGTGTATCCAGGGATGGTGATAAAGGGATACTGACCGGACAGCATGTCTCAGCCCTGACTCCAAGCCAGGCAAGTAATCTGACCTCCATAAGTATCGGCCAACTAAGTTGGCAACTCTTATGGCAAATCAGAGATGCCAATGAGGCAACAGATGGAGAAGGTGTTTTGCTGAAGAAATGGGCTCCCCATTGCTATCCTTAGCATCGGTACCATGTCCTGCAGACAGCGAGCACTCTCAGATGCCAATTTTAAGTCTTGAGGACAATTTTAAGTCTTACCACAGCCAGATGCCATCTGTAGCAGCTCTTCCTTAATAACTTAAAGATGTATATTTAGAAATATTTTTTAAAACTCACTAACTTTTATTTGAAATAGAATTAGGTGGCTGAGCACGTCCACAGTGGTGGGCAAATAGGGAAGCTACAGAATGAGGTCACAGATTCAGGAGGAGACGGATGCCTCGCTGGTTGCCATGTGAGCTGGGACGTTGTTTAGCCTGCAGCCTCTGGGACCCTTGGTTCCGTGGTCTGTAAAGTGAAAGCAATGGCTTTCCTGAGTGACCAGGGTGACGATTCCATGGCACAGAGCCTGCCACCCTGGCTGTGGAGACCAGCTAAGTGCTGGGTGAATGGTCTCCACCTGCTCAGCGGTGCCAGAGAGGACTCTCATTCTTGCTTCCCAGATGGATGCACTGAGGGACGGCAGGGCAGGCCCAGCTCCAGTTGCTGCCCTGGGGCAGACTGAGAGCCACTGTGAGCAAGGATCAGCCCCCCCTGGAACTGGAATCTGACGCTTTGTTCAGAACCTCACACATCTGTTGACTTGGCTGAATCAGAAACGGCCGAGGTAGCAGGAGAAGGTACCTGTGAGGATCTCTGCTGCCAGCCCTGTCGTTTTCTGGATCAGGAGCCTCAGGACCCCGGCCTCCAAGCTCAGCAGCAGGGCCCCCGCGCCCTCTGACAGCTCGGTGGACAGGAGCAGCCCCTCCTCATTCCACGTCCGAAACTGGAAGCCCACAGAGAGCCCGTCGATGTTGGGGGTGCCAGGCAGCAGCAGGTAACTGCCGCTCGAGTTAACGAAAGTGATGGGCACGATGTGGGGTTCGGAGCAGGAGAAAGTGACATTGCCCTAAAAAACAATAAAAAACAAACATATAAAAGCTTTTTTTAAATTTATTTATTCTGCAACCTGACAGCTGATACACACCACCTGGAGCTGACCTTCATTCCAGGATCAGTCCAGAGTCAGCCACAGACTTTAAAGGAGAATGCGTCAGCTTTGTACATATACAACCACAAGACTGTTGCCATTCCTATGTCAGGGTCCCGGAGCTGCCTGCAAAGGAGGCATCCTGGACCTGGGGGCTGGGGATGGCAAGCACCACTGTGTTTAGAAAACCAGATATAAGAGTAATAACACCCATTCACTGGACACATGTACACTGTGAGTCAATCATGTGCTTAGCACAGGGATCACTTTAAAAGAGATATACCTAAAAAACTGATACAGCTCTGACCGACTGGGCTCAATGGATAGAGTGTCGGCCTTTGGACTCAAGGGTCCCAAGTTCGCTTCTGGTCAAGGGCATGTACTTTGGTTGTGGGCACATTCTAGGAGAAGATGTGTGCAGGAGGCAGCTGATCAATGTTTGTCTCTCATAGATATTACTAGCTCTCTCTCACTCTCTCTCTCTCTCTCTGTAAAAATAAATAAGATTTTTTAAAAAAAAAAAAAAAAGAAAAACTGATACAATGTGGAATGCACTAAAGGAGAGATAGACACTGGCTCCTGGGGATGGTTAGGAGAACTCAGGGCACAGGCGAAGTTTTCACCAGAAAAGTGGTGCTTCCTGGAGGAAGCGGGCAGGAGGGTGGGGTGTGCCCTCCAGCCTTTGCAGCAAAATGCACATGGGTGTGCATAGCTTAGAGAAACTGCAAATTGGCATTCCAGGGAACTACAGGGAACTTGACATTTCTAAACATTACTTGGGGCAGAGAGGGTCAGGGACATGAGGCAGTGTTGAAAAGCCCTTTTGTGCTTGCTAATGGTAACATCAAACTCAGAGGCAGCTGAGTGCCTTGGGCCAGACTTTTAATTCATTAAGAATGTTTGTGGAGATGCGGGCAGCGGAGGATGGAATGCTCAGTGTGCATCCACTGGAACCGGAACGAAGAGGAAGACGACTGTCTTCTGCACAAGTGAGAACTGGTCTTCGCTGTCTGCAGTGACCAGAGTGGGCTTCTGAGCAGGACGTTACAGGAAAAAGGAACGTGCCCAACTGAGCCACCTGCAGGACTCGCTTCTACTAGACGGATGAGGAGGGAGCAGGGTGCCTTCTAAATTGTGAAGAGGTGTTACATTATGCAAACCATTTGGAATTTTTATCTCAAGCTCCACAGCCAACCATATGCTGTTTTCAATCTCTATAATTAATCAATTAGACACAAACTAATCCCTATGACAATGCAGCAAACTTATCCAGGAACATGTAATGCAAGTATGTCAAACTCACAGCCCAAGGGCCATGTGCCTCGTTTATGTGACCCCTTTAGCTGTTGAGTTTGACATGCCTTGTGTAATGCAATATTTTCACCTAAATACTCATAGATGCACCAAGTTTCAGGCAAATCCTTCCTGCCAAGGCCTGATGGTCAGTGCCACTTATGCAAGAGGCAGGTGTTTCTGCAAGGAGAGCACCTGGCGTGGCCAGCTGCTGAGTGTCAGGTAGGGCTTAGACACTAGTGCACATCTGAGTTCCAGAGCACATGAACGGGTCAGTGCCAAACACTGCAGAATTGGGGAAAGCCTCCGTCCATCCAAGCATGCTCATGCTTGTCTTCTATTTCTGAAGCCACCGGCAGTCTCCACACAGACTTCTACCATGTCTGTTTCTGGGGTTCACTCCGCAAGCAGCCTGCCATGAGTAAGTCCTTGCATTAATCACTGGCTGTCATGGCTTAGATGTTTTCTTCTCGGGAGGTTTGGTCCCCATAAGGTAATTAATGAGTCAAAGGGTAAAGCTCTGCTATTCATCAAACACCTGCTGTGCCTGCAGGAGGCTGAGCACTTCCACCCAGACCCCTCGCTTCTGCACCATAACCTCCCGTGGGTTGAAAGAATGCACAAACTGGATTGCAAAAGGGAAGCAATTGCACAAAAGCCCCCTCAGCAGATGTGATCTGAGGAGGCTGCTGTAGTGTCCACCTCTGACACCTCCCTCTTGCATGCTGGGTCCCACTATTCAAAAATCTACCACTTGCTCATGGCATTTCATTGTTGTTTCAATGTGCTTTCATTTGATTTCTGGTGAGTTTCCACTCAAGAAGGAAACTACCACCACTGTGAGCAGATTTCTGGATGTGGGCTCTCTTCCGGAAGAATCAAAATCACCAATGCCGCTCTGGAGGTCAGGAGAGGCAGGGACCTTCTTCTCCTTTTCCTTCCTGAGGTCAGTTCCACCTGTTCTCATGACAGACTGGCCAGAGCAAAGCTGCACCCCCAGGTTAAGGCTGTGCAGAGGGAATGGTTGGCCAGCAGTGGTAGGCTGTAGGTAGAAGCTTGAGAGTTTGTAGCGATGTCCCTCCTCTTCCCTGTGGGGCTGGGGACTTTTCTCTTACCCCGTTAGTTCTCCCGGCTCATCCTATAACGCAAAGCAGACTAACAGCAGCCCTGGCCAGGTGGCTTGGTTGGTTGGATGTTGACCCATACACCAAAAGGTTGTAGGTCTGATTCCTTGTAAGAGCACAAACCTAGGTTGTGGGTTGGATGACAGGAGGGGTGGAAGGCAACTGATTGATGTCTCTCTCTTTTCCTCTTTCTCTCTTGCTAGAAGTCAATAAAACCATATCCTCGGGTGAAGATTATAAAACACACACACACAAAACATTGAAATTCTAACAGGAGAAAATCAAATTTATAGTGCATGTGCACTCAGGGATTCATATCAACATGAAAATTCTAAAACCAGTGATGCCAAATATGGAATAAATGTCACTTTGGACAGAGGGGAAAGCAGGGAATGGGTTTAGACTTCGAAGAGGAAATAGGCAATTCGTAGGTAACTGAGTAAGTGGCAAACACATTCTTGCTAGACCACTCAGAAACAGTGGGACAAAGGAAAACCTGGGGGAGAGACTGGCCTGGACACACTCTGTCCACCGCAGTCCATCTGCATGCACTCAAGTGTATCAGCTGAGGTGAGTACAACACCCTGCCCCCACCCCGAGCCATGCAGGTCTTTCTTATCTGAGTCCCTTTAAGAAAGAAGGGGAGAGTGAAGAAAACCAAACAAACATACTCTTTTTTCGTGCCTGGGGATTCACTTTATTTCAGCTTGAAATACTGGGTGTACCCGGTATTTCCGGGGACACTCATTTGGGACCCTGCATCATAAGGGTATAAAATACAATGTTTAGCTCAATCCTAGCCATTTTCTGAGTGTCCTCCAGATCAGCAGCCATGGAAGAGGGGTCTTCGGACACTCTGGGTCTGGGAGCTGAGATGCTCCCCTTACGTGATCAGCTCCCTCACATCTGACAAGGCCTGGGAGCTCCCTGTCTCAGACGCACTCTGTCCCAGTGAATGTCTAAGGGACACCAAGCTCTTGTTCAACACGCAAGGGTGCTCAACAGTTTATGAGGGACACGCATGTGACACTCAAGTGTCCCTGGTTAGATTCTGGTGGCAAGGACTCCATTGTATTAAGTTGTTCTCCCTGGTGAAGGGGAGGCTGTGTGGTAATCAACGCCTGAAGAGGCATTGGGGTATGTACTCGGTACTTAGATAGCTACCCTTCAGAGTATGCCCTGCTGTCCCCGCCATCATGCCACAAATGCCCAAAACTCTGTTTTGAGAGCACCCCCTAATGTGTTCTTCAAGGCAGGGTCCTAGGGTGAGAGAGGGGGAGAAGTGGAGTGGATGGGAAAGGCCTTCTGACCAATTCGACTCTGCTCTTCTGGAATGTGAGTGATTCCAGCTCAGTCTTCCCGGAGTCACTTCTAGAGACTTGGTTTTCTGTTTGCAACCTGAGGCTGTTGAATGAGTGGTTCTAAGGTTCGCATGCCCTCCCTCATTCTTTGGGTATCTGATATGGAACACTCATATCCTTGTCACCTGTGTTCTCTCTGAATCACTTTTATTGTTGTCATGAGAATTGTAACTAAGCATCTGCATTTTATGTATTTTTAAAAATATATTTTATTGATATTTTACAGAGAGAAAGGGAAAGGGTTAGAAACATTGATGAGAGAGAAACATCAATCAGCCACCTCCTGCACACTCCCCACAGGGGATGTGCCTGCAACCAAGGTACATGCCCTTGACCAGAATCAAACCTGGGACCCTTCAGTCCGCAGGCCGATGTTTTATCCACTGAGCCAAAATGGTTTCTGCCAAGCATCTACATTTTAAAAGAACTTGTTTTATAATAGTTGAGAGCATAAGGAAGGAAATTAGGCCTTCCCCTACCAATAACCTTTATACTAGTAACTGAAGGGAATAGAGCAAGAGGTTCTATAAATAATGATATAAAGTAGTAAGTAAACAGAAGATAATCCTGTTCTATAGTTTTAAAAACAAAGCCTAATTTTTAAAGTCAGGGTATAAGAACCAAACCATTGGATACTTCTCCTTCTCTCCCCCTTTCAGAAAAAGTATAAAAAATATAGTGAGAATGCCAGGTCAATGCTAAACCACAGTAGGGATTGAAGTCACTAAAATTTTCTTGAAGAGGGTAAAATGAGAGACGTTATATGTAAGGCCCTTGACTAGGAACTGGTCCAAGGGCTGAGCCAATGGGAATTGTGAAAAAGCAATGAGCAAAGGCAGGTTCTGATCAGCACGTTCCCTCAAACACATCCACGACAGATTTCCATCAAACCCGAACTTTGTCAAATGTTGACAGAAATCTAATAAAACCCTTCCCTGGTGGAGGGAGCTCCTCCAAAGGGAGCTGTTACAGTTAAATGGGCAAGGGGGATGTAACAGAGAGAACTCCTCATTGATCAAGTCCTTGCATGAATCAGATGAGCTGTTAGAAATGGAGCTTACTGGCACAGAGGGGCCAACTTTAGAGATGCTGTTCTGCCTATGGACATAGGGCAGGAAACATCTGCATGGTTGGAATGTGAGCGCATGATGGATGGAACAGACTGAAATGTACTAAACAGTGAGCTAATGGTCTCCATTTTTGTCAAACGTTTCTAAGCATGGACTCCATTATCTCTTGCTCATGGGCCATGGGGGATGTTAGCTAGGTCTTAGCACAGAAGAAAATGCTATAATTGACTAGACCGGAATGAGGAACCTGCAGCAGTGAGAAGAATGACATTCCCAGATGGCATTATTTGTGTTCCAAGATTAAACACAAGTTCAGATGAAGTTTACTGTACCCACATTTCTCATTGTATCTCTTTGTTAGGGATCCACTGCCTTTTTAGATTTCTACTTACTTGCTGGTCTCCTGTTGGCTGCACAGACCATAGGCTAACAGGGCCGACACTGATGATTTGCTGATAGGTATTTTCATTCGTGGGCACTTTCCTCCAGTCAAGCTTTGGACAGTGATGACAACCACCATCTTTCTCTAGTCATCTTGGTTTGTCAAATACAATCCTTTATATTCATCTCACTACTCAAAGATACTTACTGCCGGTGATAGCAATAAAGCCACTTAGCTATTTTGTGAAAGGCACCATAAAGTTATCCTCAGCTCTGCTCTAAATGATAATCTGAAAATAGAGGCACTACAGACAAGAAGCCTGTGAGGAGAATACAAGGTCAATGGCTCTGGAAGTGCAGTGGAACTTACATGGTTGGGCTGTGCAGTCTCAGACATGGGGATGGCTCCCAGGAGCTATATCAGTGTTGGGGCTCTGCAGCCTTGGTCTCACTACAGTCACATACATGGTTTGTTATACCTGCTGCTCTGGTCATTGTTCCCCTGTATGCCCATCAGGCAAAAACCCTCCGTGTGCTTCTGATGTGTGTGTGGAAGGTGGGTTTTGCATCAGCTGGAAGGTTACCTACCAGTAGGTCAGAGATCCATCTGACCAGTCTAGGGCCCAGGATCTTTAGCCCAAGAGTCTCACAGCTAGGTATGCTCCAATAGAAAAAGAGGAGGGCACTTGAAGAGAGAACCATTCTGCTGTAAAAGGACCTGAGGTCATAGGTAGTTAGGAAAGAGTGAAGAAGTAAAATAAATTCACTATAGTCAAGATGGCAAATTACCAAAATCAAATAGATTGATGCTGAGGATACAATTTTAGTCTTCTTTTAACTAACTTGAGAAGTTAAGCTTTTGAAATTTTCAAAATTTAGAACATATATATATATATATATATATATATATATATATTCTCCAGATAACACCTTAATTACCCCTGAAGGACTTAGCAAAAATGTTTGCATGTACTGTCCACCTGTCATGTATTCTTAGACCATATTGACATCTGTGATCCAGACCACAGGTCATCTGGAGGATCACCATCTCAGACCAATCCAGAGGCTAAGAATGCTGCCTGATTCTTCTCAAGAATATATTGTTCATTCTAAGAACCCTCACTGTTTCTTTCTTCTTTAAAAAACTCTGGGTATTAGCTGGTGGTGTTTTCAATTTCCAAACCCTAAGACCCTTGAATAAATCCTTATCATTGATTTCTAGCAAAGTACCCACTCTTTTTGAGTTTGT
The DNA here is from genome assembly GCF_014108245.1 of Pipistrellus kuhlii. NCBI lineage: Eukaryota > Metazoa > Chordata > Mammalia > Chiroptera > Vespertilionidae > Pipistrellus > Pipistrellus kuhlii. The sequence continues at coordinate 78,594,596 of NW_023425573.1, forward strand.
TCAACATTAACAACAAACAGTTTGGGAATAGACCTTGACCAAAGGTAGAATTAATTTGGTTGAAGTCAGGTTCATGACAGTAGCCAGAGGAAGGGACTGCTTGGTGGGCAAGAGGGTGGGGGATGGGCATCTAGCCTATTCCCTCTGGGACTCCTCTGTGCTCCACTCCCACTGGGACTTCTCTGTGCTTCACAGCCAAATTCCAGTACAGCCCTTCCTTCAGTCGTGCGTGGAGATGATATGTCAGATATAGCAGAGCAGAAACCAAACTTTAAGGCCTCCATAGAACACAGCAGACCAGGTTGAAGTTCTGCTTGCCTTGACTGACTTGAGAGTTTCCTAAATGTGACATTTCCAAGGGTTATATCACTGTGATGAGTATTATTTATAAAGCATTTTCATTGCCATTTCGGGTGTTTGTTTTTAGTCATCATGGCAACACCCTGGTGAGTGGGGAAAAAGTTAGCAGTGTAAATCTAAGTTTCAATTATGAGGCACCAAAACAAAGCCAATCAAACATTTATAAGCTCTTGATTTAATCTAATTTGTGGGGAAAGATTTCAAAGCCAGTTCTTGATTCTCCAAATGAGTACAACCATTTCTAATTTGATTTGTCTTCAAACTATTAGGACTGACTAGCATCTGTCAGCAAATGTAAGGGAAAGGCTGCACTGTGAACTAAACCTGTCTTTCCAATTCACAAACTCAGGGAGAGGAGGGAACAACAACAACAAAAAAAAGCTTTTTTTTTTTTTTTTTTTTTTTAATGTTTGTGGAGAGATAGGCCCCTTCATTCTTGAGTTGATTTATTCAACAGACACGTATTAAGTAGTTCACTTGGGTCAAGCTAGGTCCTGCTGGGAAGGATGGGAAGGGCACAGCCCAGGAAACAGGCAGGCTCAGTCCTTGTCCTAATGAGCCTGCCTTGCTTCTGGATGGGGAACTCGGACCAGGCCATCACACTGTCATTGCATACATGAGAAAAGTCTGTTGCTGGAATAGCACTTACCAAAAGTGCCTTTTGATCTGTGCTTGGGATGAGAAGTAGGAAGAAGTGGTGTTGGGAGCAGGAATAGATTAAAGGGTGAGAAGACAAAAAGTGCATTTTTAAAATTTAAGGTAACTAGACGTTTGACATTAATCTCCACAATGCAACATTTTGTTTCCGTAAGGAAAAAAAAAAAAAAGGACTTCAAGGAGAGAAACAAATTTCTTGGGTTTTCATTTGTGGAACAACTCTGGAAAGAAGCATCTTTAGATTGGAGGGAATGCCCTATTTATGGACAAAGTGCAGGCAGGCTCACACAGGTGTTTCCTCACACAGCCCTCTCCTCTGACCCCCTATGAGCACCAGTCAACGGGGCCCAATGACAGACCACCTTTGGCCTTTGAGACTCTACTGCCTTTGCCTTTCCTGGGTCTACCAGCTCCCACTTCCTGCTCCTCCTCCTGCCTGTATGTGCCTCCGTTTCTGACTCTGTTTTGTGCTCATTGTGTGCAAAAAACACTCCCATCTGAGTTTTTGGCTTTTACAAAGAGCAGTTCCTTTTACCTAGAAATAAAATCCAGACTATGGGAACTGGGGAATGGAAAGTCATGAAAAGTAGACACAAAGCCCTTAGTTTTAAGGCACAGGTTAAAGCTATAACTCTGTTCTAAACATTCTTTAATTTTTGTACTAAGTATTGTGAAAGCTATTTAAAAATATAAGTTAAGAAGGTCAAAATATTAATAATCCTTTTTGGTACTTATCTTTCACTTCTAGAAATCTATTCTCAGGAAATAATTTGACATTGGCCTAAGATTTATACAATAAGCACCATTATTTGTAATAAAAAACCTTGGTCTAAAATTGAAGAAATACTTAGATAAATTATGGTATTTCCACATGACATACTCTTTTGCCATCACTAACAGCAATGTTTATGGTAAACATAAAATTGTTTATAATATAATACCAAATAAAGAAAACAATACGAATTTGCCCATATAAATCAGACAAAACAGACCTATATAAACAGGTAGATATAGAATAAAACTAATTTGTAAAATACTGATTGTCTTTGGGTAGTGGAATTATCTCTATTTTTATTTACATAATTAATTTCTCTCAATTTTTAATTTAATACAATGATGATGATTGGTGAAATAGTTTTCCAAGTATTTTATTTGAAAGGTTTCATTGCAATATTCAGGATTAGTAACTACTATCAAGGGCATTAGTGTGGATTATTGAGAAAGAATAGTAGTTAATCTAAGTAGAGGGATAGAAGCAGCTGGATATGAAACTCTCATTTGACTACTATTTTTCAAGTGGTTTCCACTTCTGAATAATTGCAGAATTGTATGTTCTTTCTACTGCAATTTTTAGTTGTGTGTCTACTCTACTCAAGGCCAAGGTAACAAATCATTACAGTAGGATAAGGACAAAGGAAGACTGTGTGTGTGTGTGTGTGTGTGTGTGTGTGTGTGTGTGTGTGTGAATGTTAACTTTTTCCCTTGGAATAAGCTTTCTTTTCCAAACCACTTTGCTTGCCCCCCACACAAAGCAACTGTCCACTCTCTGAGCACATATTGGTGCTACTATGATTAAATCCACATTAGTGAGAAACAAAAGTTCTGAGATCTCAAAACACAGAGTGTGCATCTTGGTTCTTGGGTAGAGATTGGAAAAGGAACAAATAAGTGTGAAGGGAAACTTTCACCAATTGGCCTAGAAAACTAAGAAAATTTGCAGCTCAATTACAAGTATCTTATAAAAGTCAGCATTTCAATTGTATCAATAATGTTTTACAAATGGGGAGAATTATATGTAATTATGATTATTGCTATTATCACTGTACATAAACAAAGAGGATTTATGTATAGGTTTAAAAAGTTTTCCTAATAAGAGCAATTTGAAATGATAGAGCATGCAATACATAAATTTAGGGTAATAGTCTACATCAAACCAAAGAATTTACATGCAAACCTGCATAACCCATTGAAGCACAGTGAAGGCCTGGGGAGGAGGCAGAAGAGGGATGGAAAGGGTTAATGGGGGGGGGGGGAAGGTGGACATCTGTAATATTTTAAACAATAAAGGCATTTTAAAATTTTGTTTAATATAAATATAATGAAAGCCACATATGCAATTTAAAACATTTTGATAGTAATGAAAAATAATCATAGAAACAGATCTTAAGTAGATTTATGATCATTTCACTATGTAAACAAATATCAAATCATTATGTTATATACCTGAAAATAATGGTATAAAATTATTAAATCAGTAAATTTTTAAAAAGTAAAATGAAAGATATCAACTTTAGTTTGAATATTTTTTTAGCTCAAAACATACAAATATTATTTAAACATGAAATCTATATTAAAATTATTGAGATTATTTTCACCCTTGTAACACATCTCAAATTGACCTAGCCACATTTCAATGCTCAATAGCCACATATGGCTTTGGCTACCATTCAGGACAGCACAACTCTAGAGCCTTGCTATAGTGGTGATGTCAGATTGGGCTTTCCTACTATGACACGGAAATATAAATTATTTCATTTCTTGTGTGAGAACTGCCTTTTACTGACCTTGGTCTTCAAAGAGATTTGGCCAGGGACACCTGGTCAATACTCAAAGTCACATCTCCTTGCCTTTCTGGGTAGAGGAGCTCCAATTTATGCTCAGCTGGGTGACCACATTTCCCCACTGCCCCTGCAGGCATTGTGGCCAGGTGATTCAGTCTGGCCTGTGAGGTAAGGCAGGGCAGAAACATTGTGTAGGGCTTTCTGGGGGAGCTCTCAGAGGGGCACTCTCTCAGCAGGCAGGGGCACTGCTTAGCCTTCTCTCCTTTTGCTCTTTCATGTGGATGGAAGGCCTAAGGTTCTGGAAGCCTGTGGTACCCTCAGGGAGAAGCAACAGGGTAAGAGCAGCCAAGCAGAAGGACCCAAGCATCAAGGTCCCTAACAACTTCAGGGTCAATCCTATGCTTTGTTTTGTTTGGGGGAGGAGGATTTACAAATGAATGTGTCTTACACTTTATTGAGAAAGCATGTTTCTAAAAAGTATTAAATATACCTGCCAGTTAAAGAACCTATGTTTCTAGAGGTTATGAAATATATTTATATTTGTACCAGTCTAAAGAAAGCTAATTTCTTACTCTTTAGTTTTCTTTGTTTGTTTGTTAGTTAGTTTTTTCTAAGCATTAAGGTTTCTAATGATTAAAAATTCTAATTAAGATGAAATGAAATTAATGTATGTTTTGGGTAAAAGAGGGTATAAATTATGAAAATGCAGTTTTTGAGGGAATTACAACAAAAGTTGTAGCAGGCTTATGAAATGGAATCTTGAGAAAGAAAATTTCATGGGTGATAAGGTGACTAAGACTGGAATGAATATAATTAAGTGAATTTAAATATCAAAAGTAAGGTCAGGAAAAATCAGAATTTTGTTTCCTCTTACCCTATTAAAAGGACTGTACTGATTGGTTTGCTCATAATAAGATTATATAGTTTTCTGCCTAGAAAGCAAAGATTCTGTGTTTTACCAAAATAATTTTCTGTGCTTTATGTTGTTTTAATCAGGTCCCTGACTACTTAGGAAAATGGAACTCCCTCTATAATAAAAACTAAAGCTTTGATAACAAATTATGTAATCTTCTATATTTGTCGTTAAAATATTTTATTGTCACTTTAGTTGATTGACTAATTAAATATTGTTTCAGAATGATCTGTGATCTTGTTAGTCAAATGTTCAAGTATTTTAATATGTTTGACAAATTTCTCAAAATTCAAATTTTAGATGAAGTCTTTCCTTGACCTGGATAACCTCAAAAGGTTAGATTTTTTGTTGTTGTTCTTATGAAAGAGAAATGTTAAATTACTTATGTGTATTTGGTGCATTAAATTGCATAAAAAGCATTGTAAAATAATGCACCAGGCCTGTAGTATTATTACGTGGGTACATACTATAAGTATATGTTGCAAAAATCATATGAAATTTCTATGTCCTGATATAATATTTTCAATTGTAATTGTAGTTATCTCAGAATGTTGTGTGTTATAAAGAAAAGCAAATTTATTTTTTTCAATTTCATTGGATTTAGATCTTTAACCATGCCATTCTAAGGTGTTTTTGTTTTTGTCATTTAAAGAAAGTTCTTGTTTTGCTTTGGTGTTTTTTGTAAATATATTTTATCTTTAGAAGGATCTACTGAGGGGACTCTGACTCATTCTAAAATACAGGTTTCTGATAAAATTTCAGATCAGACCTTTAAATTTGATGAAGACTTGCCAAACTCTACGAAAAAACTGGAGTCATAAAACTGGTAACAGAAGATAAAGATATATAAGAATTAATTACATGAGACTGAATTAATTAATGAAGATGATTAACTTTTATGACTTTTTGTTTGAAATGTTTCTGATTGTTTTCAACCTCTTATTTTCTAGATATAAGGAAATATGTTTCTCTTAAATTACATATGACTTTAGAGCAATTTGACAAATTATAACTTTTAAAGCAGAATTAAAACATTTATCATTTTGCCGAGACCTGTTTGGCTCAGTGGATAGAGCATAGGCCTGTGGACTGAAAGGTCCCAGGTTAGATTCTGGTCAAGGGCATGTACCTTGGTTGCGGGCACATCACCAGCAGGGGGTATGCAAGAGGAAGCTGATCAATGATTCTCTCTCATTGATGTTTCTAACTCTCTCTCTTCCTCTCTGTACAAAATCAATAAAATATATTTTTTAAAAAAACATTTATCATTTTATCCCTACCTTTCTCTCCAGAATTTAAAAAATAAGTGACTATTATTTTCATAGCAATCTGGGCATTTTCCTAAATTTAATAACACTGTAGTCTATTTGTTATATGACATACTAGAAACTGTAATATTAACAAAACTTTTGTTTGAATGTCATGTTTGAGAGGAGCATGCATGCTCTGAAGAAACAAGAATGACTATGAAAGCTCTTGGATGACAACAGAAGCTTTACCAGGTGAGTAAAGAAGTCACCCTCTGGCAGGCATAGAAATATCATAATATTTTGGGGAACTTGAGAAGAGAAAAACTGGCCCAAATCTAAAGGTACTCCAGGCTAAGTATGATAGACTTTGTATTTGTCTTAGACTTTTAGACTCAAAAGGCTTTTTTAAGTTCAACCTGGAGCTCTCTTGCGAAAAATTGCAGGAAAGCAGATTTAAAAGTCTATATGAACAATCTTGTATTTATGCCCAAAAAAGAGGTAAATTTATTGAAACTACATTTACTTCCAAATAAATTAATTTCATGTGGCTACTGTGGTGAGAAAACTGAGGATTATTTTAGAGAGAAAATGTGTGTTTCATTAAAAGCTAAAATACACACACACTTATGGATATTAAATTCTAGTCTTCTTAACTCCTACACTGGACTGGATGTTGTATTCTTCTAATTTTCTCAAACATTTGGTTACAAGTTTCTGAGCCAACATTTTCAGTTTCCCCCCATTCTCTGACGTAGAATCATTGAGAACACAACTACCTTTTTCCTGAAGTCTGCACACTGCAGCAGATATATTGTCAGGGAAATGGCAAAGCTCCTGTTTCCACGCTCGCTCTTCCTGTCTTTTGCAATATACACAGACAAACCAAGAGCTTGCCTCATCAGCCAGGAACATCACCAGTCACTGGAACTGCAGAGCAGGGGAATCATGAGGCTGTCCTTGCCTGCCCTCATCTCAGCCTGGCATCAGAAATGTTCTCAATGCCAGTGACTCAGGCTCAAAGCTGTTTATAATCTGCTCTAAATATTTACCTTTGTTTTTTGTTGTTATTTTTAAAATCTATTTATTGTCTAAAGATTCACATGTGTCTTTTTTTTTCTCAATTGACAGAATCTCCAGCCATTCCAACCCCAGGCAAGCCCCCACCCCTCCAGCGTCTGTGTCCATTGGTTACGCTAATATGCATGCATACAAGACCTTTGGTTGCTCTCTATTTGTTTTGTCTTAATATTTTTGTTGATTTTCAGAGAGAGGGAGAGGGAAGAGGAGAGAGAGAGGGAGAGAGAGGGGGAGAGGGAGAGAGAAGTAGAAGCATCAATGATGAAAGAGAATCATTGGTTGGCCGCCTCTTGCACCCCCTCCCCCTATTGAGGATGGAGCCCACAATCCATTCTTTGACTGGAATCTAGCCCAGGATCTTTCAGTCCACAGGCCAATACTCTATCCATTGAGCCAGACCACTAGGGCTAATCTGTGTTTTTATCTTGTTTCCACAGAAGGGCCTCCCATTGAAGACCTGATTGCTTCCTTGCACATACATGCCTAGACCAGGAGCCCACCTGCATCATTCCCCCAGAGTGAGGCACACGGTGAACTGAAGGAAACTTTCTCAGGACTGAGTGACTAGGTCAATGAAACCTGGAGCAATCTGCCTATTTAGCTTCCACATCAGAAACTTCTTATTCAAAGTTTCAAAGACAAGACTAAAGGGGTGCAGCGTATGCCTTCTGAGATACTGACTTTAACCTGGTTATTAAGAAACAATAATAATATTTGGACCCACAGACACACACACACACATAAACCTGCCTTAAGATATTTGGGTAGAAGAACCTGCTTCAGAAAGGGAGCAGAGCCCCATACTCCCCTTTGTACATGGGAACCAGAGTTCAGGCAGGGAATCCAGCAGCGCCAGCCCCTCTGTGGCCCATGTGCCTGGCGGCCAGCTGGCTGTTTGCCAAGTGGTGGCTCTGTCTCACCTGCCTGACATGGCCTGCTCTCCCTTTGGGGTCCCAGCCCAGACTCCCCTCCTTAGTCCAGATGACACTGAGCCTCACGCCAGTGTGTGCTGGGTCTCCTTTCCTCCTGGAACATGGAACCCCGTGTGCACATATGTAGTAACTTCGGACATTTTCTCCTCTTAAGCTATCTCATGTTCATTTCATAATTAACCCATCAAAAAGTAAATCTTAGGCTGGGACCGGTTTGGCTCAGTGGATAGAGCGTCGGCCTGCGGACTGAAGGGTCCCGGGTTCGATTCCAGTCAAGGGCATGTACCTTGGTTGCGGGCACATCCCCAGTGGGGGGTGTGCAAGAGGCAGCTGGTCGATGTTTCTCTCATCGACGTTTCTAACTCTCTGTCCCTCTTAATTCCTCTCTGTGTAAAATCGATAAAATATATTTTTTAAAAAAGTAAATCTTAGAACATCTAGAGGAAAATTACTTTTGCGTTTCTGCAATAGACAGCTGATACAAGCAAAGTAAGTGGTCTCCCATAATAAAACCTTAAGTGAGTGTTACAGGCTGAATGTTGAAGCACTAGCCCCTTGCATCTATGGATGTGGTCGTATTTGAGGATGGGGACATTAAAGGGGTGGTTATGACAAATGAGGCCATCACAGTGGGCCTTATGAGCCAATCTGACTGGTGTCCAGATAAGAGGAAATATGGAATACAATACTTAAAGGCTATTCCTTTAAAAAATGAGGATTAGAAAAAAAAATATTTTTTAATAATATTGTGGTAGGCTTTGTTGAGAATGCAGGTATTTTTTTTTTCTTTCTATTTTTCTGTGTTGACCAACATTTGCTGTAATGTGTAAATATCCATTTTTAATGGAGATGAGAATTGTATATTATTTTCAAAATATTCTGGGTTAGTGCTTAGTTAAATGGGGAGAGGCCTAGGGTTCCTGTGCTTTCCCAGAGCAGCATCTGCCCTAATCACCTGCCGGCTCTCCAAAACGCAGGGCCACTGCCTCCTACAGAAGGTGTGAGGGCTGCAGGCATCTGTCCTCAGCTCCCGAAATCACACACACAGCACAGAGCTCTAATCCCTCATTATCAACACCAGCACTTATAGGTAAAATCATGAAGAAAAGATCCTTAAATTGTCCTACTTTTTTTTTGGTGGTCATCACACTGAATTAAAAGTCTGATACATTCACATGCTCCCTGTTTTACTAAAAGCATGTGGAGCCGAAACCAGTTTGGCTCAGTGGATAGAGCGTAGGTCTGCAGACTAAAAGGTCCCAGGTTTGATTCCTGTCAAGGGCATGTACCTTGGTTTCAGGCACATCCCCAGTAGGGGGTGTGCAAGAGGCAACTGGTTGATGTTTCTAGCTCTCTATCCCTCTCCCTTCCTCTCTGTGAAAAATCAATTAAAAATATTAAAAAAAATAAAAGCATGTGGAGTGGGTTTCCACTGTGTTCCAATGTGGAGAATCATACTTGTCCATGCGTGTGGAATGAAGACCACGCATCACAGCTGCCTGGGAGACTAAGGCCTCCTCTAGTGCTGCTGGAGCCCCCTCGTCTGGGAGCTGGCGCTGCGTGATCCTTTCTGGGGTGTGATCACCAGCTGTGGCCGCTGCAGCATTCTTCACAAGCTCTGCTTGCAGCCTTGGCTGCACAGCGCACAGAACTGAAGTGGATCATGGGTTTGAGGGCATTCCATCATCCCAAATCTGTTCCAATGTGAGCTTCCACCAGACACATCAAATGAGCACCGGAGGCTGACTGTGTCCTCTCAGCCTCATTCTGATCTCTGAGCTACTTTCTTAAAGGCATAGACAGTCTTTTTACTTGCATTAAAATATTCTTTTTAAATAGCTAAGATAGATTAGATTGATGCAGTGAGGGAAGATATGAATGCCTCTCAAAGGACCTGTTTTCCTGGCTGAAGCAAGGGGAACTTGGGACCTTCTATGTCATCAGCAAGGTTGCCAAGGGCAGAATGGGTAAATCTGAGGGGTGGCAGAAATGGAGTGAAGAGCTTAGCTAAGGTATTAGATAAAATGCAAAAGAAATAGTGAGAAACTGAAACAATTTCAAAGGAGGAGGGGGAGCAAGCAGCATGAGAAAACTTTTAGGTATAATTTGCTTTGTGTGAGAATTGTAGCATATATGTACTTGGCACAATTTCTGTCCACTGGAAAATTGTTTGGGCACTTCTAAAGCAAGTCTACCTAATCTTTGAGTATGAGAAATTCTCTCTAATATAATAAATTAGAGAAAAATTCTCTCTAATATAATAAAATCCCTAAAGAGAGGGATTGTACTGCCACTATTTTTAATTAAGCAAATTTGTAGTGACTGAGTTAAATGGTTTGTATTTCATACCCGTGTGAGACATGCTATTATTGTCTAAGGCTGTGGCAGGCGATGTTGAGTCATGAGCATGTGTGTACCTCCCTTTGTGTTCCCAATTCTTTATTGTAGATGTCCAGGGCAGATAATTTTTAATCTAAATTTTCAAAGAAAATAAGTTAGGTTTCTGAGTCTCAGCTCCAAAGCCACAGTCTTTGTCCTGATGCTGCTATTTGAGTTGGACCCTATGAACATTTCTCTTTTGTGCCCTGGCCCAAAGTTAGGCTTTGCAGTAGACAGCATAGAGGGCACTGCGGGGACGGGGGTAACCTTTGGAGATACTTCCCTCCACCCGGTTCCTTCCCTCCATTAGTGTTTGCCATGGGAGCCCCGAGGCTCCGCAAAGTGGAGCTCCAGGTGTGCACTCAGTCCACAAGCCCTGTTGGTGAGCTTCCACAGGCAACTGAGACCTATGCTTTCTGGCAAGAATCTCTGCTCTCTGTGGGCTGCGGGATTCTCCTGGTAATCAGGACTCCCTGGATTGTGGCCTGGGAGGTGGTCAGGGTGAGCTTGCTTTGGCCTTGGTTTCTCTCTGCATAGAGGAAGGACCTGACTTTTTGTAGTTGATATTTCTGAACCCCTCACAATCTTCTTTTACAACATTTTAACAGTTAAGCATCTGCTTCTAGCTAAAAATATTTATATTAAAAATATTCATTTGAAATAAGCTTGTAAAAGGAGGTAAGATTCCCTGAGAAGCTGGCCCACATGGAACTGATGTGGGGTCAGGGCCCCCGATTAATCAGGGTGCTGGTGACTGGAAGAGGAACGCTTACATAAGATGATTAAGGTTTTGTAAAAATGGAGAAAAGATTTAATGTTATCTACTGTTCTCCTAATTTAAAGTTTAACCTGAAGCTCTTGACTGTGGTTCATGGAAGCCTCAGCACATCTCTGTGCCCCTAAAATGTTATTCAAAAAAAATGTGTCCCTAGTTTTCATTATATTCTTATAGGGGTGGGTGTCCCTTAACATCCTAGTAATCACTGATCTAAAGTTGGTGTTGTACTTGTAAAAGGCCATTTACAGAAGAGGAGAAACACAATCACAGAACTGTTTCTTTGTTGGGAACATACAATAAGAAATGATGAGCAAAATGGGGCAATCAATGTAATTGTGACATTGTTATTAACTGTTAGTGATTCAATGCCTATAATATCTTAGGAGTGACTGTTATATCCAGATTCTATAGTTATTATGTAGTAGTTCTGAGGTTTAACCTTACTGGATTCAAAGCTCATATCCTTCCTGGCCAGTGTTGATCAATGGTTGAACTTTGACCTATGAACCAGGAGGTTCTAGTTTGATTCCTGGTCAAGGCACATGCCTGGGTTGTTGGCTGGATCCCCAGTAGGAGGCAGTGGAACAATGACTCTCATCATCAGTGTCTCTCCCTCTCCCTCTCTCTCTCTCTCTCTCTCTCTCTCTCTCTCTCTCTCTCTCTCATCCCCTGAAGTCAGTGAAAATTTATTTAGGATAAATTTAAAAAAATAAAGATCCTATTCTTCCTCAACACATAACATCTTTATCTAAAATTACTGTCACATATTCAACACTGTGAGTGACACAGAAAGCTAAGTTTATTTTGTGAAACTTTGTGATAGGAGAAACTCTTGCAAACAACTAGATTGGAATAAAACATATTGTTCCCTAGAAGTACTTGAGCTTTTGCATAGACCATTCTTCTGCATGGACTGCCTTCTTATCACCTTGGAATTATTTAAGTGATATTCTTCAATGTTCATGTCAAGTTCCCACACTTTCACTAAGTGTTTTTTGACTAACAGCCCTGTGACCACTCTTTCTAAACTCCTGTAGGCTGCCTTTGAATTCTGCCAATAGTGAGTAGTGGCTGGTGTGTGGTATTTGGAAGCACTGTCAACATCTCAGGCTGGAGGGCATGTGGTGTAGTCAGAGCAAGGAAGCAGAAAGCTGTGGAAAAACCAGAGGTACTTAGTAAGAGTAATCAAGGTGATGAAACAAATAAAGAGTGCGTGTCAAACCATACAGGCCGGTGTGGTGAGAAGGAGAGGAGTGACCAGCAAAATGGCTGGTGGGCAGGAGAGCAGGAAGCACGTGTGAGGCAAAGGCCAATGTCACAGCATCAGTTTTGAATTTTGAATTCGGAAATGGTGTGTGGATGCTGGAGCAGAGAGAGGTTTAACCAGTTAACAGCCACACTATTTTGAATTTAATTTAAAAAGGACAGCTGCTTGCTTGTATAGATACAAATGGTATACAAATGGCTAAAGTTCCTCATCCATTAGAGGCAAGGATCATTAGCCATGAGCACAGTAAGTATTCAAAAACTTTATTTTGATGATGATGATGAATCAAGTGCTAAGTTGTATCATATTGTCTAAATGTGTGGGTGACAACAAGGAAAGCATAATTGACCTGAGAGCTTGACAGAGGTTCTGAGGAGAAGATGTGTCTGAAAGGCATTAAGCATGTCCAATGATAGCACATCCTATGCCACTATTTTCCTAAACCAATAGATTCTGCTTATGGACCATAGCACCTACTTTTATCCAATTTGCACCTAGCCCCAGGACTTCCTAACACAGACAATCCACTGGAGACGACTTGTTCCGAATGGAGATGCAGAGGTTTCACACTAGTACCCTAAGTGTGGTTCCATTTTTAAAATTTTAAAACTTTCTGTTTGTCCCAAAGCCCCTGAAACCTAGGTTTCTCTGCCTGACTTCCAGTTACCCATAGCCTCACCATAAGACAAATCTCAGGATTCCATGGTTGACGCAGCTCTGGGGGCTCCACAACTCTGCTCTGCCTCTGAGAATCAGACAAATATTGTGAGTATCCCTATGGTTCAGGGTGCTACTTGGAGAAGGATGGCTAGTCTAGGGCTGGGCATGAAAGGAAGAAAGATGAAGAAAAGTATCTCAGCTGCTGTGATAGAGCACAGAATGAAAGGCTAAGAGGAGGCCATGCACAGAGTGAGTTCCAGGTGGAGTGGATAGTCTATGCCTCGGTGGGAAAGAAGAAGCTCTGGTGAGAAACTATGTGACATAAACTTTTATATATTGGTTTATGAAGGATTCAAAATCCAAGCTCAAAAGATTCTATTCATCTTATAGAAATACAAGGGTTATTGCTAACAGAGGGCTGAGTTTCTGAGGAAGCACTTAATCCCTGTGCAAGGTTCTCATCTATCTCCTTCCTCCTTGGAGGAAGAGCCCGGCAGCCAGATACCAGAGACTAGACACACTGAACTTTGGGACCAGTTGGAAGCTCATGCCAGGGCCACAGCCACCTTAGGCTTCCCCCAGACACTCCACCCTCTGCTGCTCCTTTTCTTTCTGTTTCCAAAGGCAAGGATTCTGCCCCTAAGCTCTTACATGGAAGAGGCACCCAAGAGAAAGTTATTTGACAGTTAACAAACTACATAGGAGCCATTTCTGAAACATCTCATTGGTCTTCAATTCCCAGGTCAGTGGCACTATTCATGAATCTGTCCAGCTTTGCATATATTTCTTCAACTTGACATGAAAGTCATTCAGAGCCCTAGGAAAAACAGATGTATAATGAAAAATAATAAAAGTTGATTTTCCAGAAGAAGAGGAAGAAGATTGTGAATGACTCAGTTGTTGACTATATATCATTGACTTTGCCTAGTCCTAGCATGAGTATCTTTAGTATAAAGAGTAAATTATAATATCTGCCTCTCACAGATGTTTTAGGGACAGAAGAACTAATACAAAGGCAAGTTCATCTGTTATTCCTCTCACTGTCCTCAGGAATTAACATTGACATTGTCTTTAAGACAGTTCTCTGAAGCAAAATGTCTTCAAATGAGGGGACTATCATTGGTATTATTATTGGGGAGAAAATAAACATACTCAACTCATTAGCTGAAAGTTTGAACAGAATAAACTGAGTTAATTCCAACTTTAATTTAGCCTCATTTAAAAATTCATTTGAATATTCAAATGTCTGGGAAGCATAAGGTGAAATTGATAGGAGAGTCATGTTCCTCTGTACACTGTGGGTGGGTAGGGAAGTTGGTAAAGACTTTAAACAATATGGGTTGAGTAAAAAAAAAATCTATTTTTATAATTGTTTTTGGCAGTAAAAATTCAAGCCTAAATTTAACATGATAGAATCTTAAACTATGATGAATTTAATATTTAAATGATGTGTTGATGCTTATATGTAAATATATTAAATAATTTTCATACACATTTAAAGATAGAAAATATTTAATGAAAATATTAACCATAAAAAGCAAGATATAAAGCTGTTAATAAAATACAGTCTATGATATATAAAATATGTATTTTAAAAATGAAAATAAAATCAGAACAGTGTTTTCTTTTTCTCTGGCTGTTTGTGTGTTCTGTATATATATCTGGGATCCCTCAGGGGATGTCCGACTGCTGGTTTGACCCCTCCCACTGGGTCCTAAACCAACAGTTGGACATCCCTTTTGTAATTTGGGACCACAGGCTCTTTACCACTCATCTGCCTGCCTGTCTGGTTGCCCCTAACCACCCCACCTGCCTGCCTGATCTTCCCTAACTGCCTCTGCTTGCCTGCCTGATTGCCCCCTAACTGGCCCCTTTCCAGCCTTGTCTCCTGTTAACTGTGCACCTGTGGGTCTGGTCGCTGACCTGGTCACCCCTAACTGCCCCCTCTGCCAACCTGGCCACACCCTAATTGTCCCCATGCCAGCCTGGCCACCCCCTAACTGCTCCCCTGCTGCCCTTATCACCCCTAACTGCTTGCTCTCCTGCCAACCTGATCACCCTTAACTGCCTCTGCCTTGGCCCCTGCCACTGTGGCTTTGTCTGGAAGGAAGTCGGATGTCCCTAAGATATCCAGTCAACCTGGTCTAATTAGCATATTACCCTTTTATTACTATAGTTGTATATGTTTTAGCATTCTAAAGTAGTTTTTAAAAACTTCAGGTAATGATTTCCTTACATGAGCTGATAAAACAGGTCACCTTCAAAGCTATAACACTGATTTAAAGTAGAATAATTTTCAGAAAGGATGACCATTTTATTATTTTTTTTTAATTTTAAGTAACATTTTTTCTCATATGACCTTGAAACTATTTCAATTTTTTCAAAGAAAGAAAGGAGTACCTCCTCTGGATGCTACTAACTCGGAAATGATTTTTCTAGGGAATGAGGAACATATGATGTAGAAGCAGGTGATGTGAATGTCAGGCTGGTCAATGGCAGTGGAAGACAGCAGGAGTGCTTGGAGAGAAGACATGATAAGTCAGTGCTTTTTCAAATGATGTCTTCCATCAAGGCAAAGTGTAATTTATCACAGAGCAGGCTCCAGGGATAAAACATGATCCCAGGGACAAGCTGAAAAGATTATAGGCTTCACTAGACACTAGGGAGTGTTCGCTGAGCAATTTTCATGAACTTCTGGGTCATAGGAAGGTAAGACAAAGGTTGTTAGATGTGTGTGTGTGTGTGTGTGTGTGTGTGTGTGTGTGTGTGTGTGTGAATTCAGGTGTGAATGTGTGTCTGTTGTCATCGTACGCTTATACTTATCTCTGAATGCGTTTTTTTTTTTTTTTGGCTTCAGAGCTGCAAAAAATAAACAGTTATGCTCCAATGAGGTGAATGACAGAGAGGGAGACAGAAGGTAATAAATTCCCCCAACCCCACTGTTACTTAGTATGCTTGTTATTCCAAGTTCCCTGGGTAAGGTCTTTTCTAAAAGCCCGTATTTATAGGAGCACATCATTTAAGCAAATCTGGTCTAGAATTATCCATTAAATTTCATCAAACGAATTAGATGAATAAGTTTTATAACATCTGTAACCCAAAACTCACTTCATAATGTATACAGTTTTTGAGTACACTAATCTTCAGATTCAGGTGGTAGTGCATGAGCTCTCTCCAATCCACTTCTACTATTGTCTGGGATCATAGAATGAAAACTGTTTGTGATTCATCCATTGTCTGCCTAAAATGACAATAAATACTCATTTGCTTGCCCACTTTGGTCAAATGGGGGAGTAGAAATTTTTCTTAATAATAGGTCCAACTTTTTGAGTACTTACTGTGGACTTTGTATTGTGAAAAATACAGAGTCAATCTTAACACTTGGACTTTGATTCTATAACTTTCTCTATTTTATATCTTTAATTTTATTTAATGCCATTTGAGGTATTTAAGAGAGAGCATGGGTTGGGGACTAGTTCATCACCCGTTAGGTTCTTCTCGTGCTGCCAGGAGCAGTGAGCTGAGAAGACTGCCGCTTCCCTAGATACTGTTCAGCAATATTGGCCTTAATTGTAATCGCTTCGCATTAGTCATCACCCAGCCAGTGCCTGATTGCCATTATTTGGAGACACAGAAGTGAATTGACATGGTCAGTTAGCTCCAAAGCCAATTTGTAACCAGAGTTCTACTATAACTATTTTATTTGTTTATTTTGTCTTCCCTTCCATTGAAATCAAAGTACATTAAATGGATATTTTTACTATTCTCTTTTCTTAAATAAAAATATCATTTTCAATTCTATAAGGAAATAAATTGGAGAGATCCCAGCCAACTGCTAGACAATCATATTACTCCCCTAGCTTCTGGGAGAGGTGACGTAACAATGAGAAAGCATCATTTATTATGGAGTGGAAGATATGAATTAATCATTCTCAGGAAACTAGCAGGGCAATATTTTCTTATTTATATAGTAACACCCATTATAGGTACTGTACACACATTTCAACGGGCCATTCACTTCCTGAAAGTTTATTATATTGCAGTACATTAGCATAGGATGAAAGATTTGAGGAAGAATAGGAAAGTGTTTTTTATGTCTATTTTAAGCTGTTAGTTTTACTGCATTTCTGGATGTGGAAGATCATCTTATAGTCAAATAAAGCTATAAAGACTAAATCCAATTATCCCCCTGGCGCAGCTGCTCAATCTCTAGGGTGTGGGCAGGTCCCGCAAGGAGGGAATGACAGATTGCACGGGGAACGCTGCTGCTGCAGCCGCCGGTGGGCTGAAGCTGGACCCAGACCAGCCTGTGCTCCCTGGAGCCACGCATCACATTTTGTGATGCATGGGCATTTCCATGCATGCACAGCATTGTGTTGGCTCCCTAATCTGCCACTAACTCTGAAATCGCCAGGCCTGGGAGAGTGTCTGTGAGCACTGGAAAAGGACCAAGACACCATCCCTTTAGAGGTCCTCACTTAGCACAGAGGCGATTTCAGGGACTTGGACCAAAGCTGAGTTTGTAGCTGATTCTGTGTCTTGAGGAAAGTTTAAGACTGACTAGGGAAATAAAAGACATTGTACTTGTAATTAAGACTGCAAACCATTTCTTCCCACATGGAATTCTAAAGGGGGGGAAAGACTTGTGTGTGTGTGTGTGTGTGTGTGTGTGTGTGTGTGTGTGTATGTGTGTAGTGATCTAAAATCTCACTTAACCAAAGTGATAAAAGTGATTTGGAAGAAAATATGTGTTTTTTTCCTTTTAAATCATGAAGGTTACAACTAAAGGTTGTCTATCTATAAAGTAAAACAGTTTTATTGGGATTTTTTTGCAAGTTCATTAGTACTAAATGGAGTCATTGTGCCTCCTAATAATAATACCACAAATTAGGCTCCGAGGAATAAAATATGCTAGCTGAATTTTAGGAAAGTTGGCAAGTGCTAAGGTAGTTTCTACTCAGCAAAATATTTAATACATTTTTAGTTAATGATTCTCACACACAAAAAAAGAGGTAGGTTTGCCAATACTTAGAAATTCATGGTTTTTTTCTTTGTCTTTCCTCATTTTCCCCTTTTCTGCAGCACATCGCAGTAACTTACTTAATATATCTCATTGAAATGTTTCTAACACATAATGTCTATGGAGACTTCCCTTAGGAATGTTGTCATGAGACCTGATTGACAGCTGAGCTCAGGCATTGCAGGAGGAGGGCCCAGTGCTGGGCAGTGACAGTGAGCAATGTTTGCTCAGCTCCTTGCTTTCCAAATTGCCTGCCAGCTCCTGGCACTGCAGTGGGCACCCTAGCAGTCCCTGCATCAGGCAAAGCTTTCCTGCCTTCCCAATGTGCTGATGGTCAGGACAGTCACCTAGACTACACTCAGAGCTTGTGTGATCCATGGCATTGGCAGGTGGGGCTTATAAAATTTCTCCTGGTCATAATATTGGGGGGTGGACAGGCATAATATGCATGGCTTGGCTCCAGTCTCCTGGTCTAGACTCAGGGGAGGAGTCATTAGCAAGCTACTGCTTAGAGGGGAACCTAAGCACAGGTGGTGGGAGAGTTGTCCGGCCCAGGGCTGGTCCAGCATCTCCTAGAGACACTGGCAGGGAACTAAACCCCTTAGCATCATCAACACTCCTCAGAATAACAGCCAGGCATTTGGCATAAACTTGTTAAGATGTTGACAACTTTAACCCAAGTGTGATTTCCCCCAGATAACCTTACCTCGCACCCTGGAATCCAATGGGCATATTAACAAATGTGCTAACTTATGCAACTCCACAATAGAATTCCAGTTAGAGTTTCTTCTTATCAAAGGAAAGCAGAACACTTAAAGGTCCTGTAAATCTGTTTGACCAGATAGCCCAGTGACCAGATTGCAAAGAGAATCCATTTTTCCTGTAAATGACAGGATGGCCATGCTTGTCCTGGGTTTTAAATCCATGTCCCTTAAGGAACTTCTGCTTCTGGGAAGAAGAAATAGTGTGATTTTCCTTATTTCTACTGCAAGGTACAACTAAAAGTCTGTACACATTATGTGTCAGAGAAAACTAAGAATATGGAGTGAAGAGAAAAAAGCCAGTATATATAAGCGTAGTGAGGCCCACAGAACAAGAGGGTGAGTTCCCTAGGTTTTCTTTTGACCTTATGTATCTCAAACTTGTTGCTGAAGAAGCTAGCAGCCCAGAGACCAGTTGGTGCAGAACAAAATCTACATTAAAGTCTGTTGTCTCTAATTAAATGAACAGAAAAAGGAAGCACAGTGCCTCAGAAACCTTCACACAATAACTGCTCCATGCCAGCCAAGCACCGCAGAAACCCCATCACCACCATCAGGCTACCCCACGGCACCCAGAGCTCCCAGCCAGGTCTCAGGGAAGACTAAATAGGGAGCCTGGACTTCAACTCTTCTGTGGGACCATTGGAGACCACGTGTCAAGTACAGGAGGGACCCATCAGTAAGGAGGGACCCATCCAGTCCCGCAGGGAGGGCCTCAGAGAAGGCTCAGAGGCAGACCAGGACTTTTACTGCAGCCCAGTGATAACATGGAGAGGCAGTTATCATACACAGGAAAGAGCATTATGTATTGATCAAATGGCCAATCCACCAGGAAGAGACAATCCTTACTGTTCCCACCGAACCACAGAGCTGTAAACATGTGACCCCAAACTGACAGAACTGGAAGGAGAAATTGACAAATCTGCAGATATAGTTGGAAACAGCATTAATGAGCACCAGTCATGTGCAAGGCACCTGGGAAGCATTGTAAATGCTCTAGTGACAAAGAAAAAGACAGCCCCGTTCCACGTTAAACTTGCCATCTATTGTAGAGGAAGAATATTTAGTATTTAAAATTTATTTCACTTGCTGAATGGGAATCTCAAAACATCAAAAGTTTAACCTCTGGTTCACAAAATGCCCTATTTTAAGTTTCAACAATACCAATTTAATAGAATCTCTGGTTCTGTTGTTTAATTTCCCACAGGTAATAAAGACAATCATGTTGGCCCAGTGTCGATTGTAAAACTTACCCCAGCTGCCTCAGAAATCATAGCTGGGAACACAAAATTCTCCAGGCACCACTAATGCCTTGGTTTCTCCCAATAAAGTAATTTACATTGACAGTCCCTGCTCTCCTCCCTCTCCGAGGAGGTGAACGGGGCCTCCAAAAGGATTATAAATACATGGTTTAGAGGTGCCAAGGGTGGGATGTGTAAAGAGTGAGAAACCACCAAGCCCAGGAGATGCCAACTTACCACGGTGTAAATCTGATGCTTCCTCCTTTTAGCCAGGTCAATTATGTTTATTCCATTGTAGTAGAGGTTTTCCATGCATCCCTGGAAGTTTTTCTTTAAAAAGGTCCCAGGTTTGCCTGGTACTGGAATTCCACCAAAACTAAGCTTTATGAGGAGAAAAAAAGAAAACGTAGAACACCTTAGTTACAGACTGAAGGAACAGGAAAGAAAAGTGGGTGAATTCCTATAGATTCAGCTGTAGGCATGAGCAAGTGGTTCAAGTAATTATAGCTGCCACTTGATTACCCATTTAAAGGACACTGATTAGCCCACATAAAAATAACTATAATTGATTGCTTTTAAATAACTATGAAACTATCCACTTCCTTTCAGACCTTTTTTACACTAAATAAAACAACAATTTATAAAAAGGAAAAAATAAAAAAATCAACATTTTTTATATTTATCTCTGATGCAAATCTGAGAGGATATGGGCAAACTAAAGCCAAGGGACAAACAAAATATTCCTCTAATCAGCTACAGAGATGCTTACTGTAAAACCTGTATTTACACCAGAAACTCTGTGCCCAGTTGTTCATGGTATGTTCAGTAAAGATGAAAATCAGGAAACTTCAAATAGTCCATAAAGCCCTCCCCCCAAAGCTTTTTAAAGAAAACCATCAAGAAACAATAGAATGGAATCTTACACATAGTTGTCAATAGTGGTATTAAACATTTGTGATAAAATAGAAAATGAGAAGAACAGTTATTGAAAAATGCAAGAGTTATAATTGGATGTTAAGTAACAGGTCAACAATAAGAAATGGTGCTTACCATGTGAGTTGGAGGGAACACACCAACACTGTTATAATAATTATATCTGCAAAGAATATGGGATACTAGTGTTCTTTGCCACTTTCCTTTCTAGTAAGAATTACTATAAATTCCTTTTGTAATGAAAATATTACTTAAAAATAAACCTGATCTCTTATGTATAATCTGCCTATTATACAAGAGAATCAAGTTAATTTCTGGAATCATGTTTCTCCCAACACCATTTGAGGAGAAGCCCTATTTTTCCCCACTGGTGTGACAAGTTGTCTTCATCATGTGTGTAGACAATACTGGTGTCTGTGGGTGTTCTGGGAGAATTATGATCCCAGTCAGAATGTCTCCTTAGATGAATAGCTAGTGATATACCCAAGGCTACTATTAAATGTCTATTTCTCCCCATTTGTACAACATTATTTAAAAATATTTATTTATACATTTGATATACAATAAAGGTTATTTATCCTATTGCCCACTTTTATTTAATATTGCTTTACTCTGTTAAGAAAGTTATTTAATATACTTACTCACTTTATTTTAAAATTTCATTTCAGAATAGCTTTATTTAAAATAACTTGCTGAAATTTTTATTAAGAATTTATTATATTCATTAAAAGGTTGACTTCTAGAAGAATGGATATTTTTGAAATATCTCATATTTCTGTCCCTAAACCCAGTGCATTTTATTTTTAAAATATTTGGGTAAGGCCCTGTACCTAAGGTTGATATTTTCTTTTCCTAGTTCATCATTAATTAAGTCCTGTGAATTTTATTTTTTAGAATAATATTATTATAAATTAATTATTTTAATAAATTAAACATTTTGTTATATAAGTTAATTACCAATTTTATTATTTTCTTTATCCAGATACTTTTATATTAAGTAATATAATTATCATTGTATTTTTGAAGTAATTATCATATGACATATTTAAAGCACTTTACTCTTGCTAGTGATGTCAGAGGAATGGTGGTGTAAGGCCATGTCTATCCTCTTCCCTTAACATTTCAACAAAATAAACACCTATAATTTAACAAAGAAGTCCCTGCTCAACAGGGATGCATGCCTGAGAGACCTGCACACTGGAACAACTAAGGTGGGCTCCTTGGGGTAAGCAGGGAGATGAGAAGAGAGAGAAGCTGAACATGGCTAAAGCACAGCAGTGTGTCTGCAGCATAACTGGGAACTGGCAGCAGCAGTTAAGGGCACTTTCCTCAGTGGGTCAGGAGGAACACAGAGTTAACCCAGCAGGTGGCTGACTGTTGGAGTAGCCACTGGAGTGGCAGCATTGTGTGGTCATGCACACAGAGAGAGAGTGTCTGAACCTTGGGGGCATGTTGTGAATGGGATCTGAGTTGCATGAATGAGTTGCTAGTCAGCAGACACCCTCCCTACAGAGTTGCTCCCCACAGCTGGGCCTGGCTGCAGGCTTTTAGGCAAAGAAAACAAATAGCAGAGCATTGCCACTGACTAGAGTCCTAAATGTCATTTCTCATTGCCTTTGGAGTTGGCTACAGAAGTGGATTATCTCTAGGGCAAGAGCTGTTACAATAAAAACACAGTTTTCCTCTATGACTGAATCCCAGGAGGGGTGCTTGGGCTGGACCCTTGGAAGTCAAGGGTCACCATTACCATGAAGGAAAAACAAACCTCACCCCCAAGCAGCAGATGTGGTACAGCCCTACAGAAGCCACATAGGCTCAAAACTGTGAGGCCACAGAGGATAAAAATCTTGCCATTTAGCACCATCAATTGGAACAGATGGAAAGACGTCCTCAGAGATAAATGGGAAAACAAAGTATAAAAATTGCATGATATTGTCAATAGATGCATAAAAAGCATTTGCTAAGATACAACATCCATTTATTATTAAAACACTCAATAAAACAGGAATAGAAGGAAATTACCTCAACATAAGGCCATACATGTTAAACCCTCAGCCAATATCATACTCAATTGTGAAAAAAAAAATGAAATCTTTTCCCCTAAGATCAGGAACAAGACAAGGATATCCACTCTTATTCAAGATAGTACTGGAAATACTAGCCAGAGCAATAAGGCAAGAGAAAGAAATAGAAGGCATTCAAACAAGGAAAGAAGAAGTCAAACTGTCATTTTTTGTGGATGACATGATGCTGTATCTACAAAATCGTAAGGACTCTACCAAAATGTTACCAAAAACAATAAACAAATATAGTCAAGTTGCAGGATACAAAATCAATGTGCAAACTCCATTGCCTTTCTGTATACCAACAACAAAACCTCAGAAAAATAAATGGAGAAAATTTATTTTGCAATCACAACCAAAATAATAAAACACTGAAGAATAAACTTAACAAAGAATGTGAAAAATCTATATACTGAAATTACAAGGAATTATTAAAAGAGATTGGAAAAGACACAATTAGATTGGAAAAATATCCCATGTTCATGGATCGGAAGAATCAACATAGTTAAAAGGGCCATTTTACCCAAAGCAATATACAGATTTAATGCATTCCTCATCAAAATTCAAACATAATTTTTTAAAAGAAATATAATGAGAAATCATCAGATTTGTTTGGAACCACAAAAGATCCAAAGTAGCCAAAGCAATCTTAGAAAAAAAAAAAAAAGAAAAAAGAAAAAAAAAAGGACCATGTTGGAGGTATCATAGTATCTGACTTTACAATATATTATGTAGCTATGAAAATCAAAACAGCATGGTATTGCCAGAGAAACAAACAGACACACAGATCAATGTAACAGAACAGAGAGCCCAGCTATAAAACCACATGTATATGGACAGGTAATTTTTGAGAAAGAAGCCAGAAACACACATTGGAGTAAAAACAGTGTCTTCAATAAATGGTGCTTGTAAAACTGGAAAGCCACATGCAAATGAAACTGGGTTGCAGTTTGTCCCTGTGTACAAAAATTAATTCAAAATAGATCAAAGACTTAAACATAAAACTAGAAACTATAAGTCACATAGAAAAAATAGAGGTACAAAATTTGTAGACCTGGGTGGTAGCGAACATTTTATGGACTTGACCCCAAAGGCAAGGGAGTTGAAGGCAAAAATAAATGAATAGAACTATATCAAACTGAATGGATTCTTCACAGCAAAAGAAACAGATAACATAACAAACAGGCAGCCAACCAGATAGGAGATGATATTTGCAAACAGTAGCTCTGACAAAGTTTTAAATTCCAAAATATATAAAGAACTTGTAAAACTCAGCAGCAAACCAATAAACAATCCAATCAAAAAGTGGGTGGAGGATCTGAAAATACACCTCTCCCAAGAAGACATACAAACTGCCAATAGATACATGAAAAGATGTTTAACCTCACTGGCAATCAGGGGAATGGAAATTAAAACAACAAAGAGATACCACCTTACACCAGTGTGAGTGGCCATTATCAACAAGACAAGTGACAAGTGTTGGAGAGGTTGTGGAAAAAAGGGAATCATCCTTCACTGGTGGTGGGAATGTAGATTGTGCAATCACTACGGGAAGCATTCTGGCGATTCCTTCCTCAAAAAATTAACAATAGAGCTGCCATACAATCTGAGAACCCCACTCCTGATATATACCAAAACAACTCAAAATCATTCATAGCAAGGATATATGCACCCCTATGTTCATTGCAGATTTATTCACGGTGGTCAACAGTTGGA
Organism: Pipistrellus kuhlii; assembly: GCF_014108245.1. Taxonomy (NCBI): domain Eukaryota; kingdom Metazoa; phylum Chordata; class Mammalia; order Chiroptera; family Vespertilionidae; genus Pipistrellus; species Pipistrellus kuhlii. The sequence goes on from NW_023425573.1 coordinate 78,619,164, forward strand.
AACAGCCAAAGTACACTATGATAGAGGACTGGGTAAAGAAGATGTAGCACAAAACACAATGGAGTACTACACAACCATGAGAAAGGATGAAATAGCGTCATTTACAACAACATGGATGGACCTTGAGAAAATTGTTTGAAGTGAAATAAGTCAAACAGAAAAAGCTAAGAACTATATGATTTCACTCATTTGTGGAATATAAACTGAAACTTACAAACACCAACAGCAGAGTGGTGGTTGTCAGAGGGAGGAGGTGGGGAAGAAAGGGGTCCTAATATGAGGTGACAGGGGAAGATTTGACTTTGGGTGGTGGGCACATGGTCCTATAAACAGATTTTGTAAATTAGTAATCCACACAAGAAACATATGTGCTTATGTTGACTAGTGTTACCCAAATAAAATAAAATAAACAATTTACGATTGTATACTCAATTTTTATGTATTTTGTTTGTTTGTTTGTTTTATTGACCTGGTAAAAACTTTCTAAAATCTAGGCAAAAAAAAAAAAAAATTTTTTTAAATGGTATATAACTTTCAAAAAAGAAGTGTACTTTTGGTACAGTTTTCAAGAACATATAATACTGATTCTTACTCCATTCTATCTAATAAAAGAGTAATATACAAATTAACCACCAGTCTGCTACACCCACAAGCCATGCCCACAAGCCTATCAGGAGTGAATATGCAAATAAACCAAATCAAGATGACAAGTGCCACTGAGAGCAGGATGCTTGGGTTTCCATGACAATGGAGGAAGCCAGTCCTTCACTCAAGGCTACAAAGTTTTAATGATAGAAGATAGATAAATCTCAACAGAAATTTAATGATAGAAGATAGATAAATCTCAACAGAAATTTAATGATAGAAGATAGATAAATCTCAGCAGCTACAGAGCTGGAAAGAGCAGGAGGTTAGGGTTAGGAAAGGCCAAGCTTTCCACACACCCAGGCCAGACCAGGCCTCCACTTAAAGCTACAAAGTTTCAATTATAGAAGATACATAAGTCCCAACAGAAATGGCTGCTACCATGGAGCATGTAGAGGGTTAGATCCGCTCAGGCTACAAAGTTTCAATTGTAGAAGGTAAATAAACTCCAGATACCAGGGCCTCTGCTTGGGTTGAAGGGGGGAAAAGGGGGTAGGCCAGCCTGCATACCACCACAGGCTCCTCGCCTAGGCAGTCCCACACCCCAAGAGAACCCCCACCCTGATCCGGGACACCCTTCAGGGCAAACCAGCTGGCCTCCACTTATGCACCAGGCCTCTATCCTATCTAATAAAAGAGTAATATACAGATTGACTATCAAGCCAACACACAAGATGGCTGCCCCCATGTGGTCAAAGATTCTGCCTACAGAAGAAGGCCACAACAAGATGGCCAGCAAGGGAGGGCATTTGGGAGGAACCAGGCTTGCAAGTTAGGGCAGTTGGGGGTGATCAACTCTGCAGAGGAGGGCAGTTAGGGGCAAAAGGCCTGCAAGGAAGGGCAGTTGGGAGGGACCCAAGCCTGCAGGGGAGAACAGTTGGGGGAGTAGGGGGGGGGAACCAGGCCTCCAGGGGAGGGCAGTTAGGGGTGACCAGACCTGCAGGGGAGCAGTTAGACTTCATTCAGGCTGACAGGGGAGTGGTTAGGGGGTGATCAGGCTGGCAGTTAGAAGCAGTTAGAGACAATCAGGAAGGGTGGCAGTCAAGCAGTTCGGAGAGAGCAGTTCTGGATTGTGAGAGAGATGTCCAATTGCACATGTAGGCTCAATCACATGGGGATAGGGCCTAAACAGGCAGTCAAACATTCCTCAAGGGATCCTAGATTGGAGAGGGTGCAGAATGGGCTAAGGGACAACCCCCCCCCCATGCACAAATTTCATACACCAGGCCTCTAGTATCATAGAAATAGGTCACCTACTGCTATTTACAGATAAATTGTTTATTTGTGCATTTATTTGTTAGTTTGAAATTAAAAATGAATGTTCAGTTTCATCTACTGGCTTTGCAGAAATCCATGTGACAGCATATAGGGTATTTTCTGTTCAATCTACTGATGCGTTGAATTATGTTAATAGATCACAAATTAATAATGACCTTTGATTAAACCATACTTGTATTTAATTTACCTTAAAATATATATGCTAATATTTTATGTAGTAACAAGTTTGAGATCTAGTCTTTTTTTTTTTTTTTTCAAATATAGATTTGTCTCTCAGAGAAACTAAGGGAGTTTTATTTTTGACTCTTTAAGAATGGCTCATAAATCTTGGAAAATAAATACTCTGAAAAAAAATCAGTGAATCTGTTATTTCTACAAATGTTTTGTAAAATATTTATTTGAACAAATCTTCTTTGTTGATTTATTGCAGAGTTCAAATATTTTCAATTTGAGTCATTTAAGTAAGTAAAAATAAAATTTTGTTTAATAAATGTTTGTATAATGTACAAATATTATTAAATATTCATTTCTCTTACTTATTGTTTGTTTAAAGATAATTTTTAGAGAAGTTTTAGGTTAATCCTACCTAATAAAAGAGTAATATGCAAATGAACCATCACTTTGCTCCACAAGCCATGCCCACTAGCCACACCCACCAACCAATCAGAGTGCATATTCAAATTAACCCCAACCAAGATGGCTACAGCCATATAGGCTTGGGTTTCTCTGGCAATGGGAGAAGCTAAGCTTCCTGACTGCCATAAGAGGCCTAAGCTTCCACTCCAGGCTACAAAGTTTCAATTGTAGAATGTAAATAAATTCCAGATACCAGGACCTCCACTTGGGTCACCGGGGGTTGTGGCTGGCCTTCAAACCACCACAGGCACCTCACTCAGTCCACCCCACATCCCAAGGAAACTCCACCCTTCAGGACACACCAGCCCGTCCCCACCCATGTACCAGGCTTCTATCCTATCTAATAAAAGAGTAATATGCAGATTGACTACCACTCCAACACACAAGATGGCTGCCCCCATGTGAACACAAAATGGCCACCACAAAATGGCCAGCAGAGGGCAGTTGGGAGGGACCAGGCCTGCAAGGAAGGGCAGTTGGAGGCAATCAACCCTGTAGGGAAGGGCAGTTAGGGGTAACCAGGCAGGCAGAGGAGGGAAGTTGGGGGCAAAGAGGCTGGCAGGGGAGCAGTTAGACATCAATCAGGATGGCATGGGAGTCATTAGGAGGTGATCAGGCTGGCAGGCAGAAATGGTTAGGGGCAATCAGGAAGGCAGGCAGGCATGCAGTTGGGAGCCAGCAGTCCTGGATTGTGAGAGGAATGCCCAACTCCCCCTTTAGGCCCCATCCTGTTCGGATAGGGCCTAACGGGGCAGTCTTACATCCCTCGAGGAGTCCCAGATTGAAGAGGGTGCAGACTGGGCCCTCCTCCCTCTTCTGCTCCCATGCACGTATTTCATTCACCAGGTCTCTAATGGCAAAATAAGAGGCAGATTCAGAGGTGTCATTTACAATCTCTACACTCACACATACACAACCTTTATCTCGACAGACATCCCTCACTGGAGCAGTACTTTTGTTATTATTGGTGAACTTACACTGATCCATTTTAATCGCCCAAAGCCCACAGTACACATCATAGTTCACTTTCAGTGTAGCACATTCCATGAGTTTGAACAAAGGTATAACACACTGCAACCACCATTACTGCATCACACAGCATGTTTCACTGCACTAAAAATCCTCTGTGCTCTTCCCGTTTATCCTTCCCTGCTGAGCATTTATCTTGTTACTGTCTCCATCATTTTTTCTTTCCTAAAATGTCATACAATTGTATGACATTCATATAGTGTTTTTATATTAGATTCTTCTATTTGATGATATGGATTTAAGTTTTTTAAGCTATGTATTTTTATGGCATGATAGCCCCCTTTTTTAAAACGCTGAATGATATCACATTGACTGGATGTAACACAATTTTTTCATATACCTACTAAAAAGACCTTTCATTACTTCCAAATATAGCAGCTATAAATAAAGCTATAATAAACATCTGAGTACAAACATTTGTATGTAATTAAGTTCTTATTAATTTTTATAATTTTAAATAAATAATGATAATTTTATTTTTATTTTTATATTGCCCAGCTTCTTCAAATTATAAAAAAAAAGTTTTTATTTTAATAATCCACTTAACTCAGCTGTAATTTAGAAAAACATTAGTCACAGGGCAATATCTTGAAAAGAGGGAGAGAAGAAAAGGCTGTTTTAAAAGAGCTGAACATAGTGTTTGAAGGACTTGGGGGAGAGAGATTTTAAAGTCAACTAAAATGAAGAATGCTGTATATTACAAAATTTTCCATCACATTGAGGAGGGCAAAGCTCTTTCTAGTCTGGATAGAGGATGCTTGGAGCAGGTTGGTGTAGTCCAGGGTAGAGAGAGAGTGTGTGAGGATCTGGACTTTGGTTCTCTGTGGGAGACTGAAACCTAATAAGATTTGGGTGGCTGTGCATGGAGATCACATATTTGGGGAATCGCAGAGTTCTTTCTCCTCTGCTTTCCAAAGAGTGAAGGCTGTAAGCTTATTAGGGTTGCCTTCATTTCATTCTGGCTCTAGAGCAAAACTTCCCTGGGAGGAAGACAGATTAGCAATGGCGGAGGGAAGGTGGCAACATAGAAATGTTTCAGGCTGCTTCTGAGTTAACTGGCCACCTGCCTAGTAGGAGGTAGGCCGCTGAGGACCCCAACGTGTGAGAGCAGGATAGGGAAGATGAGTGAACCAAGGCCCCGAGTCAATGTGTGAAAAGCTGGTGTCTGGATTGGAGGTCTGGGAGAGAGCAAAGGCTCTGAGGTCATGGTGGGCCTATGTCCAGGAGGAGTGGCCATCAGCCTTAGACCTCTGCTGATGGAGGACAATCCTCTAGACACCCTCCTGTGATCCAACCTGGGAAAAGACAAGTAGAGCGGGAGAGAGGAAGCCTCAACCTCTGCACGGCTGCACAATAATAACTGTTTGAAACAGGCAAGAGCTGGTTAGCATTCATCATTAAGGCTGATTTCTCTGCCATACTTTTTTCTAGTTATTCTTTAATAATTTTAAAGTTTAAGTTTAAAAAATTTTGCCTCAAAAGAAATTTCAGTCATTGTACCATTGATATTTGGCTCTGTTGACTAATGAGTTTGCCTACCATTGGCCTAAGTGGTGTATCTGCTTGACTATGGCCCTGCAGTCAAGAGTGGGTCCCAGATCACCAGTCCTGGTCCCAGAGGGTAACTTCTCAGTGAATGAGCCCAGGCTGAAGTGAACTGCATGCCAGTTTGCCTGACACTTTCCCAGTCTTAAAACAGAAAATTCCACATCCCCAAAATCTCCTAGTCCTGCACTGTGCCACATCACTCGGCGAGGCTCTGAGACCCAAGAGGAAGATGGCATCCAGTAAGCAGGGAAACCACCATTATTCCCACCAGGGTCACCAGCCCTTCGCCTCTCTGTGGGAGCAGCTCAGTGTGCTCCAGCTTCCTTGAGCTTTGCACCTGCAGGCAGAGGGAGCCTCGCTGCTTGTGTTCCTCCTCCCTCTTATCACTGGTGGTGTTGCTCTTGGCCCAAACCCAATGAATTGCTAGCTTATGATTCCTGTCTCTAAATATGCATCTTTTTACTGACTCACAGAAATCAGGTGCGGACACAGCCTAACTGGTTAAACATAGATTTATATATTTTTTCTGAATGAATGCATGGTATTACCTCAGGTTACTTAGACAATGGGTTAAATCATGTGAATTTCAGTATCCAAGCAAGGGAATCCAGACTTTAGGACCCCCATTCAGCCAGACCAGAGGAACACCTGCTGAAACACAGGGCCATCCCTGTCTACCCAGCCTCATGAGAGGGGTTTGGGAGGGGGTTATAGCTGGCAACACCTTCTGCATTGTGCCTGTCCCACATAGCACCCCAGAGCTCCCTACCTATACAGCCCAGAGCCACTCTGAGGCCCTGAACTATTCTCCTGGCCTCTGCCCTCCTGGTGGCAGACATGGGCCACAGGGCTGGGTACCGACAGGGCAGCTGCTTACGGTGTGGGCAATGCTTGGGCTTGTGGGTATATTTGTCTAGGAAGTCAGAGACATGGGCATGTTTTGTTCAATAGTTGATTAGCTTATTGTTAATGCCTAGAGTGAGACCTCCGCACATGGGACTACATCTGCACTCTGCCTGATCCCAAAGCATCCGGTTGGAGCTGGCTATTTACTGTCTATTACAATAGTTCAGCCCAAATTCAGCAGCCTCCAATGTCTGATGAAGTAATTAAAACATATTCCACCCCCGAGGAGTAGCTAAAAGGAAACAAGAATTTTTAGATGTTTTCTTTTTAGTTTTTTAATAAAAACAGTGTGGTTTTGTATTTGTGTGTGTGTGTGTGTGTGTGTGTGTGTGTGTGTCTGTGTGTGTAATATTGATAATAAAATATTCCCTCGATCATGTTCCACACAATTAGTTTACTTTCAATATACATTTAGGAGAAGTCTTTATATTCCATTTCACTGTTATAAATCTTGAGCAAACATAACATTAGCAAGTCCACAAATCACATCTTCAACTTAAAACTAGGAAGAAGTAACAGCCCCAGGAATGGGGTTTCAAGACTTGAATTCATGCAGAATCCAGGCTAAGGGCCAGAGCTACTGGCACCCTGTGGGCAGGATTAATCTCCTTAGAGAGAGGAGGACCAGGAGGGACTGCCCTGCACCCTGCACGGCCATGCAGACCTGGGCTCCGGTCCAGCTGGGGTTCCTCTGGCTCCTGGGCAGAGGGTGGGTCTCAACACGCTGTCCTACTTGGTTTCATGTGTGTGACATGGGAATTAACAAGCTCCCGCACCAGGCTGTGTAAGGATTAGACAAAATCACAAAATGCCCTCAAAAATAACTATTTTTCTTTCATTTTTTCCCTATTACTTTCATTTTGCATCTGTTCATTTTCCCTCTTATTTTCTTCTATTTATTTTCCTCTGTGTAGGTCTTCTATTTAGCTTTGCAATAGATTTTTCCAAAGAAAAAAAGGATAGATAATAATTATACTATCACATGATCTGAAAAACAGTTTCTCTAATGATCTGTAGTTATTTCCATCAACAAGTAAATGGTTGCCTTGTGTCTGGCCAGTCCTTTAATCACGTCTGAGCTCTAAGAGAGGCAATATACTAAAGTAGGAGTGGCAGCAAGGGCTGACCTCTGAGCATTTGAGACCTATTAGGAACTTCTAATGGGATGTAGGGCATGATATGTTATATTTTATAATTCACAAAAAGAAGCTTTCTTCATTTACTTAACAAATATTGATGGCCTGTGTCTAAATCTATAGATTAGACTCAATCTTTAGAGATAATTAAAAGTAAAAAAAAAAAAAAAAAAAGTATGTCTCCACCCTTATGATGATCTTAAAGTCTATAGCTGGGGTGAAGACAATAAGAGAGACGTTTAAATAACATTATGAAGTGATGTGTTTTTGAAAAAGACTATTAACAAAAATCAGAAGATGCAGTTTTGAAGCAGTTATAAGAAATAAGTCAAATATGCTATTTTCTCCTTTTCCTCTTGACATAGTTTTTGGCATGCTGTACAAAATCCAAAGAGTTTAAAAACGATGAAAAGCAGATTACCTGCTTTCTCCATCCCTTTGTACCCTACAGATGTTTTGTCACTCTGTGCTTCTAAGCCTATCCATTCTTTCCTCATTTTTAAACACAGGTAATGCTTCCACTGCACTGAACGTTGCCTTCTCTTTTCATTTAACAACTGATATTGGAGGCGGCTCCTATCTGAACATGTAGGGCTGCCTCATTCGTTCAATGGCACACCGAGAGCAGGCGAGCCCAAGCCCAGGGCCTGCCTGGTGGCCTGTGAAGGTAAAGGAGAAGCAGCCACTCTCCAATGCAGACAGTGTTTGACTTACACACACAGCAAAGGGAGGAGTGGCTGAACGCTGGAGCTGCTCCCATCCCTGTCCCACGCACAAAGAGACAAAGCCAGAAGAGAATGGACCAGGTGGCCACCATGCTAGCTGCGGGAGCCTTTGCTCCGGACAACTGATTCAGCAGCTACGCAGTGCCAGTTGGTGCAGCTCCAGCCTCTGCAGGCAGGAGATGAGAAACTGCAATGGCAGCGTCACACGGGGCAGGGGCACAGCGGAGAGAGACTGGAGCCCCTCCTGCAGGCCTCTACTCACCCGTGTTTCGGGAGACCCCTGAGGTGTCCTGCCAGGCCCCGATCAGCTGCAGGCAAGGCTCTGGCTACATGGCTTTGTGGACAGTGCAGGTCACTCAGCCTTTTGGAGAGTCTGTTTCCCTATGCACTTATCATTCAGTTTTATCAACCCCCTCTGGGGGAACGTTTGGGGAATTTCTAATTTTTGTTATTGATAAAATATAACCCATTGCAAACATTTGCTTATCATTCTAGTATAAATAGCTAGAAACAGAATTGTTGAATTGAAATGTGTGTTTCTGATTTTAAATATATTTTATTGATTTTTTACAGAGAGAAAGGGAGAGAGATAGAGAGATAGAAATGTCGATGAGAGAGAAATATGGACCAGCTGTCTCTTGCACACCCCCCACGGGGGATGTGCCCACAATCAACGTACATGCCCTTGACCGGAATCAAACCCGGGACCTTTCAGTCTGCAGACTGAGGCTCTACTCCTGAGCCAAACCGGTTTTGGCTGTGTTTCCAGTTTTAAAAACTACCATCCTTTCTTTGATATTGTCTTAATTACAATCCCACAAACATTGTATGAAATACTGTTTCTACATGTGCATGCTAACATTATAAAGTTTTTGATCTTTGCAATCTAAGTTAAAAACATTGTACCATGAGTTTGCATTTCTTTTTGGAGTGAGGGTTGAGCATATATTCATATATTTTAGAGCAATTTATATTTTTTAATATATTCATGTCCTTTACCTATTTTTCCATTGACTTACCATCTTAAAAACAATTTGTAGAAGTTTTTATTAGTTAAATTTTGAAGTATGTTTTTAAGTTATTTGAGAGGTGAAGTCATTATATATGCACCAGAGGCATGGTACACAAAATTCATGCACAGGGTCGGGGGTGTCCCTAAGCCTGTCCTGGGCCCTCTCACAATTCAGGACCCCTCGCTCCTAACTGCCTGCCTCCTCACTCCTTACGGCTGCCTCAAGGCTGGAGAGGCTCCCAACACCATTGCTATGCTCGCCAGCCGCCAGCCATGAGCCTGTTTTCAGCTATGCTCCCACTGTGGGAGCACACTGACCACCAGGGGGCAGCTCCTGCATTGAGTGTCTGTTCCCTGTGGTCAGTGTGCATCATAGGGAATGCTGGTAATTTTGCCATTTGATTGATTTGCATATTAGGATTTTATATAGATAGATATTTTGTGGAAGGTTACTGGAAAACAAATCAGTTTCACTAAAAAAGAGATGTTGACAGGAAGCCAGGAAGGCTGGTCAACAACCTTAATTGCTCTAACCTTTAGTTGAGATATTGTTAGCTGAAGCAGCCTCCACCTTGTTTGTCTCCTGTAAGTTTCTGTTATTTCCTGTCTAAAGGCTACATGTAAATTTCTGTTTATGTTGCCTAAGATGTTTTCCCCAAAGCCTCAATAAAAGGGGATGGCAGGGCCAGAGCAGGGAGTAGTTCTCCCACTAGAGTTGGACTACCACCTGACCCCCCCATATTTCCAAGTAGAATTTCTTCAAGTCTCAAGTCTCTTTATTTGTGTGTGGCCCTTCTCCAGAACCCGAACTCTGAATTAGAATTCTTTCTATGCGGGCTGTTAAAGAGATTCCTACAGATGTTGTGAATATATATTGTTGTAATTTGGGAAAAAAAATATTCACACATTGTGTTTCCAGAGTTTTGAAATTCATATAATACTTAGGACTTCTGACACTATCTTATATAATCCTGTATAATAAAAATATAATATGCAAATTGACCAAACAGCTGAACAGTGCAACAATCATCCAGAGGACCATCTGGGACTATGCTATGACACCCATTGGCGCCAGGGCAGCCAAGGCCTGTGCTGATAAGACAGCCATTGCCCCATGATTGCCCCACAGAGGAAGTCCAGGTCACCAGCTGGCGGGGCAATCATTCAGGGGGCTCCACAATCACCCCAAAGAGGGAGGCCCAGGCCACTAACCAGTGGACTTCAGCCAGTGGGAAGGACCTCCCTCTGCTAGGAAAGCCCAGTCCTGGGTGACAGCAGCCAGAGGGAAGCCCAGCTACCAGGTGCCATTAGGCACAAGGAGGTCCGGGTCCTTGGTGCCTACAGGAAGCCAGTGTCGGCAGTGAGGAGAAGGAAAGCCTACTCTTGCACAAATTTTGTGCATCAGGCATCTACTTCAGTTATAAAAATGCTACCTCTTATTTTCTTTAAAACTTTGATAAAACTTATGTTTGAAGAAACACACACATAATTTTAAATATTTAGAGAGTTTGATTTAATCTAGTATTTTTAATAAGTGTTATTAAAATACTTTTTTATTTTGTAAAATGTCTTTTCTGTATTTAGAACATGTAAATCATATATCTTAACATATGTTAATGGTTTTGGTGCTTTTAAGACAGACATGCAAAATGGGATCACTGAGTAGTCTTAATAAGAAAAGACTTATGGGATTACTAGAGGCCCAGAGCACCATGTACCACGAGACCCAGATCTGCTGCACTGGTGGGACCCAGGCAGACTCCCACTGTGCTGGGTGGGAGGTGGGACCCAGACAGACTCCTGACAGCCATGCTGGATGGGATGCAGGACCCAGGAGATTGGCCACCCAACCCTGTTCCCTATTGGGGTGGGGGTGTGCCACCAGGGGCAGGCTGGCTGGGGGACAGGGGGCATTTGGCTGGCTCTTGATCAGGTTGGGAGAGTCCCATCAGGGTCAGGTCAGCAGAGGGGAGGGGCCTCTAGCTTGGCTGCTGGCCTAAACCTCTGACCAGGCTGATTCGCTGGCCACAGTGGGTGTCATAGCAACTGGTTGTTAAGTTGTTATGGCTGAGAGGTGCTTCATGCACCCCCTGATGACTGGACATTTGGTCATTTTGGTCATGACGCTTTTGGCCTTTTATTATTATAAGATCTCAGAGAACTGAGATCGCTAAGATCCTAAAAATCTCTTCTCTAAAGACTGTGTGCACCAGGCAGGAAGTGAAGTGAACTGCTGGTGTCTTCCTCACAAGAATTTGGAGAGAGTTACATGGGCTGAGTGATGTGAACTAGGATGACATTCCCAGGAGAAGCAAAGAAATACATTATTTCTGCTTTTCATTTTTGATAAAAGGTTATTTGAGCCTTTGTCTGTGATCACCTTTTAAGTGGTGGACAAGCAGACAACTGCATATATTGCAATAGGGCAAATTTCCCAAAAGATGCCTCATAGAAAGGCATTATGCCAGTCTAAAAGCAATGGATCTATCATATTTTCTTGCCAAATATTATCATATCATGCTAAACTTTGAAGGGGAACATAGATTTGCATACTATAATTAGCCCTGAATTAGAATTTGATAGGGTTCGGGTGTAGAGCAGCAGTATATGCTCTGACAACGGGTCATGGAACCTGGGGGCCTAAATCCAGTCGTCCCGGTGGTGTCCGGGGCTCATATGTGAAGGTATAGGACCATGGCAGAAATCAAATCAACAACCCAGATTCTGATTAATGAACAATAGTTTTATAAAATAAATTCAAGATTTAAATACTCATTTGCTCCATTCCTTCCAATGAAAGTGCTAATATTGCTTCTGAATAACAGAACTTAAGAGTGTTCATTGCCCGGACTTCTACAACTAGTTAATGGCAATGTGATTAGAGCTTGACTTTCTGTCCCAAGTGTTCTTCTTCTCTACATGGCCTTTAGGTGATACTTCAAAGCCTGGAGCATACTAGCTGCTCCACAGAGTTCTCCCGATACACGCTCTTACATTCCCACCTCATCTCTGGGAAGGGTTTTCATTTTCTCAAACACACATTGCCTCACTGGAACAGTTTTATATATATATAAATATATATATTCAAACACACACACACACACACACACACACACACACACACACATATATATATATATATATATATATATATATTCAAACCAGAAAACCCTTTTTGATGAAGTACCAATAAATTCAGGCTTTTTCTTAAAAAAAAAAAAAAAAAAAAAAAAAAAAAAAAGTTCCAACTTCATGAATTGAGTGACTTCATTTGATTTCCTTCCTTAAATGCTGACATTCACTTTAATGCCACTCAGCTGTGATTCCTTAAAGATTCTCTACAGAGGAGACCACAGACAAATAGACATTAATCTGGAAATAAATATGAAAGCAGACAAGTAGAAGAATTTTACAGTCATCTTTTGCCATTAGGGATAAGGTATTTGGGGGAATATTGAGACTTAAACATGATTTTATTATTTTTATTATACTCAAGTTCCTAAAATATGTCTATTTTGTTTAAGACAATTTCAACATTGTGTAATTTCTTTTTTCAAACACTTAAGCAAGGTTGAAAAATAAAAATGGTTACCCATAATGTATAGTTATATGCAACTAAAAAATTTCTTGAGTATCTTGCATTTTTAGTCAAAGCCTGACATATTCTCTTTTGAAGTTAATGAATGTCATATCTTATCCATGGTATTCTAAACTAAGATTAGTATCAAAAGAGAAATAATTTTTAGCTCATAATAGTGATTGAATAAAAAAAGAGTCATATCTCAATTTTATGATAATTCATCTCTACCACCACTCTTCTATTCTGTTTCCCACTGGTTATTGGAGTTGTCTCTTAACAGGGCTTTCAACCATCTTCCCAGCATCCCCCTCCTTCCTCTTACTCAGAAGCCTAAGCTACAGAATACCTGCTTCAAAGTAACTGCTCTAAAAGAATGTTTCTCAAATGTTAAAATTCATCAGAGTCACCTGGAGGGTTTTGAAAAACAGATTACTGATCTCTTCTCCCAGAGTTTCTGATTAATAAGTTTAAGTGAAAACTGAGTATTTTCATTTTTAACAACTTTCCAGGAGATATTAATTGGGCTGGGTCCTGAGGCATACATTCCGGATTACTAGTCTAAAACTGGTCATATCAGCATCCCGCAAAAAATATTTTTGTGTCTCATCTCTCATGCTACTGCTGAGCTAACCTTGAAATCCTGGCAAGGGTTAACTAACAATGAAGTAGAAGTTTATATCCTTGTGAAATTACATATTTTTGCTTAAATGTTTTGGTGTAACACAGTGTTCCTTTTTCCAGCCACCACCCAGATGATATACATTGGCCAACCACAGGAGAGCAAAATTGGTATCAGGAACAGGAGGACCAGCCAAATCATACTGCATGTTTGTGGAAAAATCCCCTGCTGCTTCCCTCAACTCAACTTCCACTTCCCTTTAGCCATATATAATTAGCTGGCTTGGCAAGAGCTGTTAAGATGGGCTTTGCGACAGGAGTTCCATCTTCTCAAGTCACTGGCAATTGGATAAACCACTTTCCTTCGCACCTGCACCTGCACCTTTGTTCAGAAGTTTGGCTTTTGTTGCAGCAGGCAGCCAAACTTGGGTTCAGGTTCAGCATTCACTCATCCATCATAATTTAAGTTCCTTAACATGGTTCATATAACCCATCATCACTTGGGTATTTACTCACTCTTGTTTAATCTCACTCTATCTCCTGCCTTAAGTGGTGTGTTGTTAAAGATTTAAAATATGGCTATCCACAGTACCCTGCCAACATACAGACTTGAATCTGTATGTGTAAACATGGGCATATAAACAAGGATAGGCTTATTTTATTGATATAAGCAATGTTTAGACAATTTATAACAAATGTATAATAATCTTTATTGTAAAATTTAATGTAACCAATTAGTTCTCACATAATGATTTTATTGAATTTTCACTGAATTATTTTTATCTGTAATCACATATAGTCTTTGTCACATTCTTTTTTATTTCTTAATTTTTTGACAACCCTTTGCATGATTTTTTTAACACACAGGTTGGGGATAACAGACTTTAAGCTAGACTTGGCATACAGGTTGTAGCTTGTCTATCCAGTCAATAAAACAAATCAAAACATGATTTACAATATTTGCCAGTATTCCGGGTGGAAATATTTCCACCATGATGGATTTCAAGCTGTCAAAGGAATGTTACTAGACATGAAGTTGGAAAGAGATGCACTGTAACAGCCCAATAGAGTGCACATCCACCACACAATTACTGCAGAAGAAAGAAACCTGAGAACATATAAATGGACTAGAAGCCCTGTGCACTCAGGTGGTGGTGGGGGCTCCCTCAGCCCAGCCTGAGCCCTCTTGCAGTTTGAGAGCCCTCAGGAGATGTCTAACTCTCAGCTTAGGCCTGCTCCTTGAAGGGGTTGGGCCTAACCCAGCATTCAGACATCCTTAGCACTGCCAAGAAGGCGGGAGAAGCTCCTGTCACTGCTGCTGTGCTCACCAGCTGTGAGCCCCGCTTCTGGCTGAATGGTGTTCCCTCCCCTCCCCACCCCCGCCCCCGCTTAGGAACCCATTGACCAGCAGGAGGCACTCCTGCATTAAGCATCTGTCCCCTGGTGGTCAGTGAGCATCATAATGACTGGTTGTTCTGCCATTTGGTTGATTTTCATATTAGCTTTTTTATTATATAGGATGGAGTGGTGAAAATATAGATAGATGTAATATAGTAAATAATTAAAAACTAATAAATGTATGGCTTTTAAAATACTCTATTTAATTCTATATAACTTTGCTTTCAATATCCAAAAACCAAAGTCTCCCCGTTTGTTTACATGAGGCAGTAGCAGTTGGCTCCAACACAACTGCCTGTTTATTGTTTGAAAGCCCATCAACAATGGACTATGACAGTTATGCCCCATGCTCTGCAGTAGGTCTCTGGCCTGGTCCATCTTTCTGGCCTTGCTCATCAGGCCAACCCCGTACTTTGAGATTGAGCAGAGTCTCCTGCTGGAACCCTGCTCCTACCTCTCTACTCTGAGCTAAGTAGCCTCTCCCCACAGTGCCCAGTGCTGCTCTCCACCATGGCACCAGGTCTGTGCTCTGCACCACTTCTTCCAGGTCTGCTTCTGCTTAGCAGGCTGTAAGCTTCTCCAGCTCAGGAACTCTGCTTCCATAATCTTCAATTTTATTACTTAGAGCAGAGCCTGGGATACAGTATGGGCAGAGCACATACTTTTTGAACTGAACTACTAGCAAAAATGTTTATCTCTTGACTTCCACTTTGCAGAACTTTGAGCAGCCTTCTTTGTTTTGTAGCACTGGTGTGTCATTGTGCTTTTCCTAAAGGAAGAAACAACTGTTGATGCGTATTAGTAAAAAGTTTGCTTACAAATGACGGTTAAAGACAAGTGCCTACAGTGCATATTTTAGATTACTTTGGGCATTATTTATCATTCTTATTTTATTGAGGTATAATTGACATGTAACATTATGTTAGTATAATTCTTATATCTTCCATTACCCCAGCTAATTGAATTTCATTTTTTTTAAAGAATTACTTAATTAACCAGGAGACTAAATAATGATACAGGGTGCTACAAGCAGGCAAAAAAAAGAAATCAAATACAAATGAGTCTTGCTGATTTAAAATTTCCACACAATTAGCTGATGCCTGTGGGTTACCAGCATTATTTCCTGGCCATTTTCCCAGCTCACTGCTCAGACTCTCTCCAAGGACTCCGCACTGCAGGCTGCCTGGGCTCCAATGGAGGGGAAGATAAGCCCCAGCGTGCACTTTTTCTCTATTGCTCTTCTCTTCACAGACCCTAAGTAAGGCATGTGGGCATCTGGAGGGATGATCACTCACCTCATAGTCGATGTCTAAGGCATCGGCCTCCCCCTTGGTCCGGAAGTGCTGGGTGTACTTGTCCACGGTGAAGTTCACGTGCTTGCCCACCCGCTCAATGAGGACTGAGTGCCAGTGCTGGTCATCCAGGAGGCTGCCCAGGGTGGCTGATGGGGGGCTGCTGCTGAGCCGGGTTTTGCTGTCATCTGTGAAGGGAAAGGAAGACAGGATGGCGTCTGTGCCCGAGGGCAGCCTGAGACTAGAGAACTGCCAGCAGGACCAGCTCTCTTTAAAGGCAAAGATGGTTCTAGCTCTACAGGCCCAGAACGCTGCTGGGCTTGGGAAGGAATGACAAGCTTTCCCCACAAATGCCAGGAACACATTCTAGGTCGATTGCCATGCCTATCTCCTGCTAGACATGAAATGACATGTTTTCAGGACTTGGACAATTAAATAATAAAGGAACTCTATTCTAATGGCCTCATGAATAAAACCAAAAATAGCTGGTTATCCTATTTATAAATAGTATTTGTTCTCCATGTGTGAATGGGTTTTGAATAGAGAAAGTGGACCTTCCATTGTGCTTCAGCAGGCAGTGAGCTGGATAAGTTTGCAGTGAGCTGGGTAAGTCTGTGGGCAAAGCCAAAAGGAAGGAAACAATCATTTTAGCTGCCATTGTAAGTGCCTACTGTATCAGTGGCACTTAACCGGTCAACTGCCACGTGTCCAAAATGGAAACCATCCCCACAGACCACGATGTTTTGAAATTATTTGAAGCTATAGATGCTTATGCCTTACGAAGGATTAAGTAGGAATTTTACCCCTCCATTTTTCATCTGCTAAGGCAAAAGTTTTACTGCATTTCACAAAAAAATGAATCTGGGACTCAGTGAGGCAAGCACACACACCCCAGAGGTGTGTCCCGGGATGCAATCCAGGTCCGGTGGCCTTTCCACTATACCATGCCATGGTCAGATGTGCTGATTTAGCCCAAGGTGAGCTTGAAAGACAGGCTTTGGGAGAATGTGCCAGGCTTAGGGGAAAGGCGTGCTTTTTCTTTCTTTTTAAAACAATGGGTTTTAATGGCACCAAAGATATGGCTCCAATTACATAGAGCAACACTGAAAAACCCACAGGTGGTATGGAGTTGGAGCATTGCAAAATAACAAGGGTCACACTGGTGCAGAAGGGAAGCCGTCCCAGAACCTCAGGGTGCAGGCTCGGGGCCTCTTCCTGCATCCTGGTCCTGCCTGTGCTCACCGCTGGAGCCCATTTACTAGAGCCAAAGCCACCTCTGTACAAGTTTAACCAAGTCAGTCTGGTTCCCCCTCCTCTCCATTTTATTGGATGTTCCTGCCTATATGCTATTGTAAAAAAAGATTGATTTTTCATCTACAGAATGGTTCAGACATAGCAAAATGAACACATAAATGCAACTAGTTATTACTTATATACGTACTTTCAGGTGTTGTTTGTGTTTTTTGTGTGTGTTGTTTTGAATAGTTTATATATTTGGTCCCCTTAGTAACTGGAAGCTGAACGCCTCCTTCCTCTCTCTTTGCTGTGTTTTACCAGAGCAGCTGTAACAGCTTGCTCAGTGTGGCATTCCCGACAGGAAGCAGCATTTTTCTGGAGGCGTTCACTCCACCTCCATAAAGGCCTGCATCACTACTTCCTGTAGGGGTGGGATGGCACACTTACTGTAATTGAAAATGAGAGCCAGTGATTTTATTTCATTGATTTATTCATTGTTTCACAGATGTGAATTCTCACAGTTTGTCAAATTATAATAATAAACTCATAGATATTTGCCTTATTTTTCTCACTCATTTCCTTCCTTCCTTCCTTGCTTCCTTCCTTGCTTCCTCTCTCCCTCCCTCCCTCCCTTTATTTTTCCCTCCCTCCCTCCCTCCCTCCCTCCCTCCCTCCCTCCCTCCCTCCCTTCCTTCCTTCCTTCCTTCCTTCCTTCCTTCCTTCCTTCCTTCCTTCCTTCCTTCTTTCTATAATATAAAGAGGTATTGAGATATACCCATACTACTCATAGTGACAAGTGATGTATAAAGGAGATACAGAGCTAAAAGGTGAACTCCTTCTGTGGAGGTCTACTGTGGAGATTTTCAATAAGTAAAGCACATAAGTATGTCATTGGTACATGGCAATCAGTGCAGGGAGCCAAGGTAACTCCTGGTCAGGGCCTGTGAAGGCCTCTTTATGGGGTGGTGACAGGCCTGAGATTTGTTTGGTCAAAAGAGGGAACTTGGTACGCAGACAGGAGAAGCAGGTGCCTCAGCCTGGAGGGATGGTTTGGGACGAGGTAGAGGGATTCCATATGGCCCAGTGTCCTGACCCCAGTTCTGGTTTATCTCATTCAGGATGACTGTGCTGGTGGGTGGGAGTTTACAGCTTGAATTGTACCTTTAAGGGATGGGAGCCATAGGTGAAATCAAAGACTGTAACTCTGATTAACATTTAGTAAACGTCATTTTGGCTGCTCTATGCAATTTTCTTATAGGACAGACTGGCAGTAATATTTGGAAAAAATGTAGATGGGGACAAGGGCTTAGGGATAGAGAGCAGAGGAAGGATGGAATGGTCTCCCAAGTCACTTAGGTATTGAAAATGGGGTAATAATAGAAAGACTCAGGTGTGTTCTAGGATTTTTGAGAAGGTGGATGAGAAGTGAGAGCAGTCACGAAATAAGAAAGAACAAAGACAACCCTCCTATCTACATACACACACACACACACACACACACACACACACACATGCATGGACACATACCCCTTTTATTTTAAAATATTCCTTATCCAAGAATTAATGATTGGTCAAGAGCAAAAAAAAAAAAAAATACATGATCATCTCAATAATAAAGAAAAAAATTCAACATTCCTTAAAAAAAAAATACATATATATATATTTTTTTTATATATATATATTATTTTTATATATATTATTTATTTTTTTACAGAAAGGAAGGGAGAGGGATAGAGAGCCAGAAAAACATCAATCAGCTGCCTCCTGTACACCCCCTACTGGGGATGTGCCTGCAACCAATGCATATGTCCTTGACCAGAATCAAACCTGGGATCCTTCAGTCCACAGACCAATGCTCTATCCATTGACCCAAACCAGTTTCAGCTCAACATTGATTCTTGATAACTATCAGCAAACTAGAAATAAAAGAGGACTTGCAGGCCCTGGCCAGTTTGACTCAGTGGATAGAGTGTCAGCCTTAAAACTTAGGGATTCTGGTCAAGGGCATGTACCTTGGTTGCAGGCACATCTCAGTAGGGGGTGTTCAAGAGGCAGCTGATTGATGTTTCTCTCTCATCGATGTTTCTGGCTCTCTATCCCTCTCCCTTTTTTTCTGTAAAAAAAACAATAAAATATATTTTTAAAAAAGAGAACTTGAAGAACCTGATAAAGGTAATCAACAAAAACCTATAGCTTGCATCATACTTAATGTGGGGGAAAAAAGAATTTTTCCCTGCCTAGACTAGGGGCAAGTCAAAGACGTATGCTCTTACTATTTATCTCCACCTTTATACTACAGGTTCTAATCAGGCAATCAGACAAAAAATAAATAATACAAAAGAGACAATAAAGGAAAGAGCAGAACTGAGGAAAACCTAAGGAATCTATCAAAAAAGCTGGAATTAATCAGTGGAGATACAGTAGGGATAGGTGTATGCAGATGCTGGAAGGAGAGGCCTATTGACTGCCATGGCAATTTCCTGGGTATGTACATATGTGAACATATAACTGTGCAACTTAAATGTTTGCATTTTTTTAAATGTCCATTAGACATCAATAAAAAAAATTTGCAATAAGTAGAAGAAATTATTTAGAAAAAAGACCTAATAATTGGTTGAGAGAGTTTGTCTTATATAACTGTTGGTTCTAGGTAATAAATAAAGTTAATATTAGAGCTTTCACTTTGAATTCAATATGTAACGCAGTTTGTTTTTTTTTATTAGAAGGAAAACAGACATTTAACAATGATTTCCTAATAAGTTCAAAACAAAGATTTGAAGCAACTCTAACTCACAACAAGCAATAGAACGGCACAGTAATCACATAATTTCAACACACTTATTCTATGTGCTGTTTGGTGGGTGTTAGTGATACACTGAGTTCTTTAATAGGGCTGAAAATAACATTTAATGTAAAATATTTTAACATATTTTACACTATGATTCCTGCTTCAAAAGACAAATTTAATTATGAATATTAATAATATTTTTATTTAAGTTCTTAGATATAGTAACAAATCTTCCTCCCATCCCTACCTCCAGCTGTGCATGTAGGTTATCACTGATATGAATGTCTTATTCTTCATCAGGAAAAAATTATAGGCAAAAAGCAAGTCAGCAAAAATATTTATTCTTTATTCCCCTCATTAAATATTTTACCCTAATGATGAAATGCAATGCACATTTTTTGTATTGTTTTATTTTCATTTCATCTTTCCTGGTATTTTTTTATATCAGTACTAGAAGCCCAGTGCATGAATTTGTGCATGGGTGGGGTCCAGCCAGGCCCAATTGAGATGAATTGGGGCTAGGTCTGTTGGGAGGAAGAGATGGTGGGAGGTTGGCAGGCTGGCCTGCCCTGATCAGGGCTGATCAGGGCCAGGCCAGCTGAGGCAAGGGGCCCTGGGCGATTGGCCAGTGGGCTCTGTCCCCTATTAGGGTTGGAGGGCCAAATCGGGGTGGGTCTGGCCATGGGGAGGGGCTGTGGGCAGCTGGCAGCTGGCCCTAAACCAGATGGGATGGGGGAGCAGATCTGGAGTGGGGCACTGAGGGGGAGGTGCTGAAGGAGGTTGGTGGGCTGGCCACACTCCCTATTGGGGTGGGGAGGGGGGTGAGCTGGCCAGGGGGAGGAGCTGTGGGCTTATCCTAGTGGGGCTGGCTGATCGGGGGCGGGGCTGGTTAGGGGAAAGGAAGGGGCGTTTGGTCAGAGGCCTGCTCTTGATCAGGGTGGAAAAGTCCAATCAGGGGCAGGCTGGTGGGGGGAAGGGGCCTAGAGGTTGGCCAACTAGCCCCACCCCCTGATTGGGCCAGTTCACTGGCTACAGTGGGCATTATGGCAACTGGTCATTATGGTAATTATGGCCATTATGGTCATTGTCTTTTTATATATTTAGATAATTGGAAAAGAGTTAAAAGGAAAAGAACTTTCTCAATTTTTACCATTGTAGAGTATTCCATTAAATTTATATCAACTTCTTAATGATAGATATTTGAGCTTCCTGTCTTACTTAAAACTGCTAAAACATCTTATACATACAGGTCATTTTTATGGGTGCAAGGATTTCTGTAGTTTGCATTCTTAGATAAGAAACTAGTGGCCAAAGGTTTTTAGAGATAGTAATTTTGATAAGCACTGCCAAATTGCCCTGTATAAAATTTCAACCTATTTTCACACAACTAGCAATTTATAAGACTGCCTTTTCTCCAAAGGCTTGTCAACAAAATCCTTCCATGCTTTTGGAATTTTCCTGAACGATACACAAAAACATTATATTTCTGAGTAGTTTTAGTATATGCTTCTCTTAATATGAATTAAATTTAAAATATGTTTATTTCTAGTTATCTTTTTAGGAACTATCTCCTCACACCTCTTGTCTATTTTCCATATTTTTAAAAATCAATTTATATTTAGTTTGTTGTCTATAATATAATAGTCTTTTGATTTTGTTTTTCTGGTTTTTGTTTGTTTTTACTATTCAGAAATGTTTGTGTTTTCTGTCTTTTATGGATTCTGAATTTGTGTTATAGTTTTAAAGGTCCTCTCAATTCTGATGTTTTTGTTGTTATTAATCTTCACGTGAAGATATTTTTTCATTAAATATTAGAAAGAATGGAAAGGGGAGAAACACAGAGAGAAATATAGATGTGAGAGACACACCAATAGGTTGCCTTCTGCAGGTGCCCTGACCAAGCCAGGATTGAGTATGCAACTGAGGTATGTATCCTTAACCTAATAGAACCTAGGACTCTTTAGTCTGCCGGCTGATGCTCTATCCACTGAGCCAAACTGACTAGGATTCTGAGAGTATTAAAGACATCTCCCATTTTCTATTTGTAATATATCGTGGTGTTTAATATGAGATACAGACTTATACCTTTATTTGATAATTTTTGATAGCTAACTACTTATGTCAAGTTCTAATTTCACATGAGTAATCTTTTTAAATTACATCAGGTGTATAATTTTTGTGTTGAGAAAGAAAGCTGAATTGAATGAGCTGATTTGTCACAATGATTAGATCATGGTTATCTCAGCAGTAGACTGGAACTTTTAGATTCTGATGTTTGAAGAGTATAATTCCAAGTTGGTTGTCACATCCAAGGTTGCTTTGTCTGCTGTCACCATCATTAGCACCTTCTTAATAAGTCAGAACATCTGAGCAGCAGGAAGCACGGTCTGGCCTTTACCCCATTCCTACTCTTATCAAGATTGAAAGGCAGACTTCCTGCCCTGTGTTCTAACCCTGGTTCCTTAAGATTGCTGCTATCATTTCATCTGATAATTTCTCTTATAAATTTAAGACTTCAAAGGAATAAAAGTGTACATCATCTCAAGTAAAATTCAGCTACTTCTTTTTAATGCACGTAGTGAAACCACAAATCTTAGCA
Source organism: Pipistrellus kuhlii (assembly GCF_014108245.1). Lineage (NCBI taxonomy): Eukaryota > Metazoa > Chordata > Mammalia > Chiroptera > Vespertilionidae > Pipistrellus > Pipistrellus kuhlii. The sequence goes on from NW_023425573.1 coordinate 78,641,590, forward strand.
CACTTACCTTTTCATGTAAAATATCTCATGACATTTTCATAAATATATAAAGCAATTTGTTGACCTTTCCTCAAAAATGGATCAGTATTGCTCATTGTTTATTTATTTAGTTGATCCTTTTTTATTGCCCAAAGATAATGCAAAATGAAATCCACAAACTTAAAACCAAATACCTATGTCAATAAATATTATAGCAATAAACATTGTAGTTTGTAAAATGTTTTCATAACTTTTTACTTAGTAAATTATATTCCAGAAATCTACCTAAGTAAACAAACTGAAATGTAGTAAAATATTTTTAATTTACAATAATTTAAAATTTGGAGATAATTTTCCATGATTTAGAAAGAGAGAATAAAAGCTTTGCATAAACTTAGAATCAGCAGATGGAATATTATAGAGGCAATTAAAAATGAATAACTTTAAGATGTACTTACATAATTTTAAAAGTATATTCAGTAGTGGTTGCCTTTTTAAAAATTATGTTTTAATTGATTTCAGAAAGGAAGGGAGAGGGCAAGAGAGATAGAAACATCAACCATGAGAGGGAATCATTGATTGGCTGCCTTCTGCACACCCCATGCTGGAGTTCCAGCCAGCCACCCATGCATGTGTGCTGATGGAGAATCGAACTGTGACCTCCTGGTTCATAGGTAGAGTCTCATTCACTGAGCCACACCAATTAGGAAATTGACTGCGATAGTTTTCAAATAAAAACATAACATTGAATAAAGAAATATTCAATAATTTACACCTTATTGATTTAAAAACATATAAAAGCAGTCTAGCTGCTGTGGTGCTGTGGTTTAGGAAGTCACAGTTCTATGCCCAGTCAGGGCACATGCCTGGGTTGCAGGCTAGATCGTCAGTATGGGGTGAAAAGGAGACAGCCAATCAATGATTCTCTCTCTTCATTCATATTTCTATCTCTCTCTCCATCTCCCTTCCTCTCTGAAATCAATAAAAGCAGGTATTTTTAAATGTATATACATATAGATCAGGGGAGAATCCAAAATGGCCGCATACGTAAACACCTAACTGCAGCCTCACACAACAATTTCAATAAAATACAACTAAAATACAAAATTTACATTACCCAGAACTATAGGAAAGTTGACTGACTGAAAATTCTACAATGAGAAGGAAAGAGAAAAACAGAAGGGAAATCAGAGGCACTGTAAAAGCCTAAGGTACGAAGACACTTTGCGCTCACAGAGAGGATGGAGCCGGAGAGGAGGGGGAGGATGAGTGCCTGGCTGGTGTTCCCTAGCGGGAAGGAGATAAAAATTCTGGACTGTGCTGAACCCCAGGTCCAACAGCACTGAACCCCAGTTCTAGGCCAGACCCTGGGGACCCATTTCCAATCCCACTTCAAACTGAACTGAACCCCAGTTCTGGGCTCATTGGGGGAAAGCCTAGACTATATGGTAGCGTGCGAAACTCGAGGGCACCTTTCTCTCAGAGGTGCTTGCAGCTTGTACTGAAGGACACTGAAGAACACTGAGACTCAGGAGCCTCATAGGGTGGGGCTGATGGAAACCAAGGCTGTAGGCTCCACCCTGAAACTCTACCCCATCCAAGCTGAACACAGAGACTTTTAAGGCTACCAACTCAGGAAAACTGCCAAAATGCCAAGACAAAGAAACAGATCACAAACAAAAGAAATGGGGGACAAAAAGCAACTGAATTTAGAGTTCAAAACCACTCTTATAAGGTTTTTGAAGAACTTTCTATAAAAGGCCGATAAAATAAATGAGACTTATGAGGATATGAAAAGGGATCAACTAGAAATAAGAAGGGATCAACAAAAAATAAGGGAATCAACAAAAAATAAAGAATACATTGTCTGAAATAAAAAATATTACACAGAGTCCTAAAAACAGAATGGAAGATCGCAAGAATCAAGTCAAAGATTTGGAACATAAAGACCCAGAAGACACTCCTCTACAGAAGCAAGAAGACAAGAGAATCCAGAAAGTTGAAGATAATGTAAGAAACCTCTGGGACAACTTCAAGTGAACCAACATTAGAATTATGGGGGTCCCAGAAGAGAGAGAGCAAGATACTAAAAATATACTGGAAGAAATAGTGACAGAAAACTTGCCCCACCTAGTGAAAGAATTAGACTTACAAGTCCAGGAAGCACACAGAACCCCAACCAAAAGAAATCCAAAGAGGACCACAACAAGACACATCATAATTAAAATGCCAAGAGCAAAATACAAAGAGAGAATATTAAAAGCAGCAAGAGCAAAGCAGGTAGTTACCTATAAAGAAGCACCCATATGATTTTCAGCTGATTTCTCAAGAGAAACCATGGAGGCCAGACGGGAATGGCAATAAATATTCAAGGTGATGAATAGCAAGAACCTAAAGCCAAAAATAATCTACCCAGCAAAGCTATCACTCAGGATCAAAGACCAGATCAAGAGCTTCACTAATAAAAAAAAGCTAAAGGAGTTCATCACCACCAAACCAGAATTATATGAATTGCTGAAGGAGGTTCTTTCAGAAGAGAAAGAAAATATAGAAAAAAAAATTATGAACAACAAATACATAACTATCAACAAGTGAATCTACAAACCAAGGGAGTTAAAAAAAATCTGATGAACAATATTAACTGGTGAATATAATAGAATCAGAGGTATGGAAGGGGAGTGAACTGATGATTCTCAGGGAAAAGGGGAGTGGGGGGTGTGGGAAGAGACAGAACATAAACTGCACCTATGGATGAGGACAATGGGGGGGTGGGGAAAGAGCAGAGGGTGGGTTGGGAAACTGGTGGAGGGGAGCAATGGAGGGAGGAAAAAATGAGGAACATTTGTAATAATATGAACAATAAAGATTTATTTAAAAATAAATAAATAAATATATATACATATATATATGCAAAGTGAAAAATATAAACATATGCTAAATTACAACCATAGAAATAATAGATAAGAGTATTAAACAACCATGCATTTCCTAAAATATTAACAGTGGTTTTAATTTTCTATTTTTCAATATTTTAGAGTGAGCATAAATAATTTTGATTATGGGAAAAACAAACTTTTTAAAAACATAATCATTATCCTGCAAAACTAACTTATTGAACAGAATATGAATGATATGTAAATTATTGAATACTTCCCACATTGTTACTTTTTTTTGCTCTTTAATTTTTTTTTTATTTTTTTTTTAGTTTTTCAATTATAATTTACAGCCTAGTGGTTAATCAATCATATACTTTAAAAAGTGTTCCCCTGATATTTCCAGTACCCCAGTGAAATGATACACAGTTATTACAATATTATTGAATATATTCCCTATGTTGTACTTTACATCCTCATGACCATTTTGTGACTGCCAATTTGTACTTCTTAGTTTGCACATGTTAAGATTTCATTTTTTTAAAAATATATTTTATTGATTTTTTTCAGAGAGGAGGAGAGAGGGATAGAGAGCTAGAAACGTCGATGAGAGAGAAACATCGGCCAACTACCTCTTGCACACCCCTTACCTGGGATGTGCCCGCAACCAATGTACATGCCCTTGACCGGAATTGAACCCGGGACCTTTCAGTCTGCAGACCGACACTCTACCACTGAGCCAAACCGGTTTCAGCAAGATTTCATTCTTATTATATGACTGAGTAATCATCCATTGTGTACATGTACCACTGCATTTTTATCCACTTGCCTATTGATGGGAACTTCAGTTGCTCTCATAGCTTGGCTATTGTAAATAATGCTGCAATGTACATAGAATTATATATATATATATATATATATATATATATATATATATATGTATAATTTTTTTTTCAAATCAAGTTACTTTTTGTTGATTTCAAAGAGGAAGGGAGATGGAGAGAGACAGAAAGATCAATGATGAGAGAAATTGATTAGCTGCTTCCTGCACACACCCCACTGGGGAGCGAACCCACAACGCAGACACATGCCCTAGACCTTAATTGACCCTGGAACTCTTTGATTCCCAAGCCAACGCTCTGTCCACTGAGCCAAACTGGCCAGAGCTCAAATTACTTTAAACCTGTATATATAAAAACCTAAGCAACTGAAGGACCTTTGACTGGAGCTGGAATGATTGGAGCAACTGGTCACTATGATGTGCCTGACCACCAGTGGCAGATGCTCAACACAGGAGCTGCTCCCTGACAATCAGTGTGCTCCCACAGTGGAAGCGTCACACAGCTCAGACCTATTCCCCTGGCCCACAGGCCCACTAACCTGGTGACAAACTCTCACTCCCTCAGTAGTCCTGCAGGTCCAGTCTCCAGAGAATGGGCCAGCCACCAAGAGACCAGAGCTTCTGGCATGATCCCAACAGTGCTACCAGCCTCCAGGAAGTTGGCCTGGGCACCTAAGCTGCTTCCTCTCCCTAGATGTTCCACAGGGAAGAAATAATATAAAAGCGGCTGCCAGGTGATTCCCAATAACTGGAGAGAAAGTCACCTGGTCGACCAGGATCCCTGGCCAGCAAGGGTGTCCCACCACCTGCCTTGAGGACCAATCATGTCCCGGCCCTCCTCACCCACTTCAGGATCCAACCAGTGCACAAATTTGTGTGCCAGGCCTCTAGTTAACCAATAAATGACTGACATGAATGAATTTCACTCACCTTTTCATTATCAATTCTATGCTGATACTCAAAAATCATGTGTTAAAGCAAATTGAGTGAAAGTTAGTTTGTTTAAACAATTACGGAAATGGAATTTCTGCAATCTATGAAGTAGGGCTTTTGAATTATATCTATATGGGTGTTAGCAGGAAGAAATGTCATTATAAAGATGACAGTAATTTTTTTTTCAAAAGATTATAAAAACTCTTTATCCCAGAATATATATTGCCAGTTTTATTTTAGTGACAATTGAGGTCCAACTACGAGCTTTAACTAGTTTTCAACAGATTAAGGCAATACAGACATTCTCATACACAATTGTGGTGGGGAAAAAGACAATAAAAATATGCAGTAGCTATCTTTTAGGCTAAAAAATTAAGGAAAATCTTATTTCTAATTTAAATAAACTGGTTCTCATGTGGTTTGAGAAATAGTAAAAATGAAGTAGTGTAAATATTGCTCAAAACCTGCAAGGATGTACAATTTGTATAG